>NC_046156.1:54139620-54439620 GCF_011064425.1 Rattus rattus
TGGTCCATAAAGTTTTTGCTACACAAGTTTGAGTACCAGACTTTAGATCCCCACAATCCTATAAATTCAGTGCTGGGGAGGAGGAGACAACTGAATCCTTAGAGCTCACTGGCTGGCCAGTCTAGTTAAATTAGTGAGCTCCTAGGTTTAGTGAGAGATCTTGCCTCAAAAAGTAGATGAGGACTAACTGAGGAAGACATGATATTGACTTCTGCTTATACACACATGTATTCACACACACACACACACACACACACACACACACACACACACAGAGGAGGAGGAGGAGGAGGGAGGAAGAAAAGGAGCTGAGGAGAGGAGAGAGAAAACACTCTTATAGGCAAATAAACACTTTTCTAAGCAATGCATACAAGTTTTCATAAAACCTTATAAAGAGATAGTCCCAAATGGCTGATTAACCTCAAAAGGGATTTCTAAATAATTTTGTACTGTATAGATGTTAGACAAGATTATGTCTCAGTTTACGATGTTATGAAAATCTAAGACTATACTACATATCAAATGAAAAGAACTACAGTAGTAATTGATAGCATGCGATGTAAAACAATGCCTCTTACAATTTCCCTGATTACAGGAACTGAGTCATTTGGGGCATGTATCTTAGACTTAACTTCAGATTTAATGAACAGGAAGCTACAAAAAATCTGAGATAATGCCATGCATTTTCAATGAAAGCAATAAACAAGCTGAGTTCTATCATTTCCTAAAGTATATTACAGCACAGTGGGTGGAGGAAAAACATGTCAGCAGTATTACAAGGAGGTAAGCAAAGAGCAGAGGAGAACAAGTAAAACTGCCAGGAAAGCAGAAGACAATGGCGTCAGGGAAAACTTGCCTTAGTAATATTAGGAGAGAAAACAGTATGGAATTAATCACACTTAGCATGCACTCAAAGCCTGTTTCATTTGTAATAGTCTCCAAACATTAAGCAACAATCTCTCAATGTACACACTGCTCTATATCAACACACATATGGTTCTTTAGGTTACGAACTCAACATTGCAGTTATCCTATATCATTTCTGAGAGTTAAGTACCACTGTGTATCCAATACACACAACTTCTAAAACCACCCGTTAATACTCAGAACAACACCACGCTTTAAATGTATCATCGTACTGGAAACCCTGCATATGAGGTATGGACTGTTCCACAGAACTTGTACTCCAGGAAAAAGCCTATTTAAGCTGATTGTTTAAAAAAACAGAAAAGAAAAAGCAAGCCAGCAATCTTCCTAACCTTGTGACCTATGAGTAGAAAACATTCTTTAAAACATCTCGTGGAAAAGCACTGAGTGGGTCAAAGTGAGTTTATTACAAGCTGTACCAAGAACTACAGAAAACAATCAAACCTGCTATGTTTGTTGGCTTATTTTCTAAAGGCAGCAACTTCAAATATTTATTTTTCTCTTTTACACAATGTACTAGTGCCTAGAGTTCCTCAAGGGTTTAGCTATTTCCCAATTATATACTATTCTACTAATTCCGCTCTTCAACTATCTATCTATCACAACTATCAATATTACAAAAATATCAATATAGTAATCAAAGGTTGGAGAGCATTATCCTAACACATGACAGGAAATAATTTTTTTATTCTGTAAAACAAGACATTAAAGTTGGATAGTCCAATCCTACAGAATATTATTATATTCAGATATTTCTATTACAAAAGTAACAGTTACCACCCAAATAAAGTTTTGTATGTATGCTTTTACTCAGGCCAGATGGAAAACATGTCTCACTACAACTTTGAAAATATGCCCTTCAATGAAATTTCCAATCCTAAGAACAGAAATTCTTTGAGGAAAAAAAAAAACAAAAAACAAAAAACAGAACTTAAAATATGAACATTTGCCCTGTGGCACATATACAACCATCATCCTTCTTCATGCATACCCTTCCATCTCAGTGATGCTTAAAACAATTGCCATTTTAACATTACTATACTGATAGTTTGTTACTGTTTTCACATGGAAGTCATATATAATCTATAAACCTGTGACCTCCTAGTGTCATTAACACTACCTAGGAATGTTAGAAATGCAGGCTATATGAGGAGAGAGAGAGAGCTCAGAGGTTAAGAGCACTGGCTGCTCCTTCAAAAGACCTAGGATCCATTCCCAGCACCCATAAAGCAGCACAAACCAACTATAGTTACAGTTTCAGGGCATGTGACACCCTCTGATGGTCTCTGCAAACACCAGGCAAATGTATGGTGCACAGACACATGTTCAGGCCAAGTTCAATACGTATTAGGATATAATAAGATTATCGGTTGCATTATATGCACATAATAGTTTTCTAAGCCCCAAGCCCTAGACTTTTCTACCATTCAGAGAAAGGAAAAACCAATTTCTTGTTAAGGATCTTCAATTAGTCTAGGGAAGGTGACAAAGTATTATGACCGAAATACTGTCACCTAGTAGGATACAAGGGATACAAGGACTTAAAGATGACGTCCTTTTTCCTAAAGCCTGTAATCCATAAAAAGATTCGAGCTTTTATCAGTTCCTCTGTTACCATAGGGCTACAATAACATAGGGCACTAAAGATGGAGGATTTTACTGTAGAATGTAATAATTCAGCCTAAAATATTTCAAGAGCTTTCAGATATCCAATACTATAGTTATAATTTATACCTAATTAAAAAGATCACAAATCATATTGATTCCCAAAATGTATACAGATAAAAATTTTTAAGAAAAAAAGGCATTTCTATGTTGAACATAGAAATTTCTTCATTAACCGACGTAGAGATTTAGACAAACATTCAAACTTTTTGGTCAAAAGTGGTAACTTAGCCAATGACCAATTAAAAATTAGAAATGAATATTCCTACAGAATTATAAAAACATCTTATTGTCTTAATGCATGCATGGTCTTTTAGAAATTCAAATTAGGGGTTGGGGATTTAGCTCAGTGGTAGGCGCTTGCCCTGGAAGCACAAGGCCCTAGGTTTGGTCCCCAGCTCCAAAAAAAAAAAAAAAAAAAAAAAAAAAAATTCAAATTCACAAAAGCTGTCCTTTAGCAGTCAGTCCTAGGAGCTAAGTAAGCAAACAAGGATCTGCTTGATGTTCCAACTGACACAATGAACTGACCTCCTGAAAACATATTTAATGATTATAAAATGTTAGGGGGAGGGAGGGTTGGGGATTTAGCTCAGTGGTGAAGTGCTTGCCTAGCAAGCGCATAAAGGCCTAGGTTTGGTCCCCAGCTCAAAAAAAAGAAAAAAAAAAATGTTAAGGGGTCTGGGGTCTGGGGCTGGGAGATGGCTCTGGCAGTTAAAAAAACTGACTGCTGGGGTTGGGATCCCAAAGCTCAGTGGTAACGCTTGCCTAGGAGCGCAAAGGCCTGGGTTCATTAAAATAAACTCCGAAAAAAAAAAAAAAAAAAAAAAAAAAAAACAGCCATACATGGATCCTGCTCTTCCAAAAATATAAATAGGTCCTGAGTTCAATTCCCAACAACCACATGGTGGCAGGATAACCATCTAACAGGGATCCATGCCCTCTTCTGGTGTGTCTAAAGAACACTTTACAGTGTACTCACATTCATTAAATAAATAAAATCTTTAAAAAAAAAAAAAGGAAGAAAAGAAAAACAGCCTATACATGGATCCTAAGCTTGACCCAATATCCAAAGTAACTAAAAAATATAAAAGTAATAAAACTCTCACTTTTTCATGTTTATGAGTACATTGTAGCTGTCTTCAGACACACCAGAAGAGGGCATCAGATCCCATTACAGATGGTTGCGAGCCAACATGTGCTTGCTGGGATTTGAACTCAGGACCTCTGGAAAAAGCAGTCAGTGCTCTTAACCACTGAGCTATCTCTCCAGCCCCAACTCTCACTTTTCTTACATGAAACAAGCACAGTTTACTTCATGAGTTGAAGTTCCCAAGGGAGAAAAAAGAGGTACTTGAGGTTAGGTTAAAGATTCTAAAAGGCTAATTAACTGGTAAGAATTCTGTGATTGTGGCAATCTGGAATGCTGGAGTTCCCAAACCACCTTGGGATAGCTTTAGCCTACTTAATAACCATTTATAACCACCTGTTTAACCTGCTATCCTTACCACTCATCAGACACACCCTGCCTAGAATGTGCTTTCCATATTGGCAGCCCTCTCCTGCTAGAGGACAAATTCTAAAGCAGTGCTTACTGAATCATCATGTGCACATAATAATCATCCCAGGAACCTGCAGACGTCCAGATTTTGATTTGGAAGATCTCAGGAAAAGCAAGAACAAACATTTGTAGCACACACTGTGGTGCTACCAAAAACACTCAAGCATTTTGATAGCAAGGTTCTAAAGAAAAGCTACAATTTACAATACTTAAGATCAACTACCACCACCATCATCCCAGTGTTTTGCAAAGCACTGGTCTTTATGATGTTTCCAATTAAATTCCTAACTTGTAAGCCTAATACTTTTCCATCTTTATCTTACTTGATCCATCACTTGCTGTGTAATTTTTTACTTATTCACTTTGCATCCCATTGCTATACCCCCTCCTGGAACCCCACACATAGTCCCTCCCCCAACCCCCTCCTCTCCTCCTCTGAGAGGGTAGAGAACTCCCTTGGTGTCCCCCAACCCTGGCACATCAAGTCCATGCAGGGCTAGGACTTCTCCCACTGAGGCCAGACAAGACAGCTGAGTTAGGGGGAAAAGATTCCACAGACAGGCTACAGCTTTAGGAATAGCCCCCACTCCAGTTGTTCAGAACCCATATGAAGACAGAGCTGCACATCCGCTACATAGTGCCGGGTGCCTAGGTCCAGCCCATGTATGTTCTTTGGTTGGTGGTTCAGTCTCTCAGAGTCCCCAAGGGTCCAGGTTAATTGTTGGTCTTCCTGTGGAGTTCCTATCCCCTTTGAGGCCCTCAATCCTTCCCCCAACTCTTCCATAAGACTGCCCAAGCTCTGTCCAATGTTTGGCTGTGGGTGTCTGCATCTGAGTCAGGTGCTGGGTAGAGCCTCTCAGAGGACAGCTATGCTGGGCTTCTGTCTGCAAGCATAATGTGTAAATTTTTTTTAAGATTTTTTGTGTGTGTGAATGTATCTGCACATGTGTGATATGCATGTCCGTATGTGCACAAAGGCTGTAGGAGGACATCAGATCGATAAGCTGGAGCTGCAAGTGTTTGCAAGACACACACCCCCCCCGCTAGTTAAATGGGTGATAGGATCCAATCTTCAGGCCTCATGACTGCACAGCCAACTGTTTTTAACCACTGAGCCACTCCATCTGCTGGCTATATTATATTTTTATCATCCCATTACTGTTAAAATCTAGGAAACGCATCCTTGTCTGCCTTCCGTTTTGGGTATCTTCCCAAATTCTCACACTTACAAGCAGGTACACTACACCTCTTCTCGATTCTACAATATCTCTATTTTGCTTATGTGTTAATTAACCCAAAACCTGCATTTCCCAATCTTAGATCCATATATTCAGCTACTAAAAGATCTTTTCTAAAAATAAGCTTAAATATACACCTTCAATTCAAACTATCTCCAGCAGCCAGGGCCTGCTGGCTCCCCAAAAGAGCAGCTGTCCAGTACACAGTCCTGGTTCAATCTCTAGCACTGAAGACAGAATGGGAGTTACAACTACACTGACAGATCGCTTAAGTACCACAACACCCACCCTCCCCCACCCTCTCCAGCTTTTGTAAACCCTGTATTAACCTTCTTTCCTTATCTCCCACTCCAATTTTAAGCCATATCTTAAAACTGGACCTCTGGGGTTAGGGATTTAGCTCAGTGGTAGAGCGCTTGCCTAGCAAGCGCAAGGCCTGGGTTCGGTCCCCAGCTCCGAAAAAAAGAAAAGGAAAAAAAAAAAAAACTGGACCTCTTTCACTAAACCCAGTTAGCCTACACCTAATTTCTCAAATCTCATTCTTTTCTCCAAAACTGTTATCGGTTTGGATATGGCACTTTTCTGATCTAGTTACTATAGTAACCTAATCAGTTTTCTTGTTTCCAAATTCATTTTCTCCCGCATTTTTATTCTCTACCTTACCATTTCATCTTTAATTTACTGGTACTCCCCCTATGAAAAGCAACTAATAATTCCCCATCACCTTTTAGAAAAAGTGTTTCAGCATATCATTTAGCTTTTCATACCCTTGACTAACCCTCAGCCTTATTCTCTCTCCCTCTTCTCTCACTCTAACCACTCTTAGCAACCAATGTACCATTGCTTCACCAAGCTATTCACAGCTACCCGAATGTGACACATTCTCAAGACTGTATATTTTTCATAGGCTAAAATTCCTTTTGTTTAACAATGACCAATACCAAGTGTGATGATTTGCTTATGCTTGGCCTAGGGAGTGGCACTATTACTAGAAGGTGTGGCCCTGTTGGAGTTAGGTGTTCACTGTGGGCATGGGCTCTAAGACCCTCATCCTAGCTGGTTGGAAGTCAGTATTCTGCTAGCAGCCTTCAGATGAAGATGTAGAACTCTCAGCAGATCCTGCATCATGTCTGCCTGGACACTGCCATGTTCCCACCTTGATGATAATGGACCGAACCTCTGAACCTGTAAGCCAGCCCCAATTAAATGCTGTCCTTATAAGACTTGCTGCCTTGGTCATGGTGTCTGTTCACAGCAGTAAAACCCTAACTAAGACACCAAGTTAAGTACTGATCTGCTTTTAAGAGCCTCCTTAAGCATAACATGCTTTAAAATGCCTTCTAATCACCAAACCCTGCTCCCTCAACAATAGGGTTTTTCCCTGTGCACACCTCTATTCTTCTTTTTTTTTTTTTTTTCGAAGCTGGGGACCGAACCCAGGGCCTTAGCAAGCGCTCTACCACTGAGCCAAATCCCCAACCCCACCTCTATTCTTCTTAAACTGCCACCTTACTCACCTCTCTACTAGGCTAAATTCATCAGTTAGTCTTTAAAAACTGAGTGTGCAGTACCTGGTAGGTGCTCAGTAGAAGCTGAAACCTGTCCTGAAATGCAGTCATGAACAATTATTATGGCTACATGTCAATCTATGAACAAAACAATTTTTTCAAAAGCGCCCAATATTTACTTGACTTTATAGCTTGACACAAGTTCCTAAGCCCACAGAACACAGATTTCCAAAATATCCCATGTGTTCACTTAATTCCCAGCATCTAAGCATATTTGTTTTAAAAACATAAAAAGTAAAACTCCTCCTACTTTACACTTAAATACAATTTTAGCTTCATAGCCACAACTTCAGACAAACGGAAGCAGCAATCTCTTTCCCAGCGGTCACATTAAGTAGTCAGATGGCCTCGGCTTCTATCCTGACTCTTCTACTTACTGACTGTATGACTGGATAACAGAGACACATTGCTTACCTACATCCTGGTTGTTCAAATACTCTTGATATGAACATTTCTACAAGCCATAAACAAATGTGAACGAACGTGTTTAGCTTCCATCTTCACATCCATCAAAGATTTTACAGATGCAAATGGCAAGGCTCATGGGTTAATCAAAGCTTGAGTTACTGGAGCACAGTCACAACAGACCCAGGCTTCAATCCTCTTACACAGCTAAAACAGTAAGGTCTAACTCCGTAATAATCTAACATATTCCTTAAGGCACTTATTTTATAAACCACAAAGTAAATCTCAAGGTAAGTTGTTGGTACAGTCATTTAAATATCAGCTCCATTTAAAAAATTAATTGGAAGACAAAAATCAGCAGGGAATACCATTTTGAGATGTCTAATTTGTCGGAGTATTGTCTGTTGACATACAAACTCAATCTATAGAAAAAGTCACCTTTACAAAACTTATCTCCCCCCAGATTTCTGGCTTATTTTTTAGATACACTTGCTGGTCTGTCAAATAGAAAATTTCATTTCTCTAATCTAAAAAAGTGATGGAACATGTAAATCCCACTCTCAGCAATACCTTCATTAACTATAGATTTAGAGTTGTTTTCTTGTCTCTTTTTTAGTATTTATCAAAGTAGGATTCTTTAACTTTCAAAGGGAAAAACTCCTTAAAAAAAGAAAAAGAAAGGACAATCTACTACAAAAGTCAGTACTTTGGTACCTGATTGCAGTAACAAGGCCAAAATCCAAGACGAAGCCCTTTATTGCACATGGAGTTCCAACATCTTGGGCAGATTCATCTTGCGACCTCTCCAGATTAGCTGCTCCTGCTCTCTCTACTGCAGAGAGAACTTCAATTAGAGAAATCCTGAAGTCCATAAATCAAAATTGGATACTCCCCTCATTGGAGGCAAGGATGGTAAGATTAACTAAAAAATCAAGTTAGAGGAGGGTTCAGGTGAGTCTAAGCAGCTTGAACCCACTATAATGGAAGCAGCTGAGAGTCGGAGTATGTAACTTCATTTACCTCAAAAAAATTTAAGGGAGAGAATGGCAGTAAATCACTATAAAACCTGAAAAGGCAGATTATATAAATCTTTAAAAAGTGAAATAGTCTCCACTAAATTTGAACTGCAATGTCTACAGCATAAACCTAGCACTGCCCATTCATATTCACAGTCTGAGGAAAGCAAAGGAAGAAACAAAAACAAAAACATTTAAAAACCTTCAGATTCCTCATTGTTCTTTTTAATGCTCTACAATCATTCCACTGAAAAGAACAGTTGGCTAAAAACTGGTTAGAAAGGAACGTTTCCCTGCTGACTTAAGCCTAACTGCCCAAGCAAGGCTTCAATCAGAAAACGTCTTGACCTACAACAGTGCACAGGCAAAAGGAGCAGAGGCAACGGCGGTCTCTCCAGTCACAAGCCACACCAATGGGATGTATTTCTGGGATAGACTGCCAACAAGTTACTGAAAGAACTTAAGCAAAGCCTGGTATGTAAATAAGCCAACACCCTTCCGTTTTCTATTTTAGTATCAGTCTTCACTAATGTTACCCTGAGGCTACTGTGTCTAAATCATATACTCTACACTATAGTATTACCCGAAATATAAAGCCTGAATTCATTTTCAAGCTTCTTTCCATAAACTCATAATGATGTATAAAGCATTTCTTCAAGCAAGTACAAGTTCTACACCAAAGATCCCACCAGTTAGAAATTACAATTTAAAGAAAAGACTGTGTGAAGCACTTTTATTATGAGGAATTTTTATAGCGTGTGCAGGTGTGTTATACAACACAAAACTGTTGCGATACTGTATTTACTATCCAATTAACAATAATTTTACCTTACCTGAGTATGAAAATTTGAAATGGTGGTTGTTTCAATATCTTTCTTGCCCAAAATTTCCATTTTCACTGGAGTGTTGGGAAAATTAAAAGCAAAGTAGTCCAGGAAGTCTGGGAGATAAGCAGCCGCTCCATGCACTATTGCTAAAGCATAGTAGGCAGCATTTTTCTCATTTTCACTGAATGTCAAAGCAAGAAACTCCTCAGAAAATCTCTCCATCTCCATTGGAGACAAAAATGAGAGTTCGTCCATGTATGCATGAAGGACAAGAGCACCACCATTGGACTGGTGTTCTTCATGAATAAAGTTGCTAAATTTAGTACCTGTTTTTAAGAAATTTCTGCGAATAGAATGTTCTTGGTGCGTTGTAAAAGGTGTCTGTACTCCCTGGGGCACCCGATATTCTTGCATGCCCAAATTTAATCGGCACAGCTGTTCATCCTTCAAATACCTGAAGGACTCCTTATTAACTCCTGAAGTGCTATTTAGCTGTCCTTGGGTGAGAATTTCTTTGCTGATGCGGGTCAGGCCAGCACAGACGGTTTGTACTTCCTTATTGTACATTTTAAGGCGTCTTCCTCTCATGTCTTCTCGGTGTTTCTTTTTCTTTTTCTTCTTTATTTTCTTCAAGACAAAATCATCAGCTCTCTGGGTTTTACCATTTTCATCTGCTGTTTCTGGCCACAATAATTAAAAATAAGTTAGTTGCTTGGACCAGTGTCAATATACATGTGTCTTAAGGTATTTGATCTAAAATTAAAAACCCTCTCCTTAATTTCTGAGAATGTTATTACATCTTTTATCATTAGAAATAAAAAATGACACAAAAATCTTAAAATATAGTAATATTCTGGGTTAAAGATTATACTATAAAGCAAAAAACAAAAAACCTGGTAATGAGCTGTTGGTGGAACTACAGCTAAATAGTACATAACACTTACTTAATACGTGCAAGGCCATGGACAACACACACACCAGTAACACACACACAAGCACAGAGGACACATTTCACATGACTTGTAATAAAGATAAAAGACGGAAATAGTATGTGCTTCACCATATGAAGCATTTGTTTGGCTACTCAGATAAAATCTGAATTCAAGTTTGGTGTTTCACATTTTCCTGTCCGTCTATTAATTATTATAGTACATACAGTTGAGCCAAAGACTAATTAAGCCCTAAAACAGTATTTTACCTATCAAATGGGCTTTAAAAGTGATGTTGTCTTGCAGTGGTAGGATAGGGAAAGAGGCAACTAAACTATAAGACACAGACTGATAGCCACTCCCACTTTCCCCGAAGCTCAGTTTCCTTTCACCTGGCTACCTACTCTCCACAATTGTTCTTGTTCCTCCCAATCTTTTTTCCCTTTCTGTCTTGTTACATTTTTGTCACCCCTTTTTCCTGCTGTGTCTCTTAAACGTGGTCATTACTTTTCTTCAAGAAAGTCCAAGACCTTACAATAATATCCTTTTGGGCCTGGTGTGGTAGCACACAACTGTACTGTGTCTGGGAAACTAACAAAAGATGAAGAATTAGAAGTTAGTCGGGGCTTTAAGGCAAGACTGTCTCAAAAAAGGCCCTGAAATAGAAGCCCTTTTCTTCTTCTCATGGGAAAAAGTAAAAGAAAGGCAACACAAACAGCAAGATATCAAAAAGAAATCACAGAGGCAAACCCCAGCAAATAGGGACAAGTTATTTGCTGAGGTAATTTACTCTGCACCAGGCTCTGCAAAGAGCACTCTCCATACAGCATTTCACCCGACATCCGATCTGAGGAAGGCACTCTCTACACTGTTTTATGGAGGAGCAAAGCAAAATATAGAGTGCCAATGATCACAGGCTGATAACTAGAAAATCTTTAGACCCCAAAATCTTAATCCTTATTTTAAAAAGAAACTGATAAATTTTTCACAAATGACAATTTGGTGATATGTACCACAAGCCTTGAATATGCGTACAAACTCCAGATCCAGAAAAAACAATTTTAAGTCAAAGTTATCTAAGAAATGACTGAAAGAAAGATCTACAAAGATAGCCATGACATATCTTTTAAAAGAAAAAGAAAGAAAAATCCTCTAAACTTTACAATATGGAAGTTAAATTCTGATAGCTACACACTACATGCATATATTACCAAGCCATTATAAATAATAGAGTAGAGAAACTGACATAAAAATCATGTTATAAAATGCTCATACTGTCACTCTCCTAGAAACCCTGCATCATAGCTTCCCCATCTAACAGAGAATGCAGTGAAAAGAGCCTAATGCTGCACTTCCCACCATAGCACCTCCCATTCCCGAGTACATGCTTAACTCTCCACCCTTCTTCTAGACTGAAAGTAATGTGAGGTCAAGAGTATATACTACCTTTTATTCCAGAGCACTTAACATAGGCTTATTCTGATACCTTTTTTTAATAATAATTCGCTTGAATTCATTACAAACATACACCCCATGTGCTAGGTGCACTCTGGACATTAGCTGCAGTGTTGACCACAGCACAGACACAATTTTGTCTCTCCTGTGCCATATAATCTAGCTGGAGAAGATCAAGCAGCCACAGTACTACCAGGCAGTAGATGGTGAACAAAGGCCATTCTGGATATTGGGGAATCTCTTTTGAGAGGTGAAATTTAGAATGATTCTAAATAATAAAAGACCTGGGTATTTGAAGAGCTAGGAGTGAATTTCTAAAGAGATTCACTTCAAAAGATATAAAGTTGGGGACAATCTGCTTTAACTATGTATGTGCTGTATGCACAAATACAGAAAAATATCTGGAGGCATGTACGCGCTAAGGTATTACTGATAGTTATCAATGGTAGCAGGATTATAAATGTCTATCTCTTCTGCCTATATATACTTTCCAATTTTCTATAATAAACAAATTAAAGTTATAATTTCAAAACTGACTCAAGTTTTAAACAGTTCGCATGAATTGACAATTGCAGTATAGAAAGACATCTTTTATTTAGTAGTGAGGAAATAGACCTGTCCAAAAACACAGAAAATCTTTGAGATTAAATAACAATTATAGTCCTACCCTTCAAACTTAGCCTAGCATTTACTATACAGAATTTATCTACCAAGCAATACTATTTCCAACATAAGTAATTCAGTTAACATAGATACCTAGTTATAAAGAACTTATTTGGCGGGGTTGGGGATTTAGCTCAGTGGAAGAGCACTTGCCTAGCAAGCGCAAGGCCCTGGGTTCCGTCCCCAGCTCCAAGAAAAAAGAAAAAAAAAAAAAAAACTTATTTGGCATAATACAAAAATACGAATTAGTATAAAGATTTTATATAAAACCATTCCAAATGATCATATACTACAACAATTACAAAAATCTAAATAAAATATTTTAAAATGCAAGTCTTTAAAGCATGTGAGCAATATACAATGTGTTTAATACAACTTGCTTTAAAACAACAACCAGGCATGGACATCACCCTTGTGATCTCTGTACTCAAGAGGACCAAGCAGAGGAAGTCAGAATGAGAAATGGCATTTAAAAAAAAAAAAAAAAGGATGGGTGGGGACTTCACTTACAAGCATCGTTTATAATGTAACTATATAACATATATAAAATCAGATTACTTGTACTGGCAACTAAAAATATAGAACTATTATCATAATTAAAACACTCAAGTCATTTATATTTACCAAATAAAACTAATCTAAATACTTTTCCTAATAAAAATCAGTAATTTAGGCAATTTTTCTAAGGAACAAACGTCATTCAATATAAAGGTTAAACAAACTCAAAAATATTTATCTTATTACCCCCCTACTAAATCCTTTAGAAATTTCAAGGGGAAGGGGAGAATATCTCTGAAAATATGAAATTTTAAATTTCAGAAATCTTCAAAAGAGGTATGCAAAAAAAGAATTATAACCTAGATCTACCACTGAAATTAGCACTGAGAAGGAAATGCCTTGACTGTTACTTTCTACATTACTATTTGCCTATCAGTGGCATTCTATATGGCCAAGTCTCTGTCGGTTTTAGCCCAAAACACTTATAGGAAAACTAAAATAGTGTAACAGTCTCCAAAAAAAAAAAAAAAAAAAAGGAAGGAAGGAAATGAAATGGACTTTAATTGTAATCTCACAAATTTTAATCTATCTACTAGCTAATCCTGTTTTTCAAATGTTAACTCTTTTTCTCAGGCTGGGATACCAAAAGCTTGCCTTTCTTTGTCTATAGATGAGACCATTCATCTCCTACTTGCTAATGAGTCTCTACGAACAAATTGTGTTATTAAACTGCAGTGGTGGCAGCTAGCTGGTGGCCTAAGCATCCATCTGTTGTTGGTTATTACAAGTCAGCCACTGTTGCTCTATGAAAAAATGCCAATCACCTTGCTCTGAGTAAAAAAACATTATTCAAAAGTTAATGTCTACAAAAGAGGTAGGGACAATGAAATGCCTAAAGGCTCCATGATCTTTCCACTCCTGGTACAGTGGTTTACTTTCCCCACAGAAAATGCATTCAGGAAGTCTCTTCTGAGTTTTTTCTCCATAATGTAAGAGTTAAAACTTACTATCCTCAGTTTCATGTTGGTCTTTATTAGTATTGTTTTTGTGCATATGTGCATGGGACATTGACCTTAGAAACAAACTGCTGGCTCTTTTCAAAGGTCATCACAACTACACTTAGAATACATGGAAAAAGTCCTCGAATTAGCTATCATCTATTATCAACTAGCCTAATTTACTTCATATCACACTAGTCTTGTTTTCACTAAAGCAAAAAATAGCATGAGGAGTAGGATGTACCCCACTGGGAGAGTACTTGTCTAGCATTCAAAGTTCTGGGTTCAGTTCTGGTACCATCATGTGCACATGCACATGTGTGCAAGCACACAAATATGCATGCATGCACTTGAACTATATCTTAGGAAATATGGTACCTTCAATTCCTAAACATGGTAGAAAAGCAAAAGCAAGCAATCGTTCATACTTAAACAAGTACTAAAGCATCCTAAACTTTTTTCTTTCTGCTTTGGAGATAGGGCTTTGCTGGTTTTTATACTCAAGATCCTCTTACCTCAGTCTCCCAAAAGTAATGGAGGAATAAATTATTTTTGCTTCTCTTGTGAGTAGTTAACAGTTTTATAAAAAAAACCTGATATAAATGGAAAACCAAAAAGGTGCTCCTTTTGAAGCCAAGTTTTTGGGAGTCACTATTTTTAACATTGTACACTCATACTCTCTATGTTTTAAAAAGAAAAAGCGAGTTAGGTGGAAACCCTGTTCTACCACTTCCTAAAACTGCACTTTTTTTTTTTTTTTTTTTTTTTTTTTTTTTTTTTCCGGGCTGGGGACGAACCCAGGGCCTTGCGCTTCCTAGGCAAGCGCTCTACCACTGAGCTAAATCCCCAACCCAGGAGTTTTTCTTGAAAAAGGTTCTATTTACCCTGAACTGGCCTTGAACCTATCAGGTGGCTCAGGCTGGCCTTGAATTTATGATCCTCTTGTCTTTGCTTGATGAATGCTACCCTTACAGAGTTACAGGGACACATTCAACCTTAAACATGTTGTGTTCTGTTTTGTTTGCGACACAAACTTCCCATATACCCCATAAACAATCCCCATGCCAAACTCACAGCACACAGTTGCTTCCACTGAACATACCACACGGACATGCACTTAGCAGTCGCAGTCTAAATTATGGTTCACTTTTGGTACTGTACATTCTTGTTTGAACAAATATAAGTGATATGGGCTCACCATTACAATATTATACAGGGCAGTTTAATGGCCCTAAATTCCTGTGATCTGACTATCTGAAGTGCTCCCCTTCCTAATTACTAGCAACCACTGATGTTTATTACTGTCTACACGGCCTTTTCTTTTTCAGTGTTACATAACTGGAATCTCACAGTATACAGCCCTCTTAGACTGTTTTTCTTATTGCACTATTAATGTACTTAAGGTTACTCTATTACTTTTCAGAACTCAGTAGTTTGTTTTTAGAGCTGTATAATATTCCATTGTAGATGTACCACAGTTTGTCCATTTATCTACTGAAGAACAACTAAGTTGTTTCCAATTTTTGGCAATTAAGAATAAAGCTGCTACAAATTTCTATGCAGATGTTTCCAAATCCTTTGGGTAAATAGAAAATAGTATGTAAACTGCCACATCACAGAATATGTTCAGCTTCTTAAACACTGCCAAATTGTCTTCTGAAGAAGCGTTACCATTTTGCACTGCCACAATAAATAAGGTAGCCTAGCCTTTTGCAAAACAGTACTTCTGTACCTCAGGGCTTCTGAGTGATAAAATGGGGGAAGGGAGACAAGAATATTTCCCTATAAAAATGTACAGAAGAAATGAAAAATGCATGTAAAGTATTTGGCATAATCCTAGAATATAACAATAATAATATTACTATTTTCACCCCCAATGGTGGAAATCTACGGGCAGAATGTGCCATGTAGGAGTAGGCAGTAGCTCTATTGGTGAAGTACTTGTTATACAAAGTATGAGGACCTGAGTTAGTTCAGACCCAACCTAAAAAAAAGCCAACTGTAGTAGCAAGTGCTTGGAATCCCAACAATGGGGAGAATCCCTGGAGCTCAATACAGAGACTGTCTCAAAAACAAAGCAGAAGGTTCATGAAGAATGAATGACTCCAGAGATAGACCTCTGGCCTCCACAAGCATACCAACAAGAGCATGAACACACACACAAACAGTGCAAGCTGAAGCTAGGTATTTATGTTCCCCCTTAATCCATAATTCCAGAAGGAATGAAGATAGAATATGCGGGGTCAAAGCTAGCCTAAAGTATAGCACAATACCCTAACACAAAACAGAAACAAAGTGCCCCTCTCCCCACTATGTTTCACAGGTTACACTGAAATGACTATCTCATTGTGACTGCTCATTAGTCTCTGGACAAACTCAGAAATTCCCTTAAGCCTTTATTTTCGTACCTTAAAATACTAACACCAGTGTTTATTGTAAGAGTTATTACTAGGATTAAACAAAGGAATAAATCTTACATCACAGGTCTGACACACAGGTCTTTATCTTATTGTAAACATAATTAATAAAAGGGTTGGATAACACGCCTTAAAATATTTGTCAACAACTCTGGAATATCAAATTAAAACTAGAAATTACTGGTCCAGAGTATGAAATAGTGTATCACAGTAAAAATAAAGAGGGAGAAAACTGACTCACTAGATGTCTATTAGGACCTTACTCATTATCTCGTTTTAATCCAACAATTCAGTTCAGTAGACAATTTTTTTTCCCGTTAGGTCACAAAGCTAGCGGCTAACAGTTAAGATTCAGACTCATCTAACTCCAAAACTCAGATTCCTCCACTACAGTACAGTCCACTTCCTTCCCTTCTGTCTCTTCTAAGCCTCTCTCTCTAATACTCTGGCAAATTATTATCTAAGATTATCCAAATTGTTATCTAAGATTACAATTAATGGACTTCAGATTCTAGCCTATATGAGTTTCCAGTAAAGAAAAGTATTATTGTATTCACAAACAATAGTGCCCTTTTACAAATTGGGTGATCACAAAGATGGCCTTATGTTATATGAAAGTTTTCATGCCTTATGGACAAGAAATTTTTCCTTTCGGGTGGATAAGTAAAAAGAGTTTCTGAAATTTCTGATAAATGAAATTAACTCTTAATATAATCACAATAATTTTCCATTCCTACCACAAAAATCAATCAAGTGTTTCTATCAA
This sequence comes from Rattus rattus, assembly GCF_011064425.1. NCBI lineage: Eukaryota > Metazoa > Chordata > Mammalia > Rodentia > Muridae > Rattus > Rattus rattus. The sequence goes on from NC_046156.1 coordinate 54,156,551, forward strand.
TATCTTTCTGTTTTCTAAGATAGGGCCCTACTACAGTTAGCGATCCTCAGCCTCCCAAATACTGTGATCTCACAAATGTGTCATCACACCCAGTATCTTTTGTGTATCACAAAACACTGCCACATGATAGCAGTTAGGAAGGGGTCAAAGGTAAACAGAAAAACTGACTACAGAAAAACTGACTATGAAGATTCACATAAGAGCAATCCTCTAAATTTAATGACAATGGAGGTAAGAGATAGGCAAGGATCTCCTGATTCTTCCCTTACTACCAACAACAACTGAAAGGAAACTATTACTTTTAACAAAGGAGAGAAAGAAATTAAACTCAAAGAATACAAGGAGCTATTTAGGTAGACTGAAGCATACTGCTTATAAGATTTAGCAAACATTTTAATATTTCTTTATAAACATCGATCTCAATGTACATAGCAGAAAATGCAAACTGGATCCTGAGGTGTTTGGTTTTTCTTAAAAGTCTAATATTTAGTTCTACTGCTAGAAAGTTTCAGGCATGTTATCTCAACTCTGAAAACCATTTTACTTCCAATTGTGGAGCAAGTATTTACATATCAAACTTTTCTTTTAACTATTTATAAGCAATGCCAGGTGTCTGAAGTGGTAATATCTGAAATTATCCTATATTTGAATTTGGATTGAGTAATGTTGGGGTGATGTGCAGGAACATGTCTCTTAGTCACGGTCCATGTCTCAAGTCAAAGGTTGCCAACTTACTCTGTAAAGAACCCAGCACACTTTGTAGAGCATCTGGTCTCTGCCTAACTAGTCTGAACCTGCTACTAAAATGCAAAAACTATATAGATAATATATAAATGAACAGTTGTATTCCAATAAAACTTTTTATCCATGGACACAGAATTTACATATCAGAGTTTTCCTGTGCTATGAGGGTTTTTCCACAATCTAAAACATGAAAACCAATCCTACCAACTTTTAAAATAGGAGGCAGGAGAAGTGATGTTTGTTTTACTTTGAAGTCTCTGGCTTCAAGGGAGCCTGTGGGAAAGGATGGGCCTAGCCCTGGCCCTCCTTTCTTCCAGGTGCAGAGATTACAGCCAGTGCTACTACAGCCAGTGCTACTACAGCCAGTGCTACTACAGCCAGTGCCACTACAGCCAGTTTGGGGCTGTGCTGGGGACTGAACCAGCATTGCTAGGCAGGCAGCCTCTCCTCTCCTCAGTTAGCTATGTAACCCAGGCTGCTGAAAAGCTCTAGTCTCCCTGCCTCCTCATCAGATGTGCTGGTTACCTCTGTCAGCTTGAAATGCTAGAGCCTGGGAAAAAGGAACCGCAATTGAGAAAATGCCTCCATCAGATTGAAAGTCTGTGCTTTTCAAAAAAATGTCTTTTTGATTAATGATGTGAGAGGATCCAGGCAATGCCAAATCTGGGCAAGTGATCCTGGGTGGTTTAACAAACAGAATGATCTATAGGAAGCTAGCTAGCAGTGCTCCTTGTGATCTTTGATTCAGTCCCTGCCTTCAGGTTCCTGACTTCCTGTTAGGATGGCCTGAGACCTGTGAAATCAACTCTTTCCTTCCTATGTTGCTTTTGGATGGTGTTTATCACAGTAACAGAAAGCAACCTAGGACATCGGCTGCAGAAGTGATTTGATAAAGGTGCAAGGGCAATTCAATGGAAGGACAATCAGTTTTCAATAAAGATGTTATAGTGACTATTTACCATAAATAAATAAATAAATAAATAAATAAATAAATAAATAATCTCACTAATCTCACACCTGTATGAAATTAGCTCAAATGGACCACAGATTTAAACAACTGAAATTATAAAGCAAAAAAAAAAAAAAGAGAAGAAATGAAAAGGGGAGAATGACACCCAAAAATGATTCATTAAGGAAAAGAATCAATAAAACATTGCTGGCTTTGTTGTGTGAAACATCTTATTAAACTGAGAAGAAAAATCAAGCAATAGACTACATGAAAGTATTTACAGACCAAATAATTAATAAAGGAATTGTACCTGTAATATACAAATAATTCTCAATAAAAAATTATAAAGTATTTTTTAAAAAACAATATGACTAGAAAATTGGCACACACAAAAAACAAAAACAAACAAACAAAAGCCACCAAGGTACAAATTTTACTGATGGTGCTCTTAAATGACAAGAAAAATTGGTTATTATTATTAGCCATGAGACCATAAGATAATCACCTCACGGATACTGAAACTGCTAAAATAAAAATAGTTACGACACCAGATACTAGCAAGAATGTAAAAAAATAAAAATAAGAATAAAAGAATTAAGTCACTAACAGGAAAACAAAAAGTGCACTTAGGAAAACAGTATGGCCACAAGGTAAAAATAAATAAATAAACAACCATAAACATGTACTTACCACATGACCTAATAAAACATCTCCCAAACAAGTGAAAATTTGCTTCCAAACAAAAACTCTGAACAGGAAACTTTATTTCTAATAGTCCCAAACTAGACACCAAAATTCCTTAAATCCAAGAATCACTTATACCCTTGCTGAAAATACTCTCCAGTAGTGGAAAACATGGACGATCCTGGAGACACCAGGCTGAGGTTAATAAGCTAGCCTCAAAAGACCCTGATATATAATATTCTCCAATGACAAAATTGCAAAGAAAGAGACAGAATAGTGGTTGTTTTTGGTTAGAAACAGAAGAGAGGGTAGGAAGACAGAGCCTAAAACTATGAAGGAAGTCCATGAGATGTTTCTGGAAAGTCCTGTGCCTTGTTTACAATGGTGGTTACACAAATCTACATATGATAAAATAGTACATGCCTGCACGCACACACACACGTACGTCAGTTTCCTGGTGTTGGTATTATACAATAGTTATATAAGATATAACCACTGAAGTAAACTGAAAAAGGAAAAGGGCTTCTCTGAGGTATTTTCTGTGAATCTGTAATTATTTCAAAGTTCCTAAAAATCTAGGACAAGATTCCTTTGTAAACAACAATCTACTTTATTAAAGGTGTTTACAGGACCAAGCACAGAAATAAATAAATAAATAAATAAATAAATAAATAAATAAATAAAGCAAGCAAGCTAGTTTTAACCGCCTGCCATGAACCAAGCACTATTTTAAATGATTTCCATACAATGCCCCCACACTCCCTATAACAACCATATGAATGAAATACCACAGCCTCATTTACAAACAGGAAAACTGCAGTTAAAAGGAGACTAATTTTTGATCCTTATCACACGGTAAGTAGTAGAACCAAAATTTACTTCTAGAGCCATTCCTCCTGAACCTGAAGATAATAAAAATAAAACATAGTGTGAGGTTTTTCACAAGCATTGGTCCAACAATGCAAAAACCTTAAACTAAACAATATTAACAGTTTATTTTATGCAGAAGTTTCAGTGTGGTTCAGAGATCCAGTCCACTACTGTATAGGTTTCCTCAAATACACATGACCAGAGGCCCAATTTCCCCCAGAATATATATAGCTTAGGTACACAATCCAATTATCTCTAAAACACGAATGAAAAGTGTTCAAATGGCCAGGTTTTAACCCATTTCTCTTCTTCCTGTACTGGCAAAACGCTATACAGTCCAATGTAGTAGCCATGAGCTGTATGTAACATGTTATAAATTACAATAGAATAGAATTTCAGTTTCTCAATCACACAGCCACATTACAAATCTGTTTAAGTGCCACATATGGCTACCATATTCGACAACACAGATATAGAACGTTTGCATCATCTGAGGAAACTCTATTCATCAGCATTAGAGAACTGGTTTTGTTTGATTTTAAAAGAACACGGGGCCTGTATAGTCTTCCCAGGCGCACACTGTGAATTACTACACGTGTCAGCACCACCCTCCCCCATAAAGGAGAACTAAGAGATCTCTGATCATTTCTAGTCAGTTTACTGCCTGCTGCTAAAATGAGAATTGTCAAGGCATTGGGAAAGGGAAGCAAAGGAGTGGAGAAAAGGAAGCAAGGGAAAGTAAAGCCAGGTGATAAAGCTTGAACTAGCACTTAGGAGTCTGGGTTCTATGCCATGGGCACTAGTATTCTCTCCTACAGCACAAATTCAAAGGAAATGATTATTCAGACTTCCCTGTAGCTGTGTATGGACACACACCAGGAAGCGTGGGGAAGAAGGGTAAAAATATAAGCTACTCCAATAGGCAATTATTTTGGAAACTGGCACACCAGTCAGTTTGCCACAGTTATACTCATAAAGATGGTGTCTGGATGCCATCAATGAAAAATATAGATGCAGTCTGTCCAGTGGAAAAATGAAAGCCTATTATTTGCACCTAAGCACACGCACACACAACGCACAGACACACTCACACACAAACTGGTTAGCACTATGACTAAATATATGGGAAGAATCCAAGACACTCAAAATTTTAGATTCAAGGATAAGTTTTTCACTAACATGTTAATAATTGGAATGACCCAGGATTCAAACACATATTAATGTGTTTGTGTATTACTGAGATTAGGAATACTTCAAGTTATAAATATATACAAAGTATAAATACGGCATAACCAGAAGCATACTTCATTTCTTCGATAAAGAATAAAAATACATGCTACAAGTATCTGGCAATAGAGGACACCGATTTTGGCCATTCTAATTCCTCTCAAAAGCACATTTAATTAGTCCTACCTTTTCTATGTAAAATACCTTTAAAGACTGCTGGAATTGCAGAGATTCTCAAACAGTGCTCTGATATAATGAAATGGAACTAGAATCTGCATCTACATCCTACTGCACGCTTCCTTTCCTTCAGAGATATGGTTGGTTTACGTCCTAGGATTCAAAGGGTGATAAAACCTTCCTCGAACCAATCCTATACCATACTGACGATTAAAAGGGCTAGTATTAAAAAAAATTTTTTACCAAGTCTAGCTGAAAAAGAAACACCGTAAATGATTTTCTTAACCTCGCCGAAGCTAAGGCAACCAGTGAGTTGTGTAACCTCTTTGAGAATTCAAACTCAGAGTCAAACCTGCAAATACGTTGGTGCCGGGAATGAGAAAAACTAAAGATTTCCAAGAAAGAGAATAAGAAGGGACTTTCAGTGACAAGCACTTTACTTCAGAAAGGCAGGTTTTAGTACCCCACCTACTAATCCGATGCCAAGCACCGCGCGGCGCGGAAACCCTGCCGAATTTGAAAATAAATGTTGCAAAGGCTCCGGGGGACTGCAAACAGGGATGGAAACTGACAGCTCGGCCTCAGAGAGAAGCCTCAAGTAGGTCAAACTGTGGCAACCGCCTGCAATTCAGAGTCCACTTCAGTGGGCTCAGGGGAGTAGAGCGGCGCCTTTCAGTCCTAAAGGGGCGGGATATGGGCGCTGAGACCTACAGCCCGAGCCCCAGCGGTTCGCATGCTCTCACCTCTCTTGGGGGCCTTCATCAGAGGCACCCCTCCGCTCCTCTCGCCGTTTTCCTGCTTGTCCTTGTGCTTGAGATCGCCCGGAACGCAGGCGACGGGGTCACCATCGGAGCCGCGGTGGTGATGGTGCTTGTGCCTCTCCTTGTGGCCCTTATGCTTGGGCCCGGCCGCGCTCACAGTCAGGGGCGAGAAGGTGAAGAGGGCCGAGGTGCCTGGGGCCGGGAGCGGGGCAGCGACAGCGGGCCCGGCCGGTGCCAGCGACGGAGGCGGCGGCGGCGGCAGGAGCAGAGGTTCAACAGGGCCCGGGACGGTTGGGGCGGCATTCGTTGGAGGCAGCGGCCCGGGATGTTGGCGGCTACGACGCCGCCGATGAGGGGGAGCGAGAGGGGGATCCTGGCTCGGCCGCCCCCGCTTCTCCTGAGAACCCCCGCTGCTCACCCGGCGCTGCCGCTTCACTCCCCGCGGCGAAACCCCAACATGGGGTTTCTCCTTCCCCTCTTTGTCCGGCTCCTCCTGCGCCGCCACCGCCCGTACTACGCGAACCGCTCCGACCTGCGCAGCCATTTCACCCACAAACACACATTTAAATGGCCCGACCGCCCCCCCGTCCGCGGTTCGCGCAAGCGCCGCCCGCGCATGGCCCGCTGGGCATTGGAGTCTCTCCCCCGCCCTCCACTGATCGGTCGTTCTCGTAGACCTGAACATGCCGGAAACGGCAGTTCCGGCACCTCTCCGCAGACCTCGCCAACCGAGCTTCTATTGTAAGGCACCCTGGGCGCGCAAAGCCTTGCGGGAGTTGTAGTTCCAGCGCCCTCTGGGTTTCCCCGCCCCCCCTCCCCCGCTCCCCCACCCCGCTCTCTGAGTGGAGGAGCGGAGGGGAGCGTGCGCCAAGGCACGCTTCGGGGTGCGACGCAACTGCCGCCCGCCGGCGAGTTGCCGCCAACCGCCCTAACGGCCCAAACAATGTTAATAGCTTTCAGAGTCTGGCGGTGTGTTCAGACGCTCCACTTCCAGTGTTCCTCCTTCATCTTACCCGGAGGTGGTTTCCATAGTGACTTTTCAATTTCGTATTTCTCCCATAGCCTTTGTGAGGTAAAAGAATCTTCAGCCTTTACTCTTAACAAACGAGGAGAAAAAGGATTTCGGAATATGTAAAACGACGATTCCGCTGTACAGTATTGTAAAGCTGCTATTCAGGGGGAGGGGGGAAGCATTTTTCTATAGCTTTGTGGTCGTAACAACTACAGGCTCAAGGCAGGTGCAAATATTGCCTTAGGAGTTCCCTGAGCGCAGCTCCGCCTTTCCAGAGTCACTTTCCAATGCTTGGAACGGTAGAATTCAGCATTTTTGTTGAACATATAGCTATTGTTAACAAAAATGTCTATAGAAATTTTAACTTTTTCAAGCCATAAATATAAATATGCAAATGTGAAAAGCGCTGCCAACCTGACACTGTTCACCAGGAGATGGTGTCTATTCAGAAATCCATTTTGAGTTTCATTACTTAAGCTTTTTACCTAGAATTGCATTTAAGTCCTTGAGAAAAATATTTGGAAATAACTGGCTACAATGATGTACTAGGCATATAAAAGCCGCTATGGTTTAACATCACTAGTTCCCAGAGAAGTAACTTAGGCTGAGTGAACTTCTGCAATAAAAGTTATCGTTTAAAATAGAGAAGTTTTTAAACACCTACTGGGGATACGTTGTACTACAATAAACAAGTAGCAATACCGGTCAATATGCCCTAGCATTGGGTTTCCTAATGAAAAGTATTAAAGCACAAATAACACTGTTGCTAGGTTATATTTTTATAAGTAAAAATATTAAACTGATAGGGAAAGTAAAGTGAACCCTTTAAAATAATAAAGATCCATTAACTTATTTACTGTGCAAAACTAGATTTTATTTTTTTTTAATTTTTTTAATGTATTTATTATATTTGAATACACTGTAGCTGTCTTCAGATGCACCAGAAGAGGGCATCAGATCTCATTACAGACGGTTGTGAGCCACCATGTGGTTGCTGGGAATTGAACTCAGGACCTCTGGAAAAGCAGTCAGTGCTCTTAACCACTGAGCCATCTCTCCAGCCCGCAAAACTAGATTTAAAATATAATTTAGGAGAATCCATATTCATACAAAAATACATTTTCAAACCATCAGTACCTTTAATGGTTGCGAATATAAATTTCACATGTTTATATATAGGGCCTTTTCTATGAAGAAAACTATCAAAAAAGAATTAAAATAATTTTAAGGTGCCAACAAAAAGTAACTGTTGTTGATTCTTTTCTAGAATTGGTAAGTTGAATAACTGGTTAAGCATCTACACAGTTGAACATCTCGTTATAACAATACAAAAGTGATCACTGCCATTCTTTGTAAATCGTCTTAAAATCATCTTTCCTCCTTTTACACAACATTTGGGAAGATAGAGGAAATGCACTCCATTTACACAAAAATAACATCCCGGAGCAGTCATTTCCACAAGCAGTACTGCAAGCTCCAAGCACAGAGTAGGAATGTTTTGTTTTTTAAATAAAACCTTTAGTCAGTCTTGGTGGAGCACACCTGACTACCTGCGATCTGCAACTTGAAGTAGGAGGATCATTAGTTTGAGGCCAGCCTGGGGCTGCACAGCAAGACCTATTTTTTTAAGTTATTTTTAATATTAAGGCAATGCATAAATTTAGTTGAAGGGATGCAGGGATGACTCAGGTGGTTAATTAAGTGCATTTCACTACTTTTGCAGAGGACCCTGGTTCAGTTCACATAGCAACTCACAACCTATAATTCCAATTCAAGGGATTTGACTCCCTCTTCTGGCCTCGATGAGCACTACACATAGGTGGTGTACATCCATACATACAGGCAAAAACATTTGTATACGTAAAAATATTTTAAAGAGAATGTTAGTTAAGATTAAATTCTTACAAGCCTATTGAAATTAATGTTTATGCTGGGCTTGTGTGCTGGTTATCCCAGCCCTCCAAAGGCTCTGGCAGGAGGAAACATCATCCCAAAACAAAAATTAATATTTGTAGAAAATTTAGAGAGAGAGAGAAAGTAAAATATAACTTCCAAAAATGAAAAATAAATACACTTTGAAACATAAACTGAAGTACAAACTATATTGGCAGTTCCCAATAAAACAGAAGGAATATGAAAATACATGATTGCTGGAAGTTTCCACATACTGCTTTCCTCTTCAAAACTACTGACAATATGTCATCATTACAGATATTATTCTAGCAGTATTCTAGTAGCTTTATTTGCAGGCACAATTTTAACAAATATTCTTATAAATCCGGAGGTTGTTAAATATTCCAAGTTGATGGTGGGTTCCTTGGTCCTTTGGGTTTTGAAAAACGAGTTCCAAAACCTGGGGACAAAAATAAAACTGAATGAAAACAGATACTTTTACACAGAAATGAATACTTGAATTTTAGAGCATAGCATTAAAAAAGTTAAGTACCATCTTTAATCAGTTTAGTAATAGACTATTAAGGTATTGTCGTAATTAAAGATTAAATGAAAATAAAACATTGTTCTTGTAGTGGGGATCAAACTATGGCCTTGCATAGGCTAGACAAGTATTCTGCCACTAGGCCACACCTCCAACCCAGATAATACTACTAATAAACTTAGAGCACTTACAGATTAACTAAGAGTATGAATTAACTAACTGTATGAAGAACCCTGATTATAGTAGCCTGTAAAAATTGAGTATATAGCACTGTTTATCTGTTTCATTCACCCACTGATCACAAAACAAATTTAACTTTTATAAAATTAAGCAATAATATTTCTGTGGTATTATTAAATCTAGTTCTGTATCTATGTAGCACAGAAATTCCTGAGTTTACTAAATCATTGTTTTTAAAACTTAGAAACTACAAAATAATCCTGAAAAGAAATGGTTCTAGATGAGTTATAATTACTTTTCTTCCTGAAATTCACCTCCCTTGCCTCCACAAAGAAGAATAAGGAAATCTTTCATATCATATGAAATAAAAGCTATTATGTCTCGATTGTGGTAGATTCTCAAAGTACCTTACACTTAGCAACTTTGGTGCCTTAAATTTAAAAACGAAGGGTTTGAAAGAGGGAGAACAGAAAACGAAAAACTCAAAGATCTTTCTAATCCTTGAATTTCATCCCCTTCCATAGTAACTGCTGATGTTTACGACTAAATTTAAATCTAAAAACAAAACTGTAGAAGGCCAGGAATGGTGGCAACTACTTATAATCCAAGCACACAGGAAGTTAAGCCAGGAGGACCACAAGTTCAAGGCCAGCCAAACAAGCACTGCAAGATTCTCATATATACATATATACACATATACTCACACACATACAAGCACACACATAAACATACAAACACAGATACACACATACAAACACACACATACATACCTATATGCCAGAACTGGAAGAAACCTCTGATATTTATTAACTAGTAATTTTAAAAGTTGGTGAGGTATACAGAGCCTAGTTCATATAAATTTTACTCCTTTGATAATAAGGAGAAGGAAAATATTCAGATGAAGTAGTTACACATTGACATCATCTCCTCAGTGCAGTTACCTTAACTATAGCCAATACGCTGTGCAGAGAGGTGAGGACCTGTTATAGCCTCACTTAGAACAACTACAGTTTCAGATACCCATATCTGATCTGATTCACCAGCTAATTCCTAGTACTTTAGAACAGTTGTGCACTACTGTTTTCTGCACACGCGTCAACTCAAGAGAAAGAAACCTGACCCCTTGGGGTAGGGGGTTTAAGTAACATATTCTTAAAATTTTTAAGAAATGTTTGAGTGCGTTCAAGTCTGCAAACTTTTGAAATCTAGGCATGTTTGAGAAGAAGCAACATGGATGTAGGTTTATTTCAGGGCCACACAAAGTAAAGTCAGATGATCCGTACATCGCTCAAGTGATTTAGAGAAAAGACGGACTCAGAAAACTTTTGTAGCCAAGGCAAAGTTGCACGTTTTTTCATAGTTTACACAATGCTCCATTGAATGTTTTAAACTAATTTCATATAAATTTTAACTTTTTTTCTGGTTTTTTGAAGGAGGGTTTTCTCTGGTTAGCCCTTGCTGTCCTGGAATTCACTCTATAGTCCAGGCTGGCCTCAAACTCTGAGATCTGCCTGCCTCTGCTTCCCAAGTGCTGGGATTAAAGGCACATGCCACCAACATCCAACCAAATCTTAATGTTTCAATTGTAACCATTGAATCATGGAGTGAATGAAATGCAAGCCAAGTTTTATAGATAATAGAGCATTTATAGTAAACATTTTCTCAAAATGAGAAAAAGACCATAGTAACAGGCTGTTCTCTGTTTCTTGCTTCTTCCTTTGCAGTCTTACATTTTCTAATCTCTCCTACAATTTTAAATTTTTAAATTTCATTTCAATAAAAATTAAATGTATTTAAAATTTATATAAAATAATTCCTTCTATGTGTGTCGATGTTTTGCCTTCAGTCTGTCTGTGCTCGCAGTCCCTGCCCAGGCAAGCGGGGGCATCAGCTCTTCTGAAACTGGAGTTACAGATGCAGTGAGCCACTATGCTGTGAGTGCTTAGAATTGAACCTGGGTCCTCTGGAAGAATAACCAGTGCTCTTAATCACTGAGCCATCTCTTCAGATCCAGATATATATATATATATATATATTTAACTCTGCTATAAAATAATACACATACCAAAATTCAGAAAGGAGCTGGAATTTTTTGGCTGAACACATTCTGTAGGCTTGCTTGGTGAGGGAGAATTACAAACACCTGTAACCAGAGGAAAAATATGTAGGGTAAAGACTGACAAGAGATTCAGATTACCATTCATTTGCTTGCATGATTACTGAAATTAAACATTTCCTCCAGAACATACTCCAAAATAAATATATTGGTATCATATTAAAAGTGTTCAAATGGTTGATATTATATTTTATATTATAATTATGATACGGAGAGGGGGAAAGGTCTCAGTATGCAGGCATAAATTCATTGTATTTCCAATACTGGCCTTAAACTTGTGGTACTCCTCCTACCTCGGCTTCCCAACTACTGGGATTACAGACCTGAACAACCATACCCAGCAAGATTTATTTTCTTTGCAAAACCAAGGAAATGATGAATCACAAATCCATTACTTTAGGACTCACATTTGGCTTTCAAGTTTATCTTTGCCCCATAATACTCTTTTGTCCTCTAATAAGTCTTCATACTCTCTCAATGTCTCACATTAATTCATCTATGCCAAGCTGAGGTTTTTCTTATATTTCCCTCAACTCCTAAGTCTCCTTTACTTTCCATCCATTTTTCCTCATAGATAATTCTAAGTTAGGGCCATGGTCTCTCAAAGGCATTGCTATATTTCTTGGTTTGCTATTTTATTTACTATGTGTAGGCCTAAAAAATACATATATTCCTAACACCTTAATATATATATATATATATATATATATATATATATCCTTGCCCAGTTTTAAAAGGAATTTTGTAAAACTGGGTCTACAATTGACATGTGCATGGTCTTACAGGAATAAAGATTTCTCAAGTTTATATAAACTTTCTCAAAAACAGCTTATAAATAAAGAGAAATTACTGCCTAGCTTTTTTTTTGTTGTTGTTCTTAACATTTCAAAACACAATGTGAGAACTGCACATATGTGTTTACAAATATTAGTCTTCTAGAAACAACTAAAACATTTCCTTTCTGGAAGATACTTGAGTATGAACCTCTAGATTACATCGTAGATTTCAGTCAGTTCCAATTAAATGCACCCTTACTAAATCCTGTGTGTTAAGAACCGGGCAAGGAGCTGAGGACAGACATGAACACAGCTGGATGAAGGTAGAGATGTGCAAGGATATCAATGATCTCTACATGGGAACTTAGTGATCTCTACATGGGAGCTCAGTGTCAGTGATCTCTACATGGGAACTGAGAGACAGTATTTGTCCCAAAGAGAAATATTCATTCATTCATTCTTCCTTCCTTCCCTCCCTCCTTCCTTTCTTTCAACAAAGGCAGCAAAGATGGACAAACATATATCAGAAAGAACTGATATCTTACCTATTGTATCTTACTTATTGTTATTCATGCTGCCTTCTCAACATGTAAAACAACCTAAATGTTTCCTTTACATCCTCCCCGATTTTCAGTTTCCATACATCAAGTGGAACTATTTCTACCTGTAGGATAATGAGATGACTAATAACTCAGGCTGGGTTCCATTGTTAGTACGTTGGCATGGTCACACCAGATGTGTGTAAGTCTGATCGCATTAATAGGTAATCAGTGACCACATGTAACTATGTGGCTAAATATAAGACATGGTTCTCATGCCTAATTGGAATGTTAAATATATTGTTAAGAATTTATTCAGGCAGGGACAAATGAACCAGGCCAACATCCGGCCAATTTACACTAGTCATCACACTGTTGCTTAAACGACCAGGAAAAGGCTAATTCTTTCCATCATAAGCGTAAAACCACATGGTAAAAAAAATCTGCCTATACGTAAGCTTATAAAGTAAAACAAAACCGGGACTGGAGAGATCGCTCATTGGTGAAATGCTTGCTGAGCAAGTTTGAGAAACTGAGCTCAGGCTCAGGGCCCAGGTAAAAAGCCAGGAATGGCAGTCACAGAGCTATAATCTTAGCATATGGGAAATGAAGGTAATAGGAGCCCTGGTGCTTACTGACCAGCTAGTTGAGCCCATTAATAAGCTCTCAGTTCAATGAAAGACCCTGTCTGAAAAACAAGAAACATGGTGGAGGAAGATGCCTGACCTCGACCTCCGGCCACATTTGTGCATACATATGTGCACACAGGCACACACACATACATAAGAATGAAACCAAGTTCTGTGGAATAAGGGTTAGCTACTTAATGAGTTATTTGAATTCTTAGTTGCAAGACAATAAGAAATGCTTCTCTTATGATCCAGTTACCCTAAATTAGGATTTTTGTCACTTGCAACTCTAGTATTTCTGAACAATTAAAATTTCCCACTAGGGTTCAGCTGGTAAAGGAGTTTGCTGTGTAAGTCTGAGAACCTGAGTTTGTTCCTTGGTGCTCATGTAAAGGTAGAAGGGAAAACCAACGCTACAATGTTGTCCTCTGACCTCCATATGCAAGTTGAGACTTGTGCCCCCATTATACAGGTACACACACACACACACACACACACACACACACACACACACCACACTAACAAAATTTGCTTAAATTTTCCCCATTAAAAGTAGGCACCACTGGATGTCATGGCTGACAACTTCCATTCTTGTCATGTACAATCCACTCTCCACATACGGCAGCCAGAATAAAATAGTGTATAACGTCTCTGTGTAAAACCCTCTTCTGGTGTCTCGTTGCACTTAAACTCTCCTTAACAAGCCCAGTAAGGGTGTAACTACTACTCTCCCATCCTTCCAGCCTCACCTTACCTCTTTTTTCATTCTTTCACAATTACTCTTGTTTTCTTTAATAAATCTATCACAATGTTGTTATGTATATACTTGGAGGCTAACTTGCTTAATTTCTGAATTCCTCACTAAACTTGAGTTGCACAAAATCCTAAAAGCTAGTATTGTCTCTGTTGACCACCATATACAAGGTGCCTTCCACATTGTCTAAATAACAGATATTTGACAAGCATTCATAGAAAGAAAGCAGACCAAAATGCTAGCTCAAAAATAACAGATAAAAATGCTATTTTCATTAAGAATTTAACTGCAGACTACTAAGATATTCAGATTGGGGATGAACATGGGTCATTCTGGTGTCATGAACATCTGGAAGGGGTGGGGACAAGTATACAAGGCTAAGGTAATGCATGTCTAAGCCTCAGGGGCAGTTTGAAAGCTCCATGCTCTTCTTAGCAGCTAAAGAACTTAGAATCAAAGTAGCCAAAAATACAGTCCAGCCTACATTCAGAGGATGCCCTGAGAGTTTACTTACAAAAAGAAGGCTTGGTCTCTTGCCATATCCCAAAGAGCTGCCAACATAAATCTACCTGAAATTACTGCTTCTTTGATATCCCCCAAATATTATTGGATCTAGAGAAAGAAAAGGAGTCTTGGGTTCATTAGTCTTAAGCTAATGAACCTTTGGCTGACTATCCAAGTGGATCACGCGTTTGTCTTTTGTCTACGTAATTTTCCCTGTTACTGTAATTGTCTCTTGAAATGTGAAAATTCTTGACTGATCCTTGGGGAGAATGCTTGTTTCCTAACCAGCCTTCAGCTACAATGGCTGAGAGATCCTTCCAGAGACCAGGTGTGATGGTGATGCTGGCAGCTACATTGAGAACCTGGAGTTTGGGAAGACAGAGGAGGTAGGAGGATAAAGTACGCTGGACCATCCACCCGACTTTGCTTGAGAAAGTTTCCGTGGTGTTCCTTGTTCCTCCCCATTGTACCACTAGCTCCCTAATAACTAAGTCGATCGGATTGCTAAGAGTCATGTCATCGTAGTTTATAGAGCTTGGAATTGTAAGTAAGATAGCTAAGAGAATTTCCAAAAGTTTAATGAGCCTGTGGGCTTTTATTTTCATTACAATACAGAAAAAAGAGTAAGCAACAGACTTTTTACTCCTGGTAATACTTGTAAAAATGGAAATGTTTCCTTAAATCCACACATTTGGCTCACAATATGCTTTGCTGTTACTGTTTTCAGAGAAAGCATAGCTAAGGTTAGACTGTTAGGAGTTTTAAGTAACGTGTTTACATCTAAGCATCATGTAAAGGGGAGGATTGCACTGGTTATTCTTCTGTCTGTAAACAGCACCCCTACCTAATGCTAGGCTGGTGGAGCCCAGCAAGCCAAGGCCTGTGTGACCACTCTGACCCCCGGGTCCCTTCTGAAGCTCTGTTAGGGAATGATAATGTTATCCTTTTTCATACTAAAAATGGTGTAACTTTGATTTTTTTTAGATACATTCTAAAAAAAAATAAGTACAAATGAGCTTACTTTTTTTCATATTTCGGAAAATCTTCAAACTCTGTGGAAGTGAAGAGAGGAGAAAGTTAATGTTTTTCCTCTAAGTTTCAAAATGCCTTAATCAACTAGAAATACAGACTTAACAGGATTGGCTTCCTTAATTATTGCCATGAAACTGCAATCCGTCTTCATCTTCCATCTAATTCAATACAAAGCCACCATTTGACTCTATCTTGCATTTGTCTGACCATGTGTGTCTTTTTTTTTTTTTTTTTTTTTTTTTTTGATTCTTTTTTTTTCCGGAGCTGGGGACCGAACCCAGGGCCTTGCTTCCAGTTCTCTACCACTGAGAGTAAATCCCCAACCCCTGACCATGTGTGTCTTAGTGAGTACCTAGAGCCGGTTCTGTCAAGACTCCAGGGGTAACTATGGCAAGCCTTCACTCCCTCTACTGGGAGCACTCAAAACGGGCAACAGCCTTTGACGGTTGCTTTGCTTTGCAGTCACAGACTTTTTGCCCAATTTTACTTTATAGTTATGAATTTCTAGCAACCTATCATGTATTAGACAAACTCTCTGACTGGAGTGCCTGCCGCCGGCATCCTCCTCTCCAGTCTGCTCTTTGTCTTTGATTTTTCCTTCACTAAGCAGACATTTTGTTTCATTTAGTGGGCTGCATGTGTCCTCTTCCTCACTGTGTCTGGACTGTTATAGTCACAAAGGCCACACATGCTACAAAACTATCTTAACAAAAAGTACTCTTGTAACTTAGGGTTTTTAAAAATAGTTGCTGTTGAGTCGTTTGGGAAGCTGTTTTTTTTGTTGTTCTTTTTTTCGGAGCTGGGGACCGAACCCAGGGCCTTGCGCTTCCTAGGCAAGCGCTCTACCACTGAGCTAAATCCCCAACCCCCGGGAAGCTGTTTTTTATTTTAGGTTTTGATTGATTCATTATTTTATGTGTACAGAGGTTTTACCTAAGTATATAGCTATGCACCATGTATATGCCTGGTGACCACGGAGACAGCAGCACATCAGATGCCCTGGAACCAGGGCTAAAGACAGTTAAGATCCACCATGTAGGTACTGGGAATTGAACTCGGGTTCTCTGAAAGAGCAGTCAGTGCTCTTAATTTCTGAACCATCACTCCAGTTCCTTTTTAGTAGTTTTATGTGTATGTACACATTTTAACATTTAAAGCTTTTAGCTATCTATATTTTATCCTAATGTAGATGTGAATTATAGATCCTAAATTTTTTCTACATTATTATATATTTAGAACAACATTTTTTGAGACATGGTCTCATGTATCCCAGCCTGGTCTTAAACTTCTAATACTCCTGCCTCCACCTCTCAAATATTGCAATATGGGGATTACAGACACGCACCACCATTCCTAGGTCAAACCCCAGGCTTCAGGCAAGCAATCTGCTAACTGAGCCACATTCTCAACCCACTAACAATTATGAAATAATCCAACCCTATCCCTTGATTTGAGATACTTCATGATGATATATGAATATATATAGATATACACCTTCTCTACATTAATGCACTTGTTCTCATATACTAACATGTAACTGTAATTACTCTCATTCATTGCATATATTTGCTTTTTATTGCTTTTGACTGTGTGAGAGCAAAACTCAGTTTAGTAAACATGCTTAGCCTAATTTTCGGTCTTAATGCTGTGGAGAGAAAACCAGTAACAAGGAGAACTCTGGGGTGTTTTCTAAATCTCTTATCTTACCTTGCTCCTTGTGAAACTTTTTCCTGGGGTCTTCAATGTTTGCTTAGAAGATGTGGAGATCTCTGTGGTTTCAGGATAGCTAATAGAGGAAGGTTTCATGGGTTGGGCCTGTATACCTTAACAAAAAAGAAAAAGGTTTTTGTTGTATAGTTTCTTAAGCCTGTGACTTAAATATAGTGTAGATTCAGGCTTGGCCTACATGTTTGACCACTTTTCACTATATATCATAGGCTTTAGAATTCACTCTTTATTTAATCATTCTTTATACCTTTCCATGTAGGACTTTTTTGTACTTAATTTTTGTTGGTTTTTGGGTTTTTTTTTTTTTTTTTTTTTTTTTTTTTTGCTTTGTTTTGTTGTTTAGGCATTGTGTAGCCCTGGCTGGCCTGCCACTCACAGATATCTGCCTCTGCCTCCCAGCAAACCACCATGCTCAGCCTGGTCTTTGTTCTTATGGGACAGGGTCTCACACAGCTTAGGCTGTCCTTAAACTATGTGGCTAACGATGGCCTGGAATTCCCAATCCTCTTGTATTTGCCTCTCAAGTGCTGAGATCACAGACATGAACTAACACATTTTCCCCCATTTTAAACCTTCTAACACCTGGGATAAACGCCAACTTACAGTCCTCGTCAGCAAGAAAGAAGGACTCCAGAGTCCTTTCTGGGAGTGGAGGTGGAGGAGAACCATCCTGATGTTGATCTGTAAACAGAGAGTAAATATATGACAAAGCAAAGAAATCCACCAACTAAAGTTGGTTAGGGTCTGTTCTGTGGCTCTGCAATTCTTGTTGTTCGTCCATTTTGGCCTGCAACCTCTGTCTTAGTTACCTTCCTGTTGCACAGCCTGACAAGAGCAACTTAAAGAGAGGAGCTTATATTAGCGCAGTCCCTGGGTATAACATTGTCGTGGGTAGTCGTGCCGGCAGGAGCTCAAGCTCAGCTGCTCACACGGCACTCATGCTCAGAAAGCAGGGACGCTGGTACTCCCCAGCCTGAGCTCTTTCTATTCTGTCTGAGACTCCGCTCCAAGGAATTAGTGCTAACCACGACGGGGAAGGGGAAGTCTTCTAACCTCAACCTAATCAAGATAATTCCTCATAGGCATGTCCAAAAGCTAGCAAATCAAAATAGTCCCTTACAGGTGCACCTTCCTAGAGGATTCCAGATCCTGTCCAGCTAACCAGCCCAACTTCCAAATTAAAAAGGATCTGAACACAGGTTACAGCTGTCTCTACCATGTCCAGCTGGCACAAAGCTTTGGTGCATTTGATGCCTTTCAGGGCCTCCATCTCCTGGGGTGGACATAGCAACAATGAAATGAACCATCACACAACGTAAAAAAGTTACTTCAATAATGACCACAGTCTCAAAAGTGTAGCTTTCTGCTCTGTTGGCCAAAGAGCCCCATTACTCATCAAAAACTTAAAAACTCACAGATGTATTCTTCTGAAGAAACTGGAAATGAATTTTACCAAGGTTCTAGATATAATTTATTTTATGGAAAAATTTTAAAGAATAAGAGAATCTATTAAATTAGTCATGAAAATACAATTCATTAAATTCAGAATTGTCCTTTAGGACCAATAATGTGTTCTCTCAGCAAATGAACAGGGTAAGAAAATACAAAAAAGGAAGAACTGTTACAGGCATTAGGAGAAGTAAAAATGCAATGTGCAGTAAGCAAGCCACATCTAAGCTGACTACAAAAAGACTTTTTTTTTTTTGAGACAGGATCTCACTGAGGCCCCGGCTGTCCTGGAATGCACTGTGTAGACCAAGCTGGCTTGGAACTCACCGAGATCTGCCTGCCTCTCCCTCCCAAGCTCTGGAGTCAAAGACATGCACCACTGCAGAAATGCCAGGCTGAAAAGGCATTTCTGAGGCAGATGGAGGACACCACATAGGCTGAGAATCTGAATCTCTGCAGCCACAGTGTTCATATACGTCTCTGGTCCACAAGCAGGAGGTCTGGCTCCGCGGTGCTCTGAGAAATGGAGGCTTGCTTCCAAGGTGTTTAGTAAGCCAGCCGGTAACTTGGACCTGCCAGGTCACCGTCTTCTGGCTAGCCTTAATCCTTCAAAACCTTGCTTCCTAAACTGATCTTCTATACTTTACAAGTTTGAACCTCTACGGCAGTGACGATAACCTCGTCGCCAGCTGGAGAGAAGCTCAATGCTGGAACACTTGCCTAACATGTATGAACACTTACCTAACATGTATGAACACTTGCCTAACATGTATGAACACTTACCTAACATGTATGAACACTTGCCTAACATGTCTCCTTAGGCTTCTCATTTCTTCTGTAATTTCCTTCTTCTCTTTCTAAATTTTCCAAAACTGTTCTTCTGATGAGTAAAGGCTTCTCTAATCACTCCAGTAATACTATCCTGTTTTTTCCACAATCCTGCTGATTATAGTTAGTGCCACATAGATGACCAAATAATGATTCCACGTGGGTATTAATTTTATTCACCCAAC
This sequence comes from Rattus rattus, assembly GCF_011064425.1. Taxonomy (NCBI): domain Eukaryota; kingdom Metazoa; phylum Chordata; class Mammalia; order Rodentia; family Muridae; genus Rattus; species Rattus rattus. The sequence goes on from NC_046156.1 coordinate 54,176,132, forward strand.
TTGAATATAAGCATATAAGCATATTAATGGTATATTTTAGCTGCCCATACTGGTGTCCAGAGGCAGGAGGATGGAAAGTTTAAGGCCAACCTGGCTGCTACATGGCTAAACTTGTCTCAAAATAATAAATAAATAGGAAAAGTACGTGTGTGTGTGTGTGTGTGTGTGTGTGTGTGTGTGTGTGTGTGTGTGTGTGTGTATCCTGCCTATCCTAGTTTCTGGAAGACATTTAATGAAGGTTATTTGGTGACACTGTGCTAAAAACTATTGTATTATCTCAATTTTCACACACAAAAAAAAATCAATAAAGGGGTTATATGAACCACATTTTATAAATGAGAAAATCAACAATTTAAAGAATTTAAAAAATATGTATTTTTAAAGATTTGTTTATTTTATGTATATGAGTGTCTTGCCTGTGTCTGAATGAGTATGGAACCCCGCAGGCTCATATATTTGCACTCTTAGTCCCCAGTTGAACTGTTTAGGATGGATTAGGAGGTGTGGCCTTGTTGGAGAAGATTTGGCTTTGTTGGAGGTGATGTGTCACTAGGGCCAGGATTGAAGGTTTTAAAAGCCCAAGCGCCAGGTTCGTTCTCTCTCCCTCCCTCTCCCTCTCTCTCCCTCCCTCTCTCTCCCTCCCTCTCCCTGCCTCTCTCTCCCTCTCCCTCCCTCTCCCTCCCTCTCTCCCCTCTCTCCCCCCTCTCCCCCCCCTCCCTCTCTTGCCTATGGATCAGGATGTAGCTCTCATCTAGTGCTCTAGCACCTTGCGTGTGGCCATGCTCCCAGCTTCCACCATGATAATGAGACTAACCCTCTGTACCTATAAGCCAGCCCTCAGTTAAATGCTTTCTTGTATAAGAGTTGCCTATGGTGTCTCTTCACAGCCATAGAGCAGTGACTAAGGACAATGGCGTGTCGTGTGTGTGTGTGTGTGTGTGTGTGTGTGTGTGTGTGTGTGTGTGTGTGTGTGTGCGTGTGCGTGCGTGCGTGCGTGCGTGCGTGTGTGTGCGTGTGTGTGTGTGCGTGTGTGTGTGTGTGTGTGTGTGTGTGTGTGTGCGCTGTGTGTGTGTGTGTGTGTGTGTGTGTGTGTGTGTGTGTGCGTGCGTGCGTGCGTGTGTGTGTGTGTGTGTGTGTGTGTGTGTGTGTGTGTGTGCGTGCGTGTGTGCGCGCGTGCGCCTGGGACCTCTGGAAGAACAGCCAGTGCTCTCACCCACTACACCATCAATCTCTACAGCCCCAAACACATGGGGTTTTTGTTGTTTTATTGAAACAGGGTCTTACTCTCTAATCAAGAGTAACCCTGAACTTTCAGCAGTTCTGCCCCAGCTTCCTAAGTGCTTGGAGTTACAGATGTGAGGCACCATGCCTGTCTTAGAAAATTAGTTTGCTTTTTGAGACTGGGATTCAGTATTTAGCCCCTAATGGCTTAGAATTTGCTATATAGCCTAGGTAAGCCTTGAGCTCACAGAGATCTACCTGACCTTACCTCCTAAGTGCTGGGATTAAAGGCATATACCACCATGCCCAGCCCTCAGAAAGTATATTCTTTAATTAAGGTTATATAGTGTGGTAATTCTCAGCAGATTGGTGGTTTCAGATTATAGACTGCTCCAAAAGCTCATGCTTTTTAATATCACATATACATATATTTTGAGTAATATAATATGAATAAATATGCTAATGAAAACTGCAGACTATGTTAATGTATGCAAAGTACCTATGTATTCCCAGTAGCTGTCACCCAGTTTTGTTCAGCATATAATATAAGCAAACTCAGGAAAAAGAAGAACAATAACAAGTTTTTAAAAAGTGAATACAGTTAAGAGCACTGGCTGCTCTTGCAGAGAATGTAGGTTCAATCCCCAGCACCCACACGGCAGCTGACAACCGTCTGTAACTCCAGTCCAGCGGCTTCGACATCCACTTCTGGCTTCCTTGAGCACTGCACATGTGATGCATAGACATAGATGCGGGCAAACACTCACAATACGAAATAAAATGAAGAGGATTTATTAAGTGCCAGACATAATTGTTTAGAATCACTCTGTTAACAATAGTAAAAAATCTATGAAGGCCCTGGTTTCGGTCCCCAGCTCCGAAAAAAAAGAAAAAAAATCTGTAAAATGAAAACATTAATTTATTAATTAGATTTCTTTGTGTATTTTATGTGTATGAATGTTCTGTCTGCATGTAAACCTACATGCCAGAAGAGGGCATCAGATTCCATTATAAATGGTTATGAGAGGCCTTTCTCTGTGTAACAGCACTGACTGTCTTGGCACTAGCTTTGTAGACCAGGCTGGCCTTGAACTCACAGAGATCAGCCTGCCTCGGACTCCCAAATGCTGGGATTAGAGATGTGTGCCACCGTGACAGGTTTACTCAAATTCTTTTAAGACAAATTATATAAAACATCAAAATTGTAATAAAATGAGATATGAAAATGATATATTTTAATACATGTATACATTCTATAATATTAAATCAAGTTAAACATGTTTACTTAAATACTTATCATTTATAGTGAAAAATTAGAAGTCCTATTTTACAACCTCAAGAAATGAATAGTGGAAAGCTTCGAACAGTCTCTGGGCTATGTAACAACGCACTAGCTCTCCTTACTCCTGCTGGTAACTCAGTGCCCAGTGAGCAGCCTTACTGGTCTCTCTTCAACTGTCAACCACTACTCTCTCGTCTGTAAGATCGACTTTTTTATATACCACATATGACGAAGATCATGAAATACTTGTCTTTCTGTGCCTTTCTTATTTCATTTAACACAGTGATCGCCAGTCCTATCCGTGTTGTCAGACATGACAGAACTGCATCCTCTTTCTTGCGGAACGGTATCACATTTTCTAAGCCATGAATAAGTTGATGGCATACAGACCGTGTCTCTTAATTATTGTGGAGAGTGCTTTTGTGACTATGTAAGTACAAGTGTCTATGTGTCCACATGTCCTTCACAGATATACTCAATAGTGGGATCTCTGGTTCATGTAGTAAATTTTATAAAAACCTCCATACTGTTTTTCTTTTCCTCCTTTCTTCCCTTCATCTCTTCTTTTCTTCCTTTCTATCCCTCAGAATTTTTTGAGATAAGGTCTTAAAGTATATACCAGGTTGGCCTCAAACTCAATTCTCTCCACCGGTTGGTGAGATTTAGAATCAACATGGAAATGAACTTCTTGGCTTGTCTCTGAGGAAGTTTGTCGATTGTTAGTTGGAAGGGAAGACTATACCATGGGCTGGGATCCAAGGCTGAATGAAAAGGGGAAAGGGGACTGAGCACAGCCGTCCTCTCCCTGCTCTCTGGTTGTACATGTGATCTCTTCATGCCTCTATTACCATGCCTAGCTAGACTGCACAACTGATAGTCTGCACCATCATGAAAGACGGTAACGTCTGTAGTGGTTTAAATGAAAATGGACCCCAGAGGCCAGAGACAGTGGCACTATTAGGAGATAAGGCCTTGTTGGAGTAGGTGTGGTCTCAGAGCCTCAAGCCAGGCCCAGTGTTCTCTTCCTGCTGTCAATCCAATTGTAGAAACTTCATCCCCTTTTCCAGCACCATGTCTACTTATATACCATGATGATCATGAACTAAAGCTCTTAACTGTAAGCCAACCCCAGTTAATGCTGTCCTTTATAAGAGTTGCCATGAAATAATTTTTTAAAGGATCCTGCCTTTATTTTGCCCATGACAAAAATGAACATTATTAGTTTGGGAAAGCCAAAAGTAAATCAAGATGGCAGCAGCTATTACAGGAACCATGAATCCCCCTGATGTGAATTATTAATGATCTGTTCTTACAACACTAGTCCTTAGGATTAAATGTCATCTAAAGTCAAGAGAAGTCTTTACCTGATTTGGGACTTCCGAGTTCCACATTCTAAATAGGAAACAAGTGAAAGAATAATATGTACAAACACAATGGAAGCTCGAAGCAATAAATAACATTTTTAAAATTATAGTTCATATAACTATAGCGACAGCAGTATTTCTTAATTCGTAACTGTGCTGAGTTATAAAAAGGAGCCCTTCACTCTGACAGTGATTATCATAGTTCCATATCATATGGAAATTAGTTCTAAACTGATCTCCTTCTGAATTATTTCTTCATAATTTAGAGCATTGCCCTAAAAATTTATTTGGAGATAAGCTGTTGAAATTGTAATTACTTACAGTACTGAAAAGGGCTAATTGTTCTTTGCTCCGTGAGTTAATAAAAAGACCATTATGTTTGAGCATACTATTAATAGTAATTGTAACAACATTATGTTAACATTGTAAGTTTCCAGCATTGCAATTATAGGAGCTAGTTTTTAATTCAGTACTGGGGATTAAACCTAGAGTCTTACAGCACTTGGCAAATGCTTAACACTAAGCCACACCCACAGCCTTGTAGAAACTTCTAAATGATTGATTAATTTTCTGATCTCTGAAACCAATACTTATATAGTTGTTTCAAAGAATATATAGAAATGTATAACAGATTATCAGGAACACAGATTTTTCTTCTAGAATGAGGAAACATTACTCCAAGTGGCTCATCTTAGCTAATATGTGTATGTCATTTATAATGCCACTGCTAAGATGATCGGCCCATGAAGTGGCTACAGTGGTTTAGTTATGAAACATTTGCTGTGCTTTTGCCTAACTGTCTTTTAAGAATCATCTCAAATGTTTTCCCTTTCACCGGGCTTTTCTGATTACTTCCGACCTGAGAGAGCATCCATGTCTTGTGACTCTCTGTACGTTTACCATATCACTGATATGTGATCTTGATATAATAGACATAAAGATTCATATGCACATCTTGTACTTCCGACATAAGTTTCTTAAGAGTCAGAAGTGCGCCTTGTACATCTTTCCTGTCCTCCACATCCCCTAGCATGCTGTCTTACATTAGGATCTACTTAATAGTTAGAGCAGCAGTGGTCAAGATGAAGAAAAGGGTCTGGAGAGCTAGCACAGCAGTGAGAGCATCTGTTTCTCTGGCGGGGGACCTGGGTTCAGTTCCCAGCACTCACATGGCGGCTCACAACCATCCCACACTCCAGTTCCAGAAGATCCCATGCCCTCTTGTGACTTCTGCAGGCACAAGATACACATGCGGTACACAGGTGTACACACACACACATCGTTCTGACACCTAAAGGAAAATAAATGTCTAAAAACTTGAATGTGTAGAATAAAACCATATTCTGTTGAATACTAAGAGTTGAGTCAGAGAAAAAGTTTCAAACCTCGCTTGACGTAAACCCCACCAAGTCATGGCTCTGCGATTCAGATGTTCCCCTGCATTCCAGTGACACTCCAGATTTTCCCGCTAGAGGTAAGGACTCAGTAAGGCTTGGCGAGGGCTCTCCTGCAGGAAAGCAGATGTGGCCAGTTCTTAGGAAGGGGGTTATCCTTAAAGGAGGCGGATGTATGCTCAGCAGCAGCACACGGAATGCTGAAGGAACCTGGGAAGGGACACGCACTTCACACTTACTGAACTGTACTCACCGGCTGCCTCAGCCACAATGAAGGACTCGGGTGTCCGTTCAGGGAGTGGCGGGGGGATTTCATCATCTGTCCTTGCAGAAGTGGCTGTCCGAGTAACAGAAATGTAATTGCAATTTTTGAGGAGAATAAAGGAGATTCTTACATTCTAATCTAACCCTAAATAAACATTTAACAGACTTGTATTTGCTTACTCTAGGAAAAAGAATAAATTAGTCTGTAGGTAATAATTTTTTTTCTTTTTCTTTTTTCTTTTTTTTTCGGAGCTGGGGACCAAACCCAGGGCCTTGCGCTTGCTAGGCAAGTGCTCTACCACTGAGCTAAATCCCCAACCCCGTGTAGGTAATAATTTTATTCTTTGAAATTCTTTACTGGATTTAAAGGTTCAGGTGTGCCCACACATTTCGATGGAGCTGCCGTTAGGATGGTTTGGATTATCTTCTCCAGAACTCCTTTTGCTTTCCATTGAATTCACAAAAGGACATTTTCATCAGCTAAACATACATTTATGCAGGAGATATTTTTAAAAAATTCTTTTTTGCTGGATAGAGATGGCACATGCCTTTAATCCCAGCATACTTGAGAGGCAGAGGCAGGTGGATTGGATCTCTGAGTTCCAGGCCAGCCAGGTCTACAGAGTGAGTTCCAGGACAGCAAGGGCTACACAGAGAAACCCTGTCTTTAAAAAAAAAAAAAAAAAAAAAACCAAGAACAAAATATCTTTCCTTTATTCTATACAGAACCCAAACTATAGATGTTTGTTACAGAAGTAGACATAGTTTATGAAGAAAGAGGGAGAAACTTCTGGGAACGGAGGTGGACTAGAGATCTAGGGCAGGGTTTTACATCTAGTAATACCCAGAATTTGTGAACATTTTACATGCCATTATAAGAAACTGCCACCAGATGGCAGACGTGTCAGTTTTGCTACAATAGGAAAATAACTGTGGTTATTTTGATGCTCTAAGAAGTTTAAAGAATATGGCTGTTTATAAAAAGAGAACATTAGCTGATGAAGGGGCTCAGTGGGTAAAGGCACTTGCTGCTTCCAAGTCTGAAAACCTGAGCTAAATCCCCAGAATCACATGGTAGAACGAGAAACCTCACCCCTGCAAGTCACCTCACACACACACACACACACACACACACACACACACACACACACACACACAACACACACACACAACACACACACACACACACACACACACACACACACACACACACACACACACACACACACACACACACACAACACACACACACAAACACACACACAAACACACACACAAACACATACAAACACACACACGCGCACACACGCACAAGGAAAAAACTCTTAAATTTTAATGATTAAACAGCAAAAGAATTGGGTCAAAGAAGAACCTTCTCAGAGCCAGATAAAATATTTTTTGCAACAAATAATTTTCATCTATCAAACTTGTTGGATTTTAATAATGCATATTTATCATCAAGAGTTCAAAGTAAAAAAAAAAAGTTCAAAGTCATCCTTGTTAATGTAGAGAATCTGAAGCCAGCCTAGGCTACATGAGACCCTGTCTAAGAAAGAAAAACCAAAAACAAAACTAAAATAGGAAAAAACAAAAGCACTTGGGGCTGAGGAGACAACTTATGGGGTAAGGATGTTGCTGCATGAGGATGAACGCCTGAGCTCAGACACACAGCCTCCACATGCAAAGTCTGAGAGAATCCAGTGTTGGAGGAGAAGGGGCGGGGACAAGAGCTTGCTAATCATCAGCCTGGGGTAGGACAGTGAGAGGTAAACTGTGTTCACTGAGACCACATCATACAGTCGAAAGGTAGAGAGCGATAGAGAACTTCACGTGAGATCTTCATTTGGCCTATACATGTATGTAGAAGAGAGAGAGAGAGAGAGAGAGAGAGAGAGAGAGAGAGAGAGAGAGAGAGAGAGAGAGAGAGAAGTAATCCCAACAACTGGGAATCTGAGGCAGCTTGGGTAGTGAGACCTTATCGAAATCAAGAAAAGAGAAAAGAAACATGGGCTAGGGCTAAAACTCAGTCACAGAGCTCTTTCCTAGTTAGCCGGATTCAAGCCCCATGACATCAAAAAGAAGGACAAACGAAACTGCATTTAATAATGCTGCAGAGTGACAGGTTTCCATACTTTCTAGGTAAATGCTCTTGGTGGAGTATCTCTCGATATACCTAAGAGAATTAAGCTTTCCCTCTACTTCCTTCATCTTCAACATCAAATTATTAGGGCTGCCCGACATGTATGAGGCACTAGGTTCAATCCACTTTACTAAAAAGGAGAAAAAGGCAAAGACAGAAACACCCTGTAACAATCTCTAACAGTACACTCACTATTACTTCTGACTACTCAGTTAAAACAGTATGAAGAAACACCCTGTAACAATCTCTAACAGTACACTCACTATTACTACTGACTACTCAGTTAAAACGGTATGAAGAAACACCTTGTAACAATCTCTAACAGTACACTCACTATTACTACTGACTACTCAGTTAAAACAGTATGTTTGATTTGTAAAAAAGAAATCTAGAATTATAAGAGATAAATATAAAAGTTGTGTTAAAAGATAAAAAAATCACACAATACTAAACACATTCTCATATACTTAGACAATGCAAAGTGCAGGAAATCAGCCCTACCCTTCCCACTCGCACAGGAAAATAATTCAATGCTTAGCAATGTGTTCAACTCATTACAGGCAAATGAGTGTGTAACAGATATTTCTGGGTGACCGCACTGTGCTGTTGATAGTTTGTCCTCTGTACTTGGGAATCTCCTTCTGCATGTTAAAGGTAAATTATGGGCTTTTGATAAACAAGTCTGGAATAAGAATTGGCCATGTTTGAAGCCTTTCTGTTGGCACAGATAGGTCCCCAGGCCTGACTGCCTCCACTACTGTTACCATCAATTTAGTACATCACCAAGACACTCCCAGAACTCATTTCTCCAACAAGGAGGAGGAGAGAAGGAGGAAAGAAGAAAGAACAGAAAAGGAGGAGGAGGAAGAAACAAAGGGCTAGGGGGATAGTACATCACCAAAACACTCCCAGAACTTATTTCTTTGAGAAGGAGGAGGAGAAGGGAAGAAGGAAGAGTGGAGAAGGAGGAGGAGGGGAGGAGGAGGAGGAGGAGGAGGAGGAGGAGGAGGAGGAGGAGGAGGAGGAGGAGGAGGAGGAGGCTAAGGTGAGAAGAAACCAAAATATCTAGTGGAAAACTAGGCAGGTCCAAAACAAATTAAAAAAACTTACCTTCTATAGCTGTCTCTTGGTTTATTGGCGGGGGGAAGCTGGTTAGAGTGCTCTCTATTAAGGAATCCCGTGGGTTGCTATAAGGAGAGGAGGCTGCAGAAGAGGCTGGCAGCTGAGCACCAGGAGAAGTGGCTCCATCTTGTCTCTCAGGCAGATCAAAAGACATCTTAGAACCAGCACTATTTGGAGGGGATGATGAAAAGTAAGGATCTTCCGCTAAAGACATACACAAATGCTCTCTCAAAGCACTGGGGCCGTCCTGTGGTACACAAGATGCATCACATGCCGGGCGTTCGCAGGCACGCGGCAGTGAATAATTCAGTTCTTCTGAAGAAGCATGGGTCACTTTTTGCGCCTGCAACTCCATGAGACCGTGCTCGAGCAGCTGAGATTCCAAGCATGAAGAACCATCTTCCACAGCTAACTCGTTTGTTTTCCTCTGCTGAATCAGTTCGAAAGGAGTTGATTTGGTCCGTTTTACTGGCCCCTTTGAATTGTGACATCTGCTTGCTGTGTTTATGGGCAGAGCACTAGGACACGATCCAAACAATATGGAACCGAAGTCCAGACTTTGATACTTCTGAAGGGGCTCTCCCACAACCAGAGAAGCCCTCGCCTGCCCGTTCCTGGTTATGACAGCCTTGTTACACTCGCAGTTTAGCTCTAAACAGTCGAAAGAAGGGCTAGATTTAGAGTGCAAAACCAACTCTTCCTTGGCACTTATCTTAGAAGTTCTAAGGCCAGAGGAAGACACTTCGGTGCTCTCCGCTTCCGCCCCCTGTTTGCTCTGCTGGTTTGTCATTTTTGCATCTCTCACGGCGCTGAAAGAAAAGGAGAGAATGATGACGCCAAACGGAAAAGAAGTCTCTCCCAGTAGCACAGCAACTGGAACATGAGATTACAACCTTTAGGGACAATTAGCATTTAGATAAGCAAAATTTACTCACTTTTTTGGAAAATCCAGAGGATAAGAGTCAGCTTCTATAGTGAGCTTTTGTTCAGGAATTGAACATTCTGCTTGAATCTTCAAAAGAAATGTGAGAGTTTTGTTTTGTTTTGTTTTGTCTTGTTTGTCATGAAGCAATGTCAATGAAATGTTTTAATATTAAGACTGGGAAATAATACCTGTCCCCTCCCTGTCCCCTATCTCCCACAAGACACAAAGACTGTCATGGATAAGGAAACAGAAAGATCAGGGAAGAGTGGACTGAAACTGTATTCTGGACATGACAAGACGACTTCCTTCATGAAATCAAGCAGAACTCTTGCCTATACAAGACCTCCATAAAACCAAGCCAGCCGACACTCACACATAGATGGGGGTGGGCTCCACAATACCCACTCTTATGACAGTTGATGGCTTCTGGGGAAGGGAGAGTCAGGGCTTTATTAAGGGTGTGGCCCCTGGTAGGTCAACCTTACTCCAATGGTTGGCCCCACACCCATGAGTATATGAGCAGCACAAATTAAAGTTGTGGGTTGTTTTTTAAGAAGAGGACGCGAAGTGTTAGGACAGGGTAGAGAGATGGGTGGTAGTTCTGGGAAGAATTAGGGGGAGAAGTCAGGGCAAAATGATCAAAATACATTGTAATAAATCTTAAAGAATTAATGAAAATATAGTATTAAATATAAACCAGTGTTTACTTAGCTCGTATGAGCTGACATAAAATAAATGACATATTTGTTTTACAAAGAAAAATCCCAAGTGAACAGTATAACTTTACATTTTAAGGAACTAGATGGAGGGAGGGAGACTAAATCAATCTCAGATTTAGCAACAACAAGGGAATGTTAAAGATTAAAGCAGAGATAAATGACATAGAGAATAGGAAAAATGGATAAAGTGAACAAATTCAAAAGATCAACACAATTGATTAGGCTTTAGCTACGCTGAGGAAAAAGTTCAAATTATTAATCAAATGTAAAAATGTAGGCACTGGATAAATAGTATATTTGGTAAAGTACTTAAGCTCAATACCCAGAATATGCTCCTCAGTAAGCAAACAAAGAAACACACCTGGCAGGGCATAACACACCTGAGGCCCCAGAGCTAGGAGAGGTGGAGAGCCTTGGGCTCCTGGTAGCCAGCCTAGCCTACTTGGTGACCTCAGGTTTATGGCTCCTGAGGATTGACCCCCGAAGTTGACCTCTGACCTCCACATGCATACATGTGCTTATATACATTCACACACTCACCCGTCTACACATGCACATTCACACACAAGACGAAAATGTGGATACTACTAATCTGTGGAAACAAGGTGTTAAGACACATAAACGACCGCACAGAGGTACCGTATGTATTGCAGACTATCACACTGGACAGCCTGGATAGAAGGGTTGAGATCTTGGAGGAACTCATGACACGAAAATTGGTTAAGGACCAAATAGTAAAGCTAAATAGAAATTTAACTAGTAAGGCGATTGAATCAATAATGGAAACTAAAGAGTCCCTGCCTCGGCTCCATCCCCAGGACCGAGGTGAGGGCAGTAGATAGTTGTTGGCAAGCAACAGATCAATGTTAGTAAGAATATAGGAGACAAATCAGTAAGGTGGTCCCTCAAAAAGTGAAAAACGGAACTACCATAAAATTCATCAGTCAGCTCCTGGCATTTACAGGGGAAATGAGATTAATGTAGTATACTCGTGTTTACTGTGGCATTATTCACAATGAACAAATTATAGAGTCACCCTTGGTGTCCATCCAGAGATGGATGGGTACAGAAAATGTAGCATGTATTCACAGTGGAATATTATTTCTCCCTTTAAAAAGAAAGGAATATTGGCCTGGGAGAGAGCCTCTGTTTAGACCCCCAGAAAGCCCATTACTAAGTAAGAGCTAAGTAAGATAGACCTACAATCCCAGTACTGAAGATAAGAACAGATAACATATCCAGGGAAGACAGGGCTTGCTGGCTAGTCAATAAAGAGCTCTAATCAGTGAGTCACGCATCTCAGAAACATATTGTGGAAAAGTGATTAAAGAAAACACCCTGTGGGCTGGAGAGATGGCTCAGCGGTTAAGAGCACTGACTGCTCTTCCAGAGGTCATGAGTTCAAATCCCAGCAACCACATGGTGGCTCACAACCATCTGTAACAAGGTCTGATGCCCTCTTCTGGTGTGTCTGAAGACAGTGACAGTGTACTTATCATATATAAAATGAATAAATAAAATCTTAAAAAAAAAAGAAAACACCCTGATGTTAACCTCTCCCCACTGTGTGCATCTCCAGTGGTGAGTGCACACGCACATGTGCACACCTATTACACATATACATAGACACAGTGCCAGGTATGGTCACACGCATACCTACACACACACACACACACACACACACACACACACACAGCCAAGCCTGCACACACAGTGCCAGGCATGGTCACATACACGCACACAGTGCCAGGCATGAACACACACACACACACACACACACACACACACACAACACACAACACACACACAGCCGTGCCAGGTATGCACACACACATACAGTGCCAGGCATGCACACACACACACAATGCCAGGCACAGTCACACACACACACACACACACACACACACACACACACACACACACACACACACAGTGCTAGGCATGCACATACACAGGGCCAGGCATGGTGATACAGGCTTGTAATTTCAGCTTAGGAGCTTCAGTTCAAGGCCAATCTGGACAACTTAACAAAACCCTGTCTCAGAACTTAGAAGTTGAAAGATAGAGCTGGTGATGCATCTCAGTGCTAAAGCAACTATCCAGCACTCACAAGGCTCTATGCTCAATTCAGAGTATCATTTAAAAGCGACATTTTGTTATGTTTGACAGCATGGATGAACCTGGAGGACACTGTGCTAAGCTAAGTGAGTGAAACACATAGAAGCATAGGGTACAGTGGTAGAGATCAGGGAGTGAGAAGATGGAAGTTCTGGGACTCTGTTGATCAGAGTCAAAACTTCAACTAGATAAAAAGAGTAAATTCCGGAGCTTTACAATAAAACACAAGGGCCCCAGTTAATAATGACGTATTACGTATTACAAACTGTATAGAATATAGGTCTTAAATTATAAGTAAATAAAATAATGAATATGTTAATGATCTTGACTAGTGCACGCGTATACTTACCTTAAGACGTCACAATGCGCTATATATATTTTGATTTTTGAGACAGGGTCTCTCTGTAGCTTTGGCTGTCCTGGCACTCACTCTGTATACCAGGCTGGCACTGAACTCACAATGTATTAAATTTTGTGGGTTTTTTTTTTTTTTTTGTTCTTTGAGGCAGGGCTTGACATTCCAATTCAACTGTGACTATACATAAATCTGGCAAATGATCTGATATGTAATGTAAACGTTACCTCTCTTTCACGGTGATCATCAGAGATAATGTCCACGTGCCTCTTAAACAGTTCCAACACAGCGCTGTAGACCAGTTCGTACTGTTCCTGCAGAGTGTCACAAGCCCAGCAAACGAAGAAAATCAAAACATCAGATGACTTACAGAAGTCTCTTTCTTTTTTTAAAAGATTTATTTATTTATTATTTATGTGAGTACACTGTAGCTGTTTCAGACAAACCAGAAGAGGGCATCAGGTCTCATTACAGATGGTTGTGAGCCACCATGTGGTTGCTGGGAATTGAACTCAGGACCTCTGGAAGAGCAGTCAGTGCTCTTAACCACTGAGCCATCTCTCCAGCCCCCAGAAGTCTCTTTCAAAACAGGAACATCCATCAACATACACCACTACACTCAGGATCAGTGTTTTATGCCCTGTGGCCTGTGGTGGATTTGTCTATACTTCTAGGCTGTGAGAAGACTTTACATTACCGTAGCTACCTCACAGCATTTGATGCCACGCCTCGCTCAAGTGCTAACTCTACTTTTTAACTTACCTTTCACCTCTCGGGTTTCTTTGCTAGCATTTTTAAATGTATATGTTATCCTAGGTGCATTTTTAGTAAATCACCTGTGTTTATGGAAAAGTCATCAGGTAGTGGCTGGAATATGAACTCAATGTGTATTCTCTCACTTGGCCTTCACAATTGCTGGACGAAGGAGGGAGGCTCTTTTTTTTTTTTTTTTTTTTTTCCCCCCGGAGCTGGGGGCCGAACCCAGGGCCTTGTGCTTGCTAGGCAAGCACTCTACCACTGAGCTAAATCCCCAACTCCTGGAGGGAGGCTCTCACACCTGTTTGCATTCACTTTGTCCAGGCCTTGCAGAAGTACTTCCTGGCATGTGACTTAAAAACTGAATTGGCGGACTTGGTTTAATGTATTCAGATCAAGTTGCTGAAACTTTGTAGTAGCAAAGATACAAAAGAAAAGTAAACCTTGATGGTTACAAAAGGATTCAATGCAAAGAAATGAGACATCTACTCTTACCATGTGTTACAAGGCTTATGGCCTTTTATACTTCATTTTGGCCTTTCTTTTTCCTGAAGCACTCCCTCTGAGACTTTACAACCCTATTTAAATAAGCACGTTTCAAAGATATTTTAGCCAGAGACCAAACAGCATCTATATCACCCAGCATAGTCTTAGAATGCTATAATTAAAAAAAAAAAAAAAAGACATAAAAAGTAACCAGCCATTGTGGTTTACTTCTATAATCCCAGCACTCAGGAAGCTGAGGCAGGAGGATTGCTGCAACTTCAAGGCCAGCCTAATCCTCAATGGTAAATTCTAAACCAGATGGGGGGTATGAAAGCCAGACCTTGGGTTGGATATTTAGCTCAGCGGTGAGCGCTTGCCTAGGAAGCGAAAGCCCCGGGGTTGGGCCCCAACCCCAAAAAAAAAAAAACAAAAAAAAAAAAAAAAAAAAAAAAAAAAAAAAAAAAAAAAAAAAAAAAAAAAGAAAGCCAGACCTTGGGCTGGAGAGATGGCCCAGATGTTAAGAGCACTGGCTGCTCTTCCAGAGGTCCTGAGTTCAACCCACCTGGGTTGTAATGGGTTCTGATGCCCTCTTCTGAGTGTAGTGATGGTGACAGTGTACTCACATATATAAAATAAATATATTATTAAAAAAAGAAAGTCAGACCTTTTCAGAGAGAGAGAGAGAGAGACAGACAGACAGACAGGCAGGCAGGCAGACAGACAGACACAGAGATGACAAATGAGAATGGGACTCAATCAGGAAGACACTGTCATTTTGCAGTGTGGAAGAATCAGCTGTAACTATCAGATTCATTTCCCTAGTCAAATAACAATGCTAAATTGGAAAGCTTCTCCAGTTACTTTCAAATTCCTAAAACTAGGCCAGAGAGATGGGATTTTCTGAAATGGGGCATCATCTATGAATTTAACACTGAGTTCATACAGCAAGGTTGTGTGCTCACTGCTGTGTCTGTGTATTTGTAAGCACTGCCTTCCTTCCAAGCCAGCTAAAGCTTCTACTTCACATAAACTTTCCCCTCATAGGTTGAATAAAGAAAGCACCTACAGACAATTTATGAAAAATTATTTTTTCCACAACCTATTCATGGAAAACCTGTGTGGGCCAAACAGATGCTTTTGTATTAATAGCTCTTCAGTTTTTCCCTTCGTTCACAACTTGAACATTAAAATATCAGAACTGCCACTGTGAACTGCTTTATCTCTAAACTTATGTGCAAGTTCATTTCTAAGGGATTTGAAGCACTTCAGGATCTTTCTACTTAAGTATAATTCTTTTAAAAAATACACAAAATACCTTGCATATAATATCAATAAAAAACTGAATGGGTGAGTGGATAAATTATATCAATAAAAAACTGAATGGGTGAGTGGATAAATTAAGTTCCACACTAAAGATATATAAATGTATACATTTGAGGGAAATTACTAGAGAATAAATGTGTGTGAAAGTAATATTATAGGCAATGAGAGATTTGGGCTTAGAAGAAAAAGGAAGAATATCCCTAGTGCAATGAACAAGTGTGGTCAATCAGGGTGGGTTCAAAGGCAGTAGACATACTATGGGCTAGTTGTAGTTATGTTTTTAGAGCATGCCTGAAGTCAGGGCACTGTAGGGAACTGATAACAAGTAGCCACCTCCATACAAGGCATATGATTGTTCTGACTTCAGTTTTCCCTACTTCCTAACAGGAATTAAATTACCCCTTGAAGTAGAAATTACACATCACTGATTTTCTCTGGCTTCAGAGAAGGATTCATAACTACAAAATTTCAAGTTAACTTATGACATTAGTTAGTTCTTTCAAATGAGTCAAATTCATTGGATTTTTTTCAATTTCCTTTGTAAGCAAGAAATAGTATTATAGACAGCAAACTACGAGGGATGAAAATAATCTGACCCAGGACAAGGGCTCCAGGAAAAACACTGGGATATTCAGAGTTAGAGAAAAACACATAGTAAATTAGTCTTACTCATGAGCTTGTGGATGTCTCACCATAAACACAGACACACAGCAAGACTCAGACACTCACTTTCATCCATTCCCCACAGTCTGTACCTGAGTTTGAACTAGCGAAGGCCTCTGTGTTCGCATTTCCTGAATCAAATTAAAAACACTGAAGTTCCTAGGAATTATCTGCCAAGCCAAAGAGAAATTGTTTTTTATCTTTTTGCTAACAAATCACTTTCTCATAGTCTTATATTCCTACCTCCTCTTCTACTAAAGAATGTTTTCCTCACTCCCTCCTTCCCTCCCTCTCTGTACTTTCTTTCTGACAGCAGTTCACATAGACCAAGGTAGCCTTAAACTTGCTATGTAGCCAAGGATGACTTTCAACTTCCTCCATTTTCCAAATGCAAGGATTACAGGTATCTGCCACTGTACCCATTTTCCAGATTTACGTAGACGGATCCAACGTAAAGCTTGGTGCTTTGTTATCCAACCATTCTACCAACTGAACTATATTCCTAGTCCCAAGAATGCACTGCGAAATATGTTTTATTTTATGTGTATGAATGTTTGCGTATATATGCACCACTTTAGTGCCTATACCCACAAGGATAGAAGAGGACATTGGACCCCCTTTCCCGGAGTTATTGATGATTGTAAACTGATATGTGGGTACTGGGAACCAAATGTCTGCAAGGGCAGCAAGTGATCTTAACCTCTTAATCTCTGGCCCCAAGAACACATTTTGAAGATGAATACAGTTACTTATAATTTTCACCGTGATTTAGAGCAGTGGTTTTCAACCTTCCTAATGCTGTGACCCTTTAATACAGTTCCTCATGTTGTAGTGACCCCAACCATAAAATAATTTTCATTGCTACTTCAAAACTGTAATTTTGTGGTTAGCATTGTAATATTTGGGCTTTCTTGTGGTTTTAGATGAACCCCATGTAAGGGTCACTAGACCCCCAGACAGGTCCCACAGGTTGAGAACCACTGATTTAGAAGCTGGTGTTGTCTTAGAAAAGGCTGATCGGTGTAATTCAGAACGATTTTACATGGGGTGATCAAATGTCAGACCAGGCTTAATAGATGTTATCTGAGGTTTTAGAAAATAAAATAATTTAGAAAATTAAAAGCCCATATTTTAAATTTCTCATTTCCTAATAGACAAAAACTCCCCTCTCTCTTGCTTTTTTGCTCCTGCTCTGTCCCCTTTCTCCTGCTCCCCCGGGGACCACACTTTAAGAACAAGTGAGGAACTAACCCAACTCTATGACAGGGTAGATTTACAAGTGACTCACTTCATAAGAGAAAATGAGTTGTGAAGATGTTCCGAAAAGTGGAACTTCTGCAACCCCGATACAGGCAGTAAGAAAATGTGAAGTGCTTGCTGGGAAACTCACCCCATCTTTCAGCAACATCCATGTATAATCGACAGCACAAATGACCCCCGTCCTTCCGCAGCCGGCACTGAAATGGGAGATCACAGCATGTATACTTGCTGACAGAGATAACGGACGATGGTTGGAAATCCCATAGCAGATTTAAAGAGGGAGAAAATGAAACTTCCTATCCTACCACATCCTAGAACCTGTTCTGTCATGCCATGGTGGACCTTAGACAGGTATTGGCAGCCTCTCAGCAGAGTTTCCAGAACGAATGCTCATAAGTAACTTAAGAGAAAGTTTAGGGCCAGCAAATGTCTCAGCGAGTAATAACTCATGGTGCCTTTACCTGAAGATCCCAGTTCAAGCTCCAGAACCCACATGTGGAAGGAGACAACCTCCCCAAAGTTTGTTTACATCCCCACATGTAAGCTGTGACGCATGCACATGGGTGCACATATGTGCACACAAACACACAATAACAATGTAAAGGTATTAATTTAATGTACCAGTTGGATTTATAATAGATTGTTTCAACTCTTGACTTTCTCTTTGAATTGCCTCTCAGCCAGAACCTCTACTGTTTTCCGTTTTTGCTGTTGCGGTGGTTGTTTGTTCTTGGTAAAGGCTCGTTCCCTGCACCTCACCTGCAATGAATGCATAGAGGAACGCAGTCGTCTTCTTGGTAACACCGCATATCCCAGATGAGTTGAAGGATAGGGTCTATAGAGGAAGGCACATCATGGTCCGGCCAATTCTTATAATGAAACTGGTAAACAATTCGAGTTTCCTATTTTAAAAAAATTAACGAGAATAAGAGAAGAACTTGAGGTTAGGATTCTACCTCATTCTCCCAAAATAATAATCTGACTAAGCACTACCTATAACCTTTTTAGTTTTTTTCTGCTTTCCTCTATATAGCTCTCAAGCCTTATGAAATATGAGGATGTTTTCCATTGTCTTATCCCTAACAACCCCACCCACACAAAAGGAGGTAGACATGGCCATAGCCAACCAAATCTCCCTCAAATTAGAGTATCCCAAGTAGGTCTCAGACATGTTGATATGTTGAATCCCCTTGCCTTTTTGCAAGGCAGAGTAGAGAGAGAGTCTAAGGCACCAAGTTGGTCCTTAGAGTCTAACCACTGTTCATATAACCTTTATTCATATTACCAATATCAATTTTTATGTGCCACAGTGTGAAACAGATTAGGGGCAGAGTCTATTATGAGTATGAAGACCTACTCAAAGGCGTCAAAGGGCCCTACCCCCCATGTCCCTCTCACACCCCATACCACAGCCTGAGTCCTGGTCTCCCCCTCTCTCTCTCTCTCTCTCTCTCTCTCTCTCTCTCTCTCTCTCTCTCTCTCACACACACACACACACACACACACAGTTCTGCTCCCCATCACTCCATGTCCAGCCTGAATCTCTCTCTCTCTCTTTCTCTCTCTCTCATCTCATCTCTTTGATTTATTATTCCTGCTCTATACTTACACTATTGAACTTGGCTTTCAGAGTCCTGATTTTATAATCAGATTTCTTTTTCTCAGTTTCCTAAGGAGAAAATTAAATTATTAGCAATTTCAAAGGCATGCTTTCTAAAAAGTAGATCCCGGAGGCCTTGCTTAGCCATAATAGAAACACATCATACTCACACAGGATATAGAAAAGGGGCCAAATTGCAGCTGTGTTTCTCCTGGCTCAGCCCAATAACGCTCACACTTTTTCTGTTGCATAAAAGAGAAGGTAATGGTTTCCCACCACATAGTTTAATCCCTCCTACAAAATGAAACCCACTCCCTCATTCAGAGCAGCTCTGTGTTCTTCATCTTAGGCTAGGCACAGATAACCACCTTGGACTTCAGCTCCAACAACATGATAGGGAATCTCCAAAGGATAAAAGACAGACATTAAAGGATGTCTGAATTACAGACTTCCTAGAGCCTGAAAAAGTAGACAGCCACTGTTGACCTATTTTCAAGGCGTCTCAGGAGGGAGGAGGAGGAGGAGGAGGAGGAGGAGGAGGAAGGAAAAGAGGAGGAGGAAGAGGAGGAGGGAGGAGGAGGAGGAAGGAGGAGGAGGAGGAGGAGGGAGGGAGAAGAAGAAGGAGGAGGAGGAAGGAGAGGGGAGGAGGAGGGAGGAAGAAGGAGGAGGAGGAGGAGGAGGAGGAGGAGGGGGGGGGAAGAAAGAAAGAAAATTGAAATCGTTGACTAAAACAGCTGCACCAGCTAAGTGCCAGATTCCCTCGATTGTGACTAGAATTCCCAACTTGGAATAGCAGCACTAGATTAAAACAGCAATGCAGTCACATGTTTAGGTTTAAATATCACATTTAAAAATGAATACAGGTGAAATTTATTTTAGCCCAATATACCAAAATAGTTAACATATGATCCAGTGTACAATAATAGTATATATTTGCTTGCCCTGTTATTTTAATAAAAATTAAAATCCTTTGTATATTTTATATATATAACACACCTTAAGTAGAATACTAAATTTTCACAGGAAACATTTTTATTTATAGTAAATCAAGTTAATATTTGAAAAAATTTCACATACCCCAAAATAAAGTTTTCTCTTTTTTAAAAGATTTATTTATTTATTATATATAAATACACTGTAGCTGTCTTCAGAAGAGGACATCATTACAGATGGTTGTGAGCCACCATGTGGTTGCTGGGATTTGAACTCAGGACCTCTGGAAGAACAGTCAGTGCTCTTAAACACTGAGCCATCTCTCCATCACAAAAGAAAGTTTTCAATAGCTGAAGTGAAGGTTCATTTTTAAAACAGCAATGCAGTTTAACTAATTAAAATAAAACTATTGACTCCTTTCACCATGCAGAGACTCGACGGCTACATGTGGTAGTGTAGCCCAGCATCTGATTATCAGAAAGGAAATGGTACTCTTTTCTCCCTTCCTTTCTTTAACAGGAGCTATGAGGAAAAATGGATAAAAGGGATTCTCAGACATGAAACCTCTTGTGGATCATGTGGTATGGTTTTTCCCAGATACACATAAGCAAAATTCTGTCACAAAAATGCCCTCTGTCTCCCGCAGCAAGACCACCCTTTTCCCCCTTTTTCTTTAGGTCAACCAGTACTGGGCAGCAACTCACCTTTCCCATTTCGAACTCCATACATGCCATGACGATGACCTGGAGGCAGGACACAGAAACGTAAGTGTGTGTGCGGAGCTGGAGAGGACAGCCCTGCATGGGTCCCAGAGCCAGAAAGCATTTAGCATTGTTTCCCTGCTGGCTTTGCCTTTTTAACCGAAGAAGGAACCCCAAGGACTTAAAAACCAAACCGCTCTTACTCTTCCTTCTTTTGTCCCCGCTTCCCTGGTCTCTAGTCAGCTCAATTCTTACAACCAAGAGAGCCTGTCACGGTGCCAGCTCTCATTCACGTGAACAAGAGTTCATTGTAAAATTGATAAAAGATACCTACGCTCTGAAATTTCATCAAGTCCACAGAAAAGAGCTGCTTTTAACAGCTGGGAAACCTGCTCGGCTTCTCCCTGGCATCCCATCTTCTCTACTGAAGTGACAGAAGCAATTACACACTCACCAAGACACGGTATTCCCAGATCATCCTCCAGAAGTCCAGGAGAGTTGTAGATAAAGGACCCTGAGTGGCAATATAAGCCCTGGGCCCATAGACACCCTAAAGGGAAGAGAAATCACCTGAGTGCCTGCAGACAGTACTCTATTCTCCCTAGTCTCCTCCCCATCCCCATTTCAGGTGCTCAGGAGGACACAGGGTCGTTTACTCCCTCAGTCTACCTTAATAAAGCTGGCATTGATGTAACTGGAGTCCTCATCAGACGTTAACAGAGACAGCTCTACCAGGCTGTGATCATCTAGAACACGAGAGAAGGAGATGGTGTGACTGAGAAGTCTTACATAGAGAGGTGAGTCGGGTCTCAAGAAAAGTGGCTGTTACAAGTATTTGATATGTGAACAAGTAATCGAATTAATGAATGATTTTTTTATGATCATAAATAGTAAAATTAATTTGTCAGTGCAGTATCCCAAGATTAAGAGCAAGTACTTGGTTAAGAAGTGGAGGAGAAGAGGTAAAACTAGGAGGAAGTACAAGTTTCCAGGAGGAAATGGAACTTACAGGGCAAAATATCCTTGTATCTGTTTTTCTTGATATTCTTGGGCCTCTGAGCCACGGTTGTAGGATATATTTTGTCTGCCTTGTACTTGGTAGATTGCCTTTTCAGCTTCTGTAATACAATTCCAAGAATAATTTTTCCAAAGAAACAGGTAAGAGATTTGGGGAAAAAATAGCTCACTTGAAAGCAGGAGCACCTGAGTTTGATTCCCAGAACCCACATAAAAGCCATGTGTGGGCTAGGAATAGTGGCACATGCATTTAGCAGACATAGGCAGACTCTTTACAAGTCTGAGCCAGTCTGGTCTACATAGTGAGTTCTGTGCCAGGCAGAGAAACATAGAAAGACCCTCAAAGACATAAATAAATAAACAAACGAATGAATGAATGAATGAATGAATGAATGCATGCATGCATGCATGCAAGCCAGGTGTAGTGGCTCAAACTTGCAATGCCAGTGCTGGGAGCTAGAGGCAGGTGGATTCCTGATAGGCCAGCCAGCTTAGCCTAATTGGCAAGCCCCTGATCACAAAACAAGGTAGATGACTCTTGAGGAAAGACATCCGAGGTTGCCCTATGGCCTCCATAAATTTGTGTGCACAACCAAATACACATGCGCACCACATACAGGGAGAGGCACACGTGCACACATGGAAGGAGCTAGAAGCCATTCGTTTTTCACACATTCCACCTCATCCCTTGCAGCGCCCTCCGGAGCTAACTGCTTCCAGGACAGGAAACAATGATGACACAGTTCAGTGACTTTGGAGAAGTGAAGCTCACACTGCAGCTGAATCACAGTAAAAAAAAAGCCTACATCTGAAACTGCTAAATATTCAAGAAACCAAATGATGTCTAAAAGTGAGTTATGTGCTCCACCCAGGGAATAG
Organism: Rattus rattus; assembly: GCF_011064425.1. Classification (NCBI taxonomy): domain Eukaryota; kingdom Metazoa; phylum Chordata; class Mammalia; order Rodentia; family Muridae; genus Rattus; species Rattus rattus. The sequence continues at coordinate 54,198,654 of NC_046156.1, forward strand.
ACACCAGAGTATGACTCTCTTTCTTATAGGGTCTAGTCAATGTCAACAGGAAAATTACTAAATTCCATTCATCTTTCGTTTTACTTCAGATCATTTGTTTTCTAAGTAGAAATGGAGCTTAAGTTAGACAGACTCTGTTTATAACTGTCAAAAAAACTCAGAGATTTCAGTTCCAAAGCATTTTTGACTCAAACCTTAAGCCCACCGTTCCATTCCAGCAAGTAATAATCTAAACAGAATCATATTCTTTAGATAGAATATGATCTGAGATGGGCAGGGGCTGTCTTAATGTTATTGGACAAGAATCCTTAATTGTTCCTTAAAGTTATTCCCATTTATAGACCTAAATGCGAGGTCAGAAATGCTATGGTAATTTCTCTTTGGCTACTTGTCTGGAGAAGTGAAGCTCACACTGCAGCTGAATCACAGTAAAAAAAAAGCCTACATCTGAAACTGCTAAATATTCAAGAAACCAAATGATGTCTAAAAGTGAGTTATGTGCTCCACCCAGGGAATAGACACCAGAGTATGACTCTCTTTCTTATAGGGTCTAGTCAATGTCAACAGGAAAATTACTAAATTCCATTCATCTTTCGTTTTACTTCAGATCATTTGTAGTCCAAAATTTCATCTCCTTCGTAATTAAAAGAAGACAAACAGATACATGTACTAGAGCTGAATTTTGTGAGACTTAACCAGTACCTCTGACGATGAATGCACTGTTTACTGAATTAAGATGATCTGCATTATTTCCCCACTATTTAATGAAGAATCATCCCAGGAGGAGTATTAGTTGCCTTCTAGGGATAAATCACTCAACATCGCCAGGTCTTCATTCTCTTTAACTTTTGTTTTGAAATCTCTTCTTCCCTTGGCCCCTATTGGTGCACATTGTCTAGTTTCTACACTTTCTTTGTTTCATTTTGCTGGCTAGTGTTATGTCAACTTGACACAAGCTAGAGTCGACTGAAAGGAGGAAGCCTCGATTGAGAAAACGCCTCCATAGGATTGCTGTAGGGCATTTATTAGTGATTAGTGATTGATGGCGAGGGCCCAGCAAATGTGGGCTTGTTGGTCCTGGGTTCTATAAGAAAACAGACTGAGGAAGACACGAGGAACAAGCCAGTCAACAGCGCCCCTCCATGGCCTCTGCACCAGCTCCTGCCTCCAGGTTCTGGCCCTGCTTGAGTTCCTGTCCTGACTTTTCTCAGTGATGGACTATGATGTGGAAATGTAAATTGAGTAAACCCAAAGAAATACCCAACACTCAAATGATTTGCTGATTAATTTGCCAAAATTTTATTATATTTTCAGCATCATTTGGATACATCTCAAGTTTCTATACTAAGATTTCAGTTCCGAATTACCAACCAGGTCCTAGATATTTTCGTTTCAATATCTCATTGCAGCCTCACACTCGGCACATCTGAGGCTAAACGCATCATTATCCCACTGGTGAAGGCCAATGGAACTATCTCCATTCCGAGCAATCCCACCCCACACCCCGGCGAACAAGCACTTTAGGTTCCTCCCCGCCCACAGTTCCCACCCCGGATACATTTAGTGAGTTCAGTTGTTTCTTCCTGCGCAGCCTTGCATCAGCTTTCCTCCCTGCTATGGTTGGGATATGGTGTGTCCCCCTCTAAAAGGCTCCTGTGTTAAAATCTCGCTGGGCAGCCGCTCAGCTTTGAGGAAGTGATTAGATAGATTCTGAAGGCTTTGATCTAACCAGCGGATTAAGCCCTCAACGGGTTCAGAATACGATTGTACTGTTGAAAGGAGGGTCCTAACAACGCAATAAGCCACAGTGACATATCCTGGAAAGATTTATCTTGTTCCTATCCCCTTTCTGATGGCTTATGTCTCTTTGTCTCTGGGGATCCATGAGGTAAGCAAGCTATGTGTCACTATACCCTCACTCTTGTGATGTCTGCCTCTCCACGGGCCTACAGCAATGGGGCCAAGCAGCTATGGAGCGGAACGGTGAGTCAAAACAACTCTTTCCTCCTTCAGATCTATAATGTGTCATCACAGTGACAGAAAACCCTCTAGACACACTAAGTTTAGTTTAGACTTTCCCTTCAAGCTTCAACTCCTCTGATTTCTCCTCATCTTCAAACCATTCTTCATTCATTCACATTTACTGGGTATAATTATGTCAATTAACTCAATCTACGCTTTGTTCATCTTTCCAGTGCTGCTTAAAGAAACTTCAATAAATCATTTTTACTACTTGGAAAATAAATTCCAAACTCTGCAGGTAAGGGTCCCTTGAGCAAGAATCAAGTTCGCTTTCCCGATTTTCCCAGTGCTTTCCAATTAAATCTCTAAAGATGGCTTCTAGATTCTTTCAAGTTCTCGCCAACTGGTGACATCATGGGTAACATGACATCTTTAAAACTAGGGTGTTCCTTTGGTTATTCATAAGTGTTAGTGTCCTCGGCACTGCTTTTGCCTTTCACAGCCATGGCTATGACTACTTTTGACCCACAGAGTGGATAAGAAGAAGGAACTTATCTCAAATGAGAGCAATAACAACCAAAAGTCAAGAGGGCTGTTACTACTATTACTCAGCAGTGTATGTGCTTCATACAATACTTCTACATCAGTGATGAGGACATACAGCTTTGCGCAGGAGTTTGCCTGAGGCAGTAATAGAAGTGGTTCTAAAATGAATGAGGAAAGGGGAACTCAGAGATATGACCGGTGTATCCCAGCCCTCAGGAGGAGGCAGAAGCAGGAGATCGCTGAGTTCAGGGCCAGACTAGTCTACATAGAGAGTTTCAGGTCAGCCACTGCTACACAGACTCTACCCCTAGCAACAAAATCAATGGCACAGAGAGGAGAGAGGCAGAAAAGAGGTGCCATGATAATAGGAAATTTTGATCCAACAAATTATCCAGATTCATCACGAGGCTTCAGAATTGGCTCAGAAGGTCAGGTATCGTGACCCACACCTTTAACTGAAGCACTCAGGAGGCAAAACAGGTGATTCTCCCTGAGTTGAAGGTCCGCTGGGTCTACACGCTCAGTTCTGAGCCAGCCAGAGCTACACAGAGAGACCCTGTTATTAAAAAATGGCTCAGGGAATTTGGTGACGAAGTCAGCCTTCAATGAGATGGGGAAAAAGTGGAGAGCATAGCTAAAAATTCAGAACGCCACTATTAAATATATAGAATTTAATTAAACTAATATCTTCCAAATAAAGTAACATGAAGTTACTATAAGAACCCAGTATATCGGGGCTGGAGAGATGGCTCAGTGGTTAAGAGCACTGGCTGCTCTTCCAAAGGTCCTGAGTTCAAATCCCAGCAACCACATGGTGGCTCACAACCATCTGTAATGAGATCTGATGCCCTCTTCTGGTGTGTCTGAAGACAGCTACAGTGTACTTATATACAATAAATAAAATCTTAAAAAAAAAAAAAAACAAACCCAGTGTATCAGAATATAAACTCTTTATAGACAGGGATTTGAATTATAGCAGCCAGTCTGTGCTTGTTTCTTTGAGGCTCCCTGAGTACCAGTATATATTCCTCTAGTAACTAACTATTCTTTTTTTTATTTCTGGGTTTGATAAGACACAGGAAACCTGCTGGATCCTGACCTAGGAACACGGGAAGTTCTTGAATCCTGGTTGTACATCACGGTTTGAATTCCTTTGATTTCGGAGCTGGACTTGACAGGAGATGCTAAACGGTGTGTTTTTACACTAAGGTGGCTATGCTAATGGACTAGCTTGGGAATTTAATTAAGAAATGACACAGACACCTGGAACACCATGAACTACTTCTGGTGGTTTAGTGAGATGGATTAGCAGGCAAAGGTACCAGCCGAGGCTGACAGCTGAAGTTAGTCTCTGGGATCTGTGTGACTGAAGGAGGGAAGTGTCCCCAAAAGTTATCCTCTCACCTCCACACACCCACCTGTTCCTGCCCCCATTAAATATAATTTTACAACTTTCAAAAGTGCTTCCCCTGGAGTTTCACCCATTTCTCATTTCTCTCTGCTTCTTATCCTCCTTATCAGCTTTTCTGCTGCTCTAGATTTAATGGTTTCTGAAAAGTGTCCCCAAACAATTCTTTCTAGAAGTTTCCAGAGTCGGTCCCTCCTCTCTGTGATACTAACTTTATTTGCTTTCCTGTGCTTTGCTCTGCTCGTGGAGGAGAACGTTGTAGGCAAAGCCTTGGGGTTTGTTGGCTTGGGTTTTTGAGAGGCACTCTTGGGGCAAGGTGCCACAGGTGAAGATTATGTCCGTTAGTAATGGATGCTTGTTTGGTCTGCACTGTGACCTTCAGAATGGCTTTTTCTTCTGCTGCTCCTGGAGTCATCTGACTGATGACAGAGGAAGCTACCTGGCTCGACATGTCACAGGAAATACCTACAGAGCTGTTAACTTAGGAAGTGTGAAAGACTTTAATTTTTTCCCCTGACGTCTATCTGTGGTCAGACCACCTTTAAATCCTCCTTTTAAGTCTTCTTCTCTTCCTGCTAACGCTGAAGCTCCCAGGCCCTAACAGAGAACATAACAGGGCCAAAACGCTGATAAATTACAACAGAAGCAAGGGAATGCTAAAGAAAGAAGCAAACGGTGTGGGTATAAGCAGGACTGCTAAGGGCTGGATCGAGGTTTGGGATGACGAATAGGTCAGAGGGTCAAAGTATTTCTCTGCCAGACACGCTGTTAGTCCCTTGATGAGGCGTCAAGAGAAACTGAGAGAAGAGCATCTGGGAGAATAAGGTGAGGGAGCCATCAGCCTACGGCCCCTGACACAGGGTAGGAAGTGCGGTACACTGGACTGTGTGTGCTCAGCTAACAGTGAGTTCCTTTTGTCTTTGGCCTCGAGTCCATTCGCTGTCAAGAAATGAGAACAGAATGGAGGCCTCACTCACAGAGTCAACGAGTGAAGACTAAGTCCTATGCGCATCTTTCTCAAATACTAGTAAATAACTAAGTCCCTTCCTAAAGGGAATGAAGAAAGTAAAATAGCAATCACAAAACTGTAGTGTCTGTGGCGTAAAACAGGATGCTGCAGTGCAAAACAGAACACGCTGAACTCCTTCCACCCACAGCTCCTTTTCGCTTGGAGATTTTAGCGTGGTTAGAGATATACAGGCATGAAGAAAAGACACTGACGACAACTGCAATTTCATTTTTAAATTCATTGACTTATACCGGTAGTTCTCCACCTCCCTGATGCTGCGGCCCTTAATACCTCGTGCTGTGGGCCCCCAACAATACAATTATCTTCATGACTACTTTGTAACTCTTATTCTGCTACTGTTATGAGTCATGACATAAATATCTGTGTTTTCCAATGGTCTTTGGTGACCCCTGTGAAAAGGTCCCAAAAGGGGTCATGACCCACTAGTTGAGAAACACTGATATATAGTCTTGCTATTTATTTTTTCATAATTAGTCCCTTTTATTTATCACTTAAAATCTAAATCTTATAGTTAGGCATTTTTTTAAAAGAAGTCTTCATTAGTGGTAAAACTACAATGAAATTTAAAATGTGACAACCATAAAATTCAGGATATAGATCACCTCTAGTTTAAGGGAAAAGGATATTTTCTAGTAGGACCTAAAGGGCTGACTTGTGTAATATTTTTTTAAATAAGTGTTGTTTTATGTGTATATAAAATAAATAGCTCCTTTAAATTATTTATATACTTTTAGTTTTATCCTTTAATAGTTGAAAAGTATGAGAATAATAAAACATGGTGTATTTTGTAAAGAAAAAAATCTGAATTTTGAACAGCTTCCTGGATTGATTGGTGGTTCATATCCACACACTTGCTCTGCGCCCAGGCGCCTTTCTGAACTGCTAACATGACCACAGAGCTCCAAGAGTGTTCAGACTCAGGCCCCTGCAATTTCACTTTTCTAGCAAGAACATCATAAAAAAGACATATTGGCAAGCTTTCTTACTGTCTGAAATCACCATAGTAACCACTTCTTTCAAGTAGTTTATCTGTACTTCCCAGGTCATGATTTCCTTCATCTCCTTTTGGGTCAGTCAGACCTGCTGGTACAGAATGTAATAGATCTTGCATATTGTTAATTTTTAATAAAACCAACAGAGACAAGTGGTGGTGGTGCACGTCTTTAATCCCAGCACTCAGGAGGCGGAGGCAAGAGGGTCTCTGAGTTTGAGTCTAGCCAGTTCCAGGAGAGCCAAGGCAACACAGAGAAACCTTGTCTGGAAAAAAATAAAGACCGAAAACCAAAACCAAACCAAACCAAAAGAACCAACACAGAACAGATGGATTGTTGGTTATTGGCTGCCTGGCTGTTGGCATGAGCCTTTGGCATGGTCTGCCTTTTTTTTTTTTTTTTTTTTTTTTTTTGCCATACCATATGTCACATTCTGTCTTGAGTAAGAAGCTAGATAGTTTTTTCCCTGAATATCCTTAGCCTGGATTTTCTAACTGTAGATTCTGTATTCTGCAGATCAGCAAGACTCACTTCCAACATAGGACCCCTGAGGCCATCAGATATAAATTTGGGTCCTTGGGTCCCTGTGGTTAGTGTTTTCCAAGTTCCCACTGTTGAATATAGTTGATACTGCTGCATCATGCCAATAATTCTTAGGAAGTGGACCATGTTCTTCTTGGCTCCCCCCTTTTCAATGCCTTTTTTGAGGATTTTATTGTAATACCATGGTGCTCCTCAGACAACCAAAATGAATCTTCATTACAGATGGTTGTGAACCATGTGGGCTGGGATTTGAACTCAGGACCTCAGGAAGAGCAGTCAGTGCTCTTAACCACTGAGCCATCTCTCCAGCCCCTTGGCTCCCCCTTTTCAATGCCTTTTGTGAGGATCTGTTCTTGCCAACCACCATGGTGCTCCTCAGGAAGCAAAATGAATCTTAACATTAAGAGTGAAAGCAAGCTTTAGCATTCTAATGGACTGGATGTACTTGTTTATTTTTACCTTAAGAATTAGATCTTGGAGCCAGCAAGGTAGCTCAGTGGGTAAAGGCACCTACTACCAACTGTGACAACCTGAGTTTGACTCCTGGGACCTTCATAGCAAAAGGAGAGAACCAACTTCCTTCATCTCCACATGCTCAAAACACCCTGTACACAAACACACCACACACACACACACACACACACACACACACACACACACCACACACATACACACACACACCACACACACACATACACACACACATACACACACACACACACAACACACACACACACACACACACACACTCACACACACACACACACACACACACAACACACACACACACACACACACACACACACACACACACACACACACCCACACACACCACACACACAAACACATACACACACATGCCCCCCAACACACACAAAACACAACACACACACACAGACAAACACACACACACACATACACACACACACACACACACACACACACACACACACACACACACATTTAAAGCTTGGCTGAATATTTGATACCGCAGGACAGAAAGCATCTTCATTGTCTTCAGAATTGAGCAAGATTTTATAATTGGCAGCTCTCTGAAAGCCACTTCACATAAATATGTAGTATAAAAATGGCAGAAGTATGTTCAAGGTTGTATCAAAATTTTTGAAAATTCTATCCTAATGTCAAATCAAAATTAATTTCATGAATAGTTTCAATGAGCAACTCCAACCTCAATTTTTGAAATCAAACATTCTAACATGATATACAATGCAAAGGTAGACTAATCTGACACTTTTTGAGTAATGCTAGAAAATACTAAGTCGCCGTTTTCCATAATTAAACCACCATGTTTCTAAGAACACAAAACTATGGTATACAATGAAAAAAAAGGTAGCCAGGGATGGTGGCACACGCCTTTAGCCCAAGCACTCCAGAGGCAGAGGCAGGTGGATATCTGAGATTAAGGCCAGCCTGGTCTACAGAGTGAGTTCCAGGATAGCCAGAGCTACACAGATACTCTGTCTTGAAAAAACAAAAAATAAATAAAAAATGTGCACTCAAATGAAATGTACGTACAAATAAGATACAATTCATTTGTTAATACTTAAATCCAAGCAAAAGAGTTTCCCGCAGTGTTTGTTGGTGTTTATGGCTCACTGGCAGGCTGAGTGCAAACTGAGCATGTGTGTGTGTGTGTGTGTGTGTGTGTGTGTGTGTGTGTGTGTTCCGAATCAAGGCTGCAGGAAAAGTGGCACCAGGCAACACTAGTATGTACTTAATTTGAATCAAATTGTGGCTGTTTGGCATTCAGAATCCTAAGCTTGCCAAAGTCTTCATGACTCGGTTCAGTTACGTGAGCCCCACTTTGAGAAGCTAATAAATATCTTTCTGAGCTGACAGCGCTCCTGCAAACATGGTGAACGTTCCTATGACCCACCGGACATTCTGCAAGAAATGTGGGAAGCACCGGCCCCACAAGGTGACGCAGCACAAGAAGGGCAAGGACTCTTTGTGTGCCCAGGGAAAGCGGTGTTATGACAGGAAACAGAGTGGCTACGGCAGGCAGACTAAGCACATTTTCCGCAAAAAAGGCTAAAACTACAAAGAAGATGGTGCTGAGACTGGAGTGCGTTGAGCCCAACTGCAGATCTAAGAGGATGCAAGCATTTTGAACTAGGAGGTGTCAAGAAGAGAAAGGGCCAAGTGATCCAGTTCTAAGCTGATTTTATTATGAAGACAATAAAATCTTGACCTTTCACCGCCCCCCCCCCCAAAAGAGAGAAGCTAATAAATAGAAGATATACTACTAAGGGGAGAGTGAACCAGTTTGACTTTCTCTGGAGCTCTATAAGGTTGCTTCTTGTTACCTTGTGAGTGCAGATGGTTTACTAAGCTTCCGACAAGACCGAGAAAGCATGAGTGCAAAGGAACTGGATCAGGAGTTTAGACCTCTACAGCTAGTGGGCAGGACTACTAACAGTAGGGATGGTCAAAGAGGTTGGCCCTGAGTAGACACACGGTCATCTTTAACAAGACAGGCAAGGGTGTTCCATAGCACTGGTTAAGGGAGAAGCTAGTAGGCAATAGCCAAATTGCAGTAATTAAATCAAGAAATTTAAATCAAGTGTGAAAAGACAGGGAAATGGCAAGAATGTGTCAAACCCATCCTGAGAGTAACTGAGGATATGGGATGGATGAGTCCCGAGCAAAAGGCCAGGGGTGGAGTCAGGAGAATCAGCTTCAGAGGTAAATATGTTTCTTCTGGTGGTGTCAGTAATAAAAAACCTGCCCCTTAATAAATACAACATTTACTTCCATAAAGGCTCATTGGTTCTCAGGAGCTGTTTCAACTCAACAAATGTTTATGTTCTTGCTATGCAGGGGGTGCTGTGCTCATAACCATTTCCTTAGTATCATTATTGTAAATACATACAGAACCAAGAGTTTCCTGGAGTCTATGATAGATAAAATCTACAGAGGCTATGACAATGTCAGCACACTTCTAGATACATTAGCACTTGAATCCAGCCATTAGGAATGGGTTTCTACTATTAGAGCTCAATGGATCCTTCATATTTAATAAATATGTCTTCATATTTAGTAACTGAATATTCATATTTTCTATAAAAATACCTCCAAGAAACAAAGTTCACTTTCTCTTGTTTAAATAATATGTTCAACAGTTTTAGGGATTGTTTTTTAACTAAAAGAAACCCTACTTTAAGTATATCGACTGTAAAATAAAAGTTAATACATTTGACAAAAGCTTGGAATGTACAAAGAATGACTAGACTGTGGGCATAGCTGAGTACTTGAGTAGTAAAACCTTTGCCTAGCAACGGCAAGGCCCTGGATTTGACAATCTGTGTAACAAAGATAGATTCACAGCTAGACCAGGATGCACAAGCCTAAGATCTAGTTACTTGGGGAGCTGAGACAGGAGGATTGCAAGGTCTCCCTGGGCAACTTGTGATACCCTGTCTCAAAATTAACAAAAGAAAAGATATGAAGATAGAAGGAAAGAAGGAAGGAGGAAGAAAAGGGAAAGGAAGGAGGGCAAACTAGGCTAAAAGTCACAATGAAACTACACTTTGAGGCCAGCAAGGCTAAATACTGCTGTGGTGATTCAAAATAGGTGTTGCCAGCCGGGTTGGTTAGTTTTTGTCAACTTAATACAAGCTAAAATCATCTAGGAAGAGGAGATCTTAACTGAGAAACCACCTCATCAGATTGGCCTGTAGGCAAATCTGAAAGGCATTTTCTTGATTAACGATTGTTGGCAAAGGTCCCAGTGCATTATGGGTAATGCCACACCCGAGCAGGTGGTCCCGAGTACACCATAAGAGCAAGAGAGTAACAGTGTCTTCCCTGGCCTCTGACTCAGTTCCTGCCTTGCATTCCTGACCTGCCTTCCCTGAAGGATGGTTGTGACATGGAAGTTTGATCTAGGTAAACCCTTTCCTCCCCAAGTTGGTTTCCTCAGTTTTATTATAGAGACAGGAAAGCTAATTAGAACAGCCAGTGACAATACTCTATGGTCACAAAAAGAATCACATCTATGGGAGCAGAGACTGAAGAACCTGCCCCACTTGGGGCCCATATATATACCGCCACCAAAACTAGATAAGACGGATGAAGCTAAGAAGAGTGCAGGCTGATAGGAACCAGAGATAGATCTTTCTTGAGAGACACAGCCAGAGCTTGTCAGATACAGAGGTGAATGCCAGCAGCAAACCACTGAACTGAGAACAGGACCCCCGTTGGAGGAATTAGAGAAAGGATTGAAGGAACTGAAGGGGCTTGCAACCCCATAAGAACAGCAATGCCAACCAACCAGAGCTTCCAGGGACTAAATCATTACTATACATGGAAGGACCCTGGGCTCCAACTTCATATGTAGCAGTGAATAGCCTTGTTGGGGCACCAGTGGAAGGGGAAGCCCTTGGTCCTGCCAAGACTGAACCCCCAGTGTAGGAGATTGTTGGGGGGGGCAGTAATGGAGGGTGGATGGAGAAGGGACTACCTATATAGAAGGGGAGGGGGAGTGGTTAGGGGACTGAAAAAAAGAAATGTAAATAAAGAAATATATCTAATTATAAAAAAGAAAAAAATCACATCTATGGAACTTTGACAGAATTCACAACAATGACTAGAAAAAACATGAGATCCAACTGCATGCAACAAAATTGAATAGCTTTTCAAATCAGACACAAAACACGACACAATTTCATCTGCATGTAGTTAAAAAATGGGTTTTAAAGCTATTGTTTAGTATAATAAGCAAAGCAATGCAGAAAAACCAAAAGGTATTCAGATAGCATTGACTTCGGTCTTTTGGGGAGAGGGGTGGGGTGGAGGTCAGGGCATTATTATTAGGAAGAATACCCAGGGGCTCTCTGTGCATTGTGTGTGTGTGTGTGTGTGTGTGTGTGTGTGTGTGTGTCCGTCCAGGCATCTCATGAACACCAGGCTGAGAATAAGCTTGAACCCCTGATCCTGCTGAGTGCTGGGAACGCAGATATGTACCACCAAGCCTGTTCTGTGGATTAATCCAGGGCCTCCTGTGTGATATGCAGTCAATGGACCGACCATGTGAACACCATCTGTAGCCCAACAATCCTATTTCTTGATCTAGGGGTACATAATCCAGTGCCTGCTTTATTACTATTTATGAAGTTGATGCCTACGTTTAAAGCATTTGTAGTTTATATGTTATATTTTAAATTTTTTCCAAAAGTTTAAAGCATTAAGGCCAGTTGATCAAATAGAGGCAGGAGTCGGCAAGTAACAAGGGCAGGGGTTGTGATACTAGCTGGTGTATTGTTTGAACTTTTAGTTCTAGGACTGTGAGCTGTGTGGCTTTCTTTTTTGTGAGTGTGCGGTGCTAGAGAGTTGAGTTCGGGGCCTCGAGTGTGCTAGTCAGGCACTGATATATGTCCTCTGACCTCCATGCATGAGCCATGGCATGCATACCTTACCCCCTACTGACTAAACAGACGCATAAGTGTAATTTAGAACATTCTGAAGAGAACTCAGTCTCCCAAGTTGTTCTCTGACTTTCACACTCTTGCTGTGGCACCTACATGTGTGTGAACACACACACACACACACACACACACACACATTTAAAAATATAAAAAGAAAGAAAGGTCTGGAAAGACGGTTCAGTAGATGGCTCACTTGCTGCTTAAAGCTGAGGTCCTAGACGCAGTTCTCAGCATCCACCCAGTGATTCACAACACCAGTTCCAAGGCATCCAGCTCCATCTCTGACCTCCACGGGCACTTACTGGGCAGTCACTAACTCCATGCTATACACATGCAGGCAAAACAATACGTATATACACACAAAATGCAAATCTGTCTTTAAGGGGGCACGGTACGCTTGGTGGCACATGCCTTTAATTCTGTCACATAGGAGGCAGAGGCAGGCAGATTTCTGAGAGTTTGAAGCCAGCCTAGTCTACAGAGTGAGTTCCAAGGCAGCCAGAGCCACATAATGAAACAATGAAAACTCAACAACAACAAAAGTCAGGACAGGAAATCTACATTTAAGTGTAAATGCTGTATGGTAATTGCCACTAAGGCAGTTACCAGTGCCCTTACGTCACAGAATTCATTCTGAAATCTCACACACACAAGGGCTTCAACTAGACTGGAGGCAGAAGTCAAGTGGGAACCTTCCAGTGGGATGGCGGCATTTCCCTGGCCAATAGCTCCTCTCTCTGAAAGCTATTTTTCTTGTGTCTCAGTTGAGCCTTTAGGTGGGGCTTTAGGGTGAAACTCTTGTTTTTTCCACTGGAGGACATGAGTCAGTGAACAGTGAGGTTCCACTTAATCACCACCCCAAAAGAAGGTTCTTAAACATAAGGAACTAGAAGGGCAAGGAAATGATTAGTATAAAACCAGGACAGTGATTTACCCTTGAGTCGGGTGGGGTGAGGGTGAGGTGGGTGGAGAAGCCATCTGTGGAAGGGACAGTCGGGAATCTCTCCGAGTTAGACAGTACTGCAATTATTTTTAATCTGGGCAGTGACTACACTGGCAATGGTTCCTTTATAACTTCATTCACACATTTCATGTAGTTTTCTAAATATATATCGTAGTTCACAATTACAAGCAGCTAGAAAATACAGGCTATAAAAGGTTCTTTTAAGCTGAGACCAATATAACCGGATTTATGCTATTAAAAAAACCACTTTGGAGCCTGGCGTGGTGGTGTATCCCTTTAATCTCAGCACTCAGGAGGCAACAGTAGGTGGATCTCTGAGTTCAAGGCTAGTCTGGTCTGCATTGTGTGTTCCAGACCAGCTCTGGCTACATAGTGAGACCTTGTCTAAGAAATTAACTAAGGTGGGACAAGGCTAGAAAGAGAGGCAGGAGGTAGCTGCCAGTTTGGTAAGAAACTATCATGACATCTACAAGTGGTTAAAATATTAGAGATATAGTCTGCTCTGTTTTGAAAAATACAATCAAAATAAGACAAAGCGGGCACTGCCTCTCAGCTCACGTTCCCCGCTGTAGCTTATAAATTGTCACAAGAATGTCTCAATAAGGGGTTGGGGATTTATCTCAGTGGTAGAGCGCTTGTTTAGCAGCGCAAGGCCCTGTTCGGGTCCCCAGCTCTGAAAAAAAAAAAAGAAAAAAAAAAAAGAATGTCTCAATAATACAGTAAACAGGCATGTTTGTATCTAAGCAGACACGTTGGCAACTCTACCCCGTGGCTAATCTAACCTGAGAACTTGTGGCAGAAAGAAAAGATTTTAATGACACCATGACCTTATGCAAGTTGAGCTGGCATAACATCTTAGCACCGAAGTTGAACCACTATACCCTAGCCTGCTGTGATATCTAATCACACTATCTGTTCAGTGAAAGCATCTCGTCTAATTTATCTGGTGTGGAATGTTAGCGCTGGAAGGCAAAGACATTTTGTTTACTATTGTATCTTAGCGTGAAGAAACAAAGTTGGTACACAGTAAGGGCTCAGTAAATATTATGGAATGATCCCTTTTTTTGAGACAAGTCCCTCTAAGCTGCCTGGGCTAGCCTTGAACTCAAGATTTAACCCACCTCAGCCTTCCAAGTAAATGGGTCTCTAGGCGTCTCCATAGTACTCATTTAATTATTATAATTATTGATATATAATCATCACAACAATCCAAAATGAGGATAGATAGGACATAAATTATTATCCTTATTTTTTAAAAGCTAGAAAACAAAGATTTAGGATGATTTGGGAACATGTTAAATACTTGATATTTGGATGATGGCCAAGTCAATTTGTTTCATTTTTCTCAATTCAAGACTGAAGGGCTAAGGCTTAACATTCTTATAGTTCTGAAATACCAATTAGAAGCATTTTAAAACAGGCCGGTGTGGTAGATGCCTTTGATCCCAGCATTCCGAGGCAGAGGCAGGAGGATCTTTGAGTTCAAGGCCAAACCTAATCTACATAGTGATTTGTAAGCCAGACAGAGCTAGGTACTGATACAAACAAAAAAAACAAGCAAACCCAAAAACCAAAAGCACGACAGATAAGCCAGACACCATGTTATCCGACACGCCTGACTTGGATGGAGCATGGCCTGCCCAGCTTCATTGCACTGTCAACTATGGCTCCCTCCAAGTGGATTCATTGTTCTGGATAATCAAGTCCTCCTGCTCCCAGGCTGCCTTGCTCTCCATGTCCCTCACTCCTCTCTACTCCCTACTCTACCCAGTCCACTTCTCCAGACAGTATACGTTAAAGAAACCCAGTTACTGTAAAAAAAGGAAAATGCCCGTTCTGATAATCAACTTGTTACAAAAGGGAAAGGAGGAAAAGTGGCAAAGGATAGTTTGGGTGTTTTTTCAAAAGCCTGTTATACCAACGATATCCTACCAGGAAGCTAACAAAACACTTAACATGAAAAGTTACTCTTTCTTTTTGGTATCAATTAAAATTAGTAGTTTGAAGCATAAATCACAATGCAAATGCTTTCTCCAGATGCTTAGAAAGCATGAATACTCATATATCTGTCTGGACCTTCTATAGGATTGTTACACTCAAAGGAACACGCAAACCCAGCATTAACACCAGCATACCTGGAGAAAACCCTGAACACACAGATACAACAAAACCCAGGGAGGTTATGTCTATAGTTCACCTTCCTCCCTTCTGTGTTCATGTTGTCTCTCCAACAACTGAGTCTAGCCAAGCTCCATCACAGCAGACTGTTACAGTTTATCCAACTGCTCTTAAGAGCATGACAGAACTCACCAGAAATTCATTGGCAAACTCCTCCCTGTTAATTTTCTTTTTCTGGGCCTCTTTCAGTAGCTGCTGCAGAATTTCTCTTTGGTCCATGCCGTAGAGCAAGAGTCTGTGAGTGGGTTAAGGGAGGGCATGTCAAATATGTGTCATGGCCAAGACACCACCAAGAAGCCACCGCTGCTGCATGAGCCGGGCGTGCTGGAGGCTGTGGTTAACTGACTTCATCACAAGCCCTAGAGGAAATTAGTACAAAACTAGCTTCTGTGGTCACACAACAAAGCCATCCTCTCCCTGCAGGGCCCTAGCGCCTTCCTTTCTCAACAAAGAAACTTGGCTACTGTTCAAATGTAACAAACAAGAGGCTAACCAGAACACAAACTGTGGTCTGCTTAGCTCAGAGTCTGTTCCACTCTGTCACTCAGACAGCACTCAGCTCTCCTTCCATTCCCAGAGGAGAGGCAGAAAGTACAGTTCCAACCTGGGAGTTCGGCCTTCCACGTTCCCCCAGGGAGCAAAGGCCTGGGTGACACCCGTGCCTTGCTGCTGGAAAGGAGACAGACTCTGGAGTTACCTATCTTCTACCTGGACGATTATCCCCAAAGTCTCTGGTAGATATGATCATGGCAGACCTCTTGCTTATCAAGTGGGCATTTTTATTTCAGAACTTGTCGAGCCTCCGTTATAAACCTCACATTTTCTTTTAGAGGAAGCAAAGTCCACTGCTTCTGACAGGTCGTCTCACCCATGTCTGGGGAAGTAAGCACTGGCCTCCATTAAGGGAAGTGTTGGTCTCTGTACCTCTTCAGATCTCCAGTAGCTTTGCAAACATAGAGAGCACTGCTCTCGGTAGGATGGGAAACACCCGGCAGGCAGTTAGCACAGTACCCCCAGAACGCACTGCGAGTAAACAGCAAAGGAACAAAAACGAACTAAAGCTAAGATCTACCTTGCTGAGAATCTACAGTTTCTAGGCCAGCCTGTCTCGAGAGAATTGAGGAGAGCGGTGCAGTCTGGAGTCCCAGCTACTCAGGACTGTCTCAGCTGCAGGGGCACTTGAGTCTAGGAGTTTGAGATACCAGGGAAACAAAGGGATCTCTCTCTCTCTCTCTCTCTCTCTCTCTCTCTCTCTCTCTCTCTCTCTCTCTCTCTCTCTCTGAAACTGAAGAGGGAAAGAGAGGGGAGGAAGAATGAAAGAAAGAGAGAAAGCCTTTTTGCTTTTTGACATTTTGATCCTACAGCCCCTGTCTTGGAAAAGACCCCGTTTCAGGGAGCCATCCATATTTGTGGCATTTGTGCCTTGACAAGGCAGGTTGTTCCAGAGAGCGCTTCCACATCTCGGTTTGCATAAATCCTCTCCTCAATGGTTGCATATCAACCCACCCAAGATCTGATTCAGTGTGAAAATGCCCGCAAATGAGGAAGTTGAACAAACGATATGTTACAAAATTAGTTTCAAGTTTAAAAAAAAAAAACAAAAACCTGGGAAAGGTGTAGTTTGGATACAAACTTCCTCTGTTTAAGATATTAGCAATCCTTTCTGGTATTGCACTATTCAAACTCCCTTCAGAAAATCATGATTTTGAACACAAAACGCACTGCACCCTCTTCATTGAGCCCTTGGTAGGCAACTTGAAGTTAATATTCCACATAAAGAATTTCAATTGTGGTTCACATAAATTAAAATTAACCATAATTCTCCAGCAATATTTCCTGAGAATAAAACAATATCTCTGAGATTATCCTCATCTAGCATTAAAAGGAAATGTATTGCTACTGTAAATAATGCAATATCTGACTATTTTAAAACATACAAAATATGGGGAAACTTTATTTTTAAAAAGAATACAACATTCTTCAGGGCATAGGGGCATATATGTGTAACACTAGCACTCAGGAGGCTAAGATAGGAGAATTGCTACAAATTTCAGGCCTATCTGGGCTACATACCAAAACAATCTCAAAAATAAAATAAAATACTTTAAAAATCCTAAGTTAACTATAAATAAAATTATATAAAAATATGAAATTTAAGCCAGACTCAGGAAGGCAAGTTTTACATGTTTTTGTTCCTCAAACAGGGAATCTAGGTTTAAGTGTGTGTGTGTGTGTGTGTGTGTGTGTGTGTGTGTGTGTGTGTGTGTGTGTGATGAAACTAGAAAGAGGAACACTGTTATCATATATTAGTCACACATAATGGATTACATGACATTTTCATATTGTAGTTAATGCATTCTGACCACACTCTCTACACATTCTGCCTGTCCTCCCTTGTCCCTCCTCACACCTAACTCCTCTCCAACTATCTCTCTCCTGCCCTCCATTTTCATGTCCTTTTTAGTTTTCAGTCCCAGTGAGCTTCATTAGGGTTGTTTAGGGGAGCATGCATAGCTTCCCAGAGTCTGCATACTGAAGACAATGTCTCTCCCTTCCCTACCAACCATTAACTGCATAGAAGTCTTCAGGCTGGGGTGGGGCCGCACGAATCCCTTGCCCTCTGTGACAGAGTGTTGGCATCCTCGGGTTTGTGTGGGTCCTGTGCAAGCAACACAGCATCTGTGAGCTCGAGAATGCAATGCCCAAGTCCCACTCAGAGATCAGCATCCCTACCTCTTCAACCGCCTGCGCCTGACTTTAAATCCTCTCTGTCCCTTCTCTGGGGGTGCACCCTGAGTTTTGGGGTGGGGAGAGGTGGTGTAGATGTCATTTATTCCTGAGCACTCCCCAGTCCTTTATTCTCAGAACTCTGATCGGTGGTCTCTACAGTCACTGCCAACCCCTGCAGAAAGAACATTCTCTGACCAAAACTGAAAGCGCCACACTCTGTGGACAAAAAGATACGCAGAAGGCAATTAGACAGGCACATCACGTCCATTTAGCAAAACGACAGCAGTGGGTGCCCTGCAAGGGCTGTGACCACCCAGCCAGAGCATTTGACCAGATTCATAGAACCATGGATATGGTCAGGGCATTACATCCAATCAGAAAGCTGCTGATCATCGACTTCAGAGACCTGCTGCTGCTATTGCACCAGGGCTCATACTGCCCCGCCAGTGGGTATTACTGCATACAATGTCCACAGCGTGTCTACAGCTAAATGACAGTGTTGGTCACAAACCTCCCCCAGCAGCCTGCAGAGCACCAGTTAGCCACCAGGAAGGAAGCTTCCTAGCACCAACCTGATTCAGAATGTCCTGCAACCAAAAACATATGTCACCTTTGGCAGCAAGGTCTTCGTTCTGATGGAAACCCAGCAACATTGGCTATTGCTTGAAGTGTGTGTGTGTGTGTGTGCGTGTGTGCGTGCGTGTGTGTGTGTGTGTGTGTGTGTGTGTGTGTGTCTGTGTGTCTGTGTGTCTGTGTGTCTGTGTGTCTGTGTGTGCGTGGTGAGGGTCAGAGACCTACCTATCCTCCTGCCTAGAGGTAGACTACTCCTACCTCTGACACTGGGATTTTCATCTAATAACCTATGGTTTTGTGGGACAGCTTTAGTCACCCCGGTAGTCATATCTGTTCAAACTATTTTATTTTATTATTTGTTTTCATTATGACTTTTTTCATACATTCTTGGCTTTAAAAATGTTTATTTTGGGGTTGGGGATTTAGCTCAGTGGTAGAGTGCTTGCCTAGCAAGCGCAAGGCCCTGGGTTCGGTCCCCAGCTCCAAAAAAAAGAAAAAAAAATGTTTATTTCAAAGGAATATAAGCCTTTAAATCCCAGCACTTAGACAGACAGGCAGATTTCTGTGAGTTTTAAGGCCAGTCTGGTCTACATAGTAAAATTCTGTCTAAAAAAGAAAAAAGTTAAAAGAAAAAGTTAATAAGTAAAAATAAATAATTTTGTTGGTGTTAAAGGTATTTTCTTTAATTTTATGGAAATGGATGTTTTGCCTACAAGTATGTGTCTGTATGTAAACCATATGGACACGTGGTATACAGAGAAGCCAGAAATGGCTCTGGATCTCCTAGAACAGGAGTTACAGATGGGCTGGGCAGTGGTGGTACATGCCTTTAACCCCAGCACTCGGCAGGTAGAGGCAGACAGATCTCTGTGAGTTCAAGGTCAGCCTGGTCCACATAGTGAGTTCTAGGACATTGAGGGCTACATAGTGAGACCCTGCCCTGAAACACACAAGAATCACAGATAGGTGGAGGGAGTTGAACCTGAGTCTCCTTCTGCTGAGCCACCCCTGTAGCACACTCTTTGTCACTTTCTGGTGGTTCTCTTCTCCCCTCCCTTCCGCCACCTCCCTGCCCTTCCCAACCCCTGCTTAAGTGGCCCCACACCCACTTCATGCACTCTGCTCCTCCCTACGTCTCAGAGAATATTTTCACGGTCTCCTGGACCCTGTCTAGCCTCCTGGACTCTGAGCACTCACTCCCACATAAGTAATAATTAAAAGCTGACAGCTGCGTATGAGAGAGAACATACAATATTTGTCTTTCTGAGTCTGAACTACCTCACTTAATACAATGCTTCCCGGTTCCCTCTTCCTGCAAATGGCACTGTTTCATTTTTCTTTGTAGCTGAATGAAACTCCATTGAGCTGCTCATTCACCAGCTGGTAGCGTCTAGGGCGGTCTCATGCCCTTGCCATTGTGGATACAGTAGCATTAAGCATAGATGTGCAAACCTCTGTGCGGCAGGACATCCAGTCTTCTAGGCATACAACTAGGAGCAGTAGAGCTGGGTCACAAACCGGTTCTATTTTTTAATATTTTGAAAAACCTCTACACGGATTTCCACAATGCCTGCACAGTTTACGCTTCAGCCAACAGTGGGTACCTTTCCCTTCCCCGCATCCCTGCCAGCACTTGTTCTCTGGATGACAGAGATTCCAACTGGGCTGAGACAAAACTGCAAAGCAGTTTTACTTTATATTTTCCTGACGCCTATGTTTTAAAATATTTATTGTCCACTTGTATGTCTTTTGAGAACACATTGTTCAGTTCCTTAGTCCATTTTTGACAACTGAGTTATTGTTTCATTGTTGTTTAGTGTTTCAAGTTCTTTGTATCTTGTGGATTTTATATCTTCTGTCGGATATATGGTTGATAAAGTGTTCCTCCCATTCTATAGGCTGTCTCTTCACTCAAATAACCATTTACTTTGCTATACAGAAGTTTTTAATCTTATGACATCTCATTTATTGATTGTTGGCTTTTTTTTTCTGGAAAACTAGAGTCCTATTCCAAAATACTTTACCTATGCATATATTTTTCTAAAACTTTGTTGTTGTTATTATTATTATTATTATTATTATTATGTGTCATGATGTCTGTGTGTCTGTGTCTGTGTGTGTGCATGTGCAAGCACATGGGTGTGAAGGCCACATTAAGTACGTGGAGGTCAGAAAACATCTTTTATGGTCTTGGTCTTCTCTTGGGATCAAACTCAGGTCACCACGTTTATGTGGGCAAGCACCTTTACCACTAAGCTGTCTCACCAACCTCCAAAGCCTAGATCTTGAAGTGTTTTTCTTGTTTCTTTAGTCTGATACTTTCAGAGCCTCAGATCTTATGTATACTACTGTTTTCCGACACCCAAGGAGTCTTTTCTCCCTCCTCGTTGTCCCTGTCTCAGGACCTGTGCTCTATACACACTCACTCCTACATAAATGTAAATATTAGAGTTTAAAGGCTGAAACCCACATATGAGAGAGAACACATGCTATTTGTCTTTCTGAGTTTGAAATATCACATAATATAAGGCCTTTGACTCATTTGAAGCTGATTTTTGTGCTGGGTGAGAAATAGGATCTGGTTTCATTTTTCTACAAGTAGGTATTCAATTTCCCCAGCACTAACTGTGAATGTGCGTGTATTGGTCTCTCTGTAAACACTCAGGTGGCTGTTGCTGTTTGGGATCGTGCCTCTATTTGACTCCATTAGTCTGTGTGTCTGTGTGTCTGTGTGTGCCAGTCCCACGCTGTTTTGCTTTGTTTAGTTTAGTGTGTCTCTGCTGATGAGACCTCCAGCACGATTCTTTCTAACTGGGACTGCTTGGGATACCAAGATCGTATGGCATGCATGAAAACACAGTAGAAGATCACTTGGGGAGAGGAAGGAGACAGACAGAAGGGGGCATGGTGGGTAGGAAAACGCAGCAGTGAAAAGGGTGGATGAGAACAAAGTCACATGACATGGGTATAAAAATGCCTCAGGGAAGCCCATTGCTGTGCATACTAAATTAAAATATCCAATTAAAAACGAGGTAGGATCAAGGAGCTATAATTTATATTACTTTAATGAGGAAAAAAAAAACAATAAAATCCAATTTGTTCAACAGAGTTACCTACCACCTACAACATACAAAGCGATAGGCTAGGGATTGGATTTACCACGTAAGGGAGCTGGAGTATGGTGCGAACCCTGGGGAAGCTACTAAAGCATCTCAGAACGAAACAGGAAGACGTGAATGTTGGTTTTTAAAAACATTCTAAGCTAACTTGCTTAATGTAGAATAAGAAAACAAGGTTCTAAAAGGAAGATCATTTTCTGTGTTTGGATCAGTGAGAGATAAGGTTTCAAATGCCTCTGGTTCTTTAGAATGGCCTCACACTATCTACACAAAACCTTTGTTAGTTTATCAACTAACAAAAAATTCCACCTCACCCTAATTCTATCTTACCACTATTTTTCTCTTATTCTTAATCCCTAAAATATAAAAGTTTAGCCTGGGAAAATATCTAATAATGCTTAAATCTATTTTCCTCAGCCACAGAGTGTATCTCACTAACTTTTTCAGCTCTTCCCAGGGAAGGAGCTATAAATAAATACATAAGATAAAAACTGGATTAGAGAGATGGCTTAGCACTTAGCAGAGTCCAGTTCTCAGCACTCATATCAGATGGCCCACACCTGCCTGTAACTCCAGCTCCAAGGGGGATCTGAAGCCTTGGCCTCTATGAACACCTATACTCACCTACACATACACATACACAGACACAGACACAGACACAGACACAGACACAGACACAGACACAGACACAGACACAGACACAGACACAGACACAGACACAGACACAAACACAGACACAGACACAGTCACAGACACAGACACAGTCACAGACACAGACACAGACAGACACACACACAGTACAGACACAGTCACAGACACAGACACAGACACATACACAGACACAGACACAGACACAGACACAGACACAGACACAGACACAGACACAGACACAGACACATACACAGACACAGACACATACACAGACACAGACACAGACACATATACAGACACAGACACAGACACAGACACATATACAGACACAGACACAGACATAGTCACAGAATTTAAAAAATATTTTTTAAGAAAGCAAAACTTTCTCAGATGGTGTAATATCTTTTACCAAAAACCTAATATTTGTAAATAATGCCCTATTATAACTTCATAATTTTTTAAATTAAAATATAATTATATCACCCGCCCCTTCTCTTTCCTTCCTCTAACCCCACCACTCGCTCTCAAATTCCTGTACACACACACACACACATACACACACACACACACACACACACACACACACACACACACATAAATACAACTGACTGAGTCCATTTAGTGTTGCTTGTATGCATGTGATTTGGGGGCTGCCCACTTGGTATAGAATAACCAATTAGGATGCTTGTCCTCACACTACTTCCTCAGCTCTCGTCACCCCTTAGTTGCCTAGAGTTCTGGTCTAGGGATAGGGCCTGTGAGACTTCACATTTCCAGGTTAGCCTGTCTGTTGGTGTTGCCATTGTTCAGGTCTTGTTTGAGCACAACCATGTTGATGAAGAATCATGGGGGCAGCTTCCCTGTCACTTCTCAGAGACACAGTTTCACAGTAGATTTCCTGGTCCTCTGACTCTTACAATCTTCCTGCCTCCCTCTTCCCTGAACCTTAGGTGCAAGAGTTGTGCTGTAATGTATCTGCTGTGGCTGGACACCGCATGATCAGTTGTAGAAGTACAAACTTTTTTAAAAAATAAGCATCAATCTCAAAAGTTTGCTCTCCTGAAAAATCTAAAGATGTAGAAATACTGTAAGAAAATGAAACCTCACTTAGCTATAAACAGTTTCCTGAGAAGACCACTTGAGCAAGCAGAAATCAAACGGAAGGAGAAAAAAAAATCTTGTTTAATTTTAACAAATCTACTTAATTTCCACAGGGCATACTGCTACTGGATCAAAGTAATGTCGATTCGATTCTATTTCACAGGAAAAGTGTGAGCTGGAGAAGGGAGCAAAGGTCACACAGAAAGAAAAGGTCAGCAAGTATTTAAGAGTTTATGAACTTGCCACGAAATACTTAGACCAGGGTGGCATAAACCCTGAGTGATTACAGCAATTCCAAGCAACAAAAGACTCACAAACACCATGAAAAAAAGTGTCAGGAGTGAGCACCTAAGGAAGGAAAAGTCATAGTTCACCACTATCTCTCATGTTCAAAGGAATCAGCTAAAGAGAAACGTCAGTGTCGTGGAGATTAGGGAGTACACACACACACACACACACACACACACACACACACACACACACACACACACACCTCTTTTGGGATGAGGACTAGGGCAGGATAAAACAATGTAAGAAAAGCAGGTACTCCAGCTCGTCAGAACCACATTCTCTCTCTCTGAGGGGGTGAGTTTACCCTGGAAAATTCATTCATTCAATTTTAGCTTTTGTTTCACTCTTCCTGTCTTCTCCTGGGCCAGGTGGACTTTGCGTTGCGTTACACAGTCCTTAGTAAACATTCTTTTGGTCATCGGGTCAACTCGCTTCTTTCTCGTTAGTGTCTTTGTCATTCCCGGGTCACCCACCATTCCCAGTTCCACCTCTGTTTTGTGGCACGGATGAGCTCATGGTTTATATTTGTCTACCTATGCATCTCTCCTGCTCTAGCATCTAGCAGCAAACGCTGGGTTGAAGTGATTTAAATGTTGCTTTAGTGCTTTATTACAGAACCAAAATGCAGGGCGAGGGAGATGATTTAGGTGATGCAGTACTCGTTGCACAGGGGTGAAGACTTGCGTTTGGATCCCCAGCACCGGGTTAAAAGCTGGATACCGTGGCCTGGGCCTGTGCTCTTAGCACAGGGAGGGTAGAAGAAATGCATGGATCCCTGGCTCTCACCTGCTCTAGCTGAGTGGGTGAGCTCTCTAGGATCAGTGAGAAACCCTGTCTCAAAGAATGGGGTGGAAGTTGATAGAAGAGGATGTCTGATGCCTACTTCTGTAGTCATATACACAAGCATGATTATATACATGCGTGTGCAACACACACACGCACACACACAAGCATCTTTTGTAAAGAATGAGAATAATTAATAAGCTATGGAAACAACTGGAAATAAATCCGCTGAGCTTATCAGTATCAGCTGCCGTCCTCAGCAGCCGGCCTCACCCGAACTACCCGACCACATCACCACAGACTGTTCCATTCCACTGCCACTTCTTTTGCTGTTTTTACCCATACCCCCAATTTTCACCAAGAAGAAAATAAAGCCATTACGCCTACTACTTTTTCTTCAAAACTCTTTCCTGTACCGTCTCGCCACACATCTTCTGAGTCTGACGTCCTGTAATATAATTGCGTTCCAGCTACATACATGTTCTGAGTTTCTCCATCTTTCTTATTCCTCCTAAGTCTGAGAGTTTATCCCAAGGAGAGCATATAAAGCAGACCATGTACTTCTTGCTAATCAGAGGCAGGGACACTGTCTTCTAGGCATTTGTGAAACACGGTATTCAGCATGGTTTTGAGTCTACCTACAAGACTGAGTGATAAAGCGAGTGCGTGCCACACCAGCGTCCGAGCCCCGCCGCCTGGCACATCTATATTTGTACCTTCTGGGTAGGCATTTTCACTGTGCCAGGAGCAGATGGACCCTCACTGTAGGGAGGCCCTGGGAACCAGGCAAACAGTAACTTCCTCCCTGAGAGCCCCAAGCAGCAGTACTGTTGTAGAGGGAACTATGTCCCTGATAATGTTCAGAGTCCTACTCAAAAAGGCCAGCACAGACACAAAGTCCTTATACCTCCTTTCTTATACCTATACTACTGTCTCCTTTTAGAAACATGCAAAGAGGCTTCTAAAATCCCATGGGTGACGCTTGTGTGATGTGTCATGTCTTCACATCATCCACGGTGGGAAAATCCCTTCATCAGTTTCTCGTTTCTACAACATTCTGAGACCTCATCAAGCTGTTCGGTTACTACTGCAGACTTTCAGTTGGTTACCCTCCCCCACTTACTCCGCAGACAGTCACAGTTTGCCTTTGGTTTCAGAATAGTAATAGGCAAAGGTCAGCTGGTAAGTTCTTGTAGTTGAAGCAATTTACCCTTTTCTTAAGAAAAAGCGTCCTTCGTGAGGCTTGGGTCAAAGGAAACTGGAACTCGTTCACTTATTCACTCAATAAATGTTCATGCTTTCCTCAGCCGTGCAAGAGAATCAGAGGGAGGCCAGGGACATGAACAACAGCCACAGATGTTAAGAATTCTTCAGCTGGGGATAAGCAAACTGACAGCTATGACTTAAGAGAACTCATGGCAAGAATCACAAAAGGAATAAAAAAAAAAATTCTAGGAAAAAAAGCTTAGAATGGCTATAATGACCCCAAGTCTCACTTAGGGATTTTAAGAACATGGCAATCAAAACAATGGTTTTAGGAAGTGTTTTCCGATTTCTTCTGACTTCTTTTAAAAAGAGTAAATGCTGGCTTGAGGGTGGTGGCTCAGTGGGGAAAGGCATTTACAGCCAAGTCTGATGACCTGCATTCAATTCCTGGGACCCACAGGGTGCCAGGAGAAAACTTGTTCTTGCAAGTTGCTCTCTGACTTCCACAGGTAGGTCGTAGTACACTTGTGGACACACACACACACACACACACACACACACACACACACAAATATATATTTTAAAAGGAATAAATGTTCCTTTTGATAACTTTTCTCAAAAGTGTCATAATATCGGTGCTAAACTTTAAAGGGATTGGTGATGCTATGAGGGAGAGATGACTGGGCAGTTAGGATTACTTGCTGCTCTCTCCCAGGGGAGAGCCAAAGTTGCCAGCATCCGCTTAGGTGGCTCTCAACTACCTGTAACTCCAGCTCCAGGAAACCCAGTGCCCTCTGCTGGCTTCTGTGAACACTTACACCACACATGACATGTAGACATAGATACACAGAAATACAAGTAATCCTTTCTAAAAGTCAATTACAATCCTAACACTTAGACAACTGAGGTAGAAGGATTTAGTTTGAAGCTAGCCTTATCTACAAAGATGAGAGAGAGAGAGAGAGAGAGAGAGAGAGAGAGAGAGAGAGAGAGAAATGTGTGTATAGAAATGAAACAATGGGGCTGGAGAGATGGCTCAGTGGTTAAGAGCACTGACTGCTCTTCCAGAGGTCCTGAGTTCAATTCCCAGCAACCACATGGTGGCTCACAACCATCTGTAATGGGATCTGATGCCCTCTTCTGGTGTGTCTGAAGACAGCGATAGAGTACTCATATACGAAATTAAAAAAAAAAAATGAAGTGATGGATAAAGAAACTTTTTTCAACCTCATGGCAATAGATATGACCAGCTGGATAGGGCGGGACAATGCTGGAGAAGAGGAATCAGGCAGGGCCACTGAGGCTTCCCCAGGAGCCAGACAGGTGTCAATCAAACTTTAGGAATCTGTGTGGTGGTGGTGGTGGTGGTGGTGGTGGTGGTGGTGGTGGTGGTGGTGTGGTGGTGGTGGTGGTGGTGGAGGTGGTGGTGGTGGTGGTGGTGGTGGTGGTGGTGGTGGAGGTGGTGGTGGGCGGGTGAGTGGAGGGGAGGTGGTGGGGGGTGGTGGAGGAGGGGGAGGTGGTGGTGGTGGTGGTGGGATGGTGGTGGTGGTGGTAGAGGTGGTGGTGGTGGAGGTGGTGGTGGTGGAGGTGGTGGCAGCAGCGCACACTTTTAATCCCAGCACTCTGGAGGCAGAGGCAGGCAGACATCCCTATGAGTTTGAAGTCAGTCTGATCCATAGAGTGAGTTCAGGACATCCAGGGTTACACAGAGAAACCCTGACTGGAAAAACAGACAAACAACAACAACAACTAAAATGTCTAGCAAGCATTGAAACAACAAGGAAGAAATAAATGACAATGATTAATTGAATGATTGTGATTACAGGAAAAGGATAAAACAAAACTAAAAAAACTAAAAGGCTGTGGTTTTGCTGTCGGAATGGCAATCTGCAAGACTAGGAAATAAACAGTACACAGAAATGAGCAGGGGTGGGAGAGGCAGGAGGTGTCAGCCATGTCTAACAACATGAGTTGCACCAGAAGTATAATGTTTCATTTACTTTTTCAACGGCCCTGTGGCTAATAATCTCTTTTAAAGAAGTGGAGACGAAAGAACAGAGAAACTAGGTCTTTTGTCCAATACCACATCATTAACCTATAGTGAAACCAGATTGTTGAAATCAGGCAGTCCAAATGATTTCCACCCAAGGGGTAAAAATACAGAAAAGCTCACCACCCTGAATTTGTAGTAATGTAAGAGACAAAGAAGCACATCGGTCATCTTAAATATTGGCAAACGCGCTAACTTCTACCACAGAGTAACAAGGATCTCACGTCTGGATAGCCTCTGGTGATCTGTCTAGGCATCCTGGAAATCAGCCTAGGCTGATAAACTATTCCAGCAGCAGCACCTACTCACGCTCTGCAGATGGCTGACCCAGGAAGGGGAAGTTGTCAGCCTTGTTCGGCTTCAGCTAAAAGTCGCAGTGCTTTACTTCTTAACACTCAGGGGAGTGCTCTCTTAGGAATCTCGGTTGCTGCCTTCTGATTTGCCAGGTTATTGAGGACACGGTGAGATACGCAGATCACAGTAACTTTACGCTTTGCTTCCTGTCACTCTTACTTGTAAGACTGGTAAAATACATACTCTCCACTAACTGCTCAGGACTCAGAGGTTTCTGACTGGCTGCAGACTCCTGGGGAAGCAGGGACTGTATAAGAAACAATTCTCCAAAACTAAGCTTTGATAGGAGTTAGGTGTGAGGTGGCTCAGTGGATAGAGGTGCTGGCCTCACCTCCAAGCATGACCACCCGAGTTCAGTCCCTGGAGTGCCCTTTGACTTCCACATGTGTACCGTGGTATGTGCCCACTCCCTGTAATTAAATATAATTTTTAGAAATGTAAAGGCTTTAGTATCTTTAAACCTAAACCCTATTACTATCTTACAGAAATTGTCAACATTATAATAGAGTTTTGGATGTTAAATTTTGCTTTAGATGCAGCGACTGAAGGAACGGCTATTTCTGAGTATTTCTGAATTTCACAAGTGGCCCATGTGACCCATATATATACAGCCATCAAAACTAGATAAGATTGATGAAGCTAAAAAGTGCAAGCTGAAAGGGAGCAGATATAGATCTTTTCTGAGAGACACAACCAGAGCATGTGAAATACAGAGGTGAATGCTGGCAGTAAACTGCTGAAATGAGAATGAGACCCCCTTTGGGGGAATTAGAGGAGGGATTGAAAGAGCTGAAGGAGCTTGAGACCCCATATGAACAACAATGCCAACCAACCAGAGCTTCCAGGGACTAAACCACTACCGAAAGACTATACATGGACTGACCCAGGGCTCCAACTGCATCTGTAGCAGAGAATAGACTTGTTGGGGCCCCAGTGGAAGGGGAAGCCCTTGGTCCTGCCAAAGTTGGACCCCCAGTGCAGGGGAATGTCGGGGGAATGGGGAAGGAAGTGAATGGGGGGAACAACCGTATAGGGGAGGGGGCCTTATGAACAGGAAACCGGGAAAGGGAATAACATTTGAAATGTAAGTAAAAAAATATATCTAATAAAAAAAGAAAGAAAAAATTTTGCTTTAGATCAGGGATCAGCAACTGTGTCCACAGAAGGACAGGTGACAAATATTTTAGACCTGATCGGTCATATGCTGTGTACTATGATGATATTCAACTCTGCTGTTGCAGTGTAAAGACAGTTAGGAATAACTGAATATTGCTGCATTCCAGTAAATTTTTATTTACAAAAACAGAAAATAAGAGCTGAGGAGACAGTTCAGTGGGTAAAAGTGCTTGATGTGAAAGACTAGGATCTGAGTTCAAATCCCAAGAACCACTAAAAAGGGGTTGGGATTTAGCTCAGTGGTAGAGCACTTGCCTAGGAAGCGTAAAGGCCCCTGGGTTCGGTCCCCAGCTCTGAAAAAAAAAAAAAAAAAGAACCAAAAAAAAAAAAAAAGAACCACTAAAAGGCAAGCAATAGATGTAAGTGCTTACCTGTAAACCCAGGATTGGGGGGCCGAGGAAGGTAGGGCCCTAGAAGCTTGAGTGAGAGATCTTGGCTCAGAAAACAAGGTGGGGAGTGATAAAAAGATACTCAACCTAACCCTCTATCCCCACTGTGTGTTCAGGGGTACACACTCAGTGCATCCACCACACACACAACAGACAACAGGCCAGATGTAGTCTGCGGTGCGTAATGCATGAACTCCTGCTCTAAAGAGATGTTCTCACATTGTATGTATCAGACTTACCTGTGCGGTTGAAAATGTAGGTTCCTAGGCTCTAATTAGCCTTAGAAAACCAGTCTCTAAGGATATGTTCTGGCAATGAGAAGTTCACTGAAGTCCACGGGCGGTGTGCAAACCATACTTCAGAAAGAGTTTTATTGTGGGAAATCCACCAAAGAAGACTGCTTTGCTACGGGTTAAAGCCCCATGTCTGGCCAGTGACTACACTGGGTGTTCAGGTACAAGGAATCTTTGCTCTAGCTGCCTTGAGAGGCATGTGCCAGATTTTTCAGATTAGAGTCTATGGCTCCTGGGGCACTGTGAGCCTTTCAGTTCCTGAGAAACTGAGTCGCTCCCTTAGGCAGTGAAGTATTCAGGCCACCCACATTTCTGTGTTCCCTAGAAGTCAGCGAAGCATGAGATCTGACAGGACAATTAGTCTTAGATATTAATCTTGTATACCCTGTATAGCTTGTAAACGTCATATTATCTTGACAACTACAGTGGTGTTAGTCCTGGCAATTTCCACTGTATTCTGTTATTGATACAGTATAAAAAGTCTGATTGCTTGCAATAAAATTGTTTCAGCCATAGTCCATGGTTTTTGATTTCTTACCCAGCATATCAGGAAACACTGGCTTGGTAAGTAAGTGCTGCTACTTACATTCAGGATCCCAGTGTAGCACCAAGCCTTTCTCAGGGTGAGCTTTTAAGCACAACACAAAATATATTCTGAGCTGACATATGTACTAGCTAGTTTTATGTCAACTTGACACAAGCTAAAATCATCAGAGAGGAGAGAGCCTCAATGAGAACAAGTCTCTGTAAGATCTGACTATAAGGTATTTTCCTAACTAGTAATCAATGGGGAAAAGCTCAGTCCACTGTAGGCAGTACCATCCCCGAGCTGTGGTCCTGGGTTCTATAAGAAAGCAGGCTGAGCCATCCATAGATAAGAAAGTCAGTAAACAGCACCCTCCAAGGCCTCCATCAGCTCCTGCCTCCAGATTCCTGCCCTCACTGCTTTTGATAATCAACTGTTGTATGGAATTGTGAACAAATAAATCTTTCTTCTAAAAGTGGTGTTTCATGACAGCAATTGTAACCCTGAAAACAACATATGTTGAGGAGCAAGAACAGTTAGCCAGAAGTGGAACTACCAAAGCCAAAAAGCAAGGTAAGAACATTTAGAGACTTTCCCAGAGCTATGGACTTTGATGGAGTAGGTGTTTGTTTTCATTTTGGCAGATGATATTGTCTATGTGCTGACTTTTATGGCTGAATGGTACTTCCCATGGAACCAGTTATGTTACTATTACACCCCCACTGGTGAATCAGACAAATTGGCTCATCTTGCTATGAAGAGGTGTAGTTCATCCTAAGGACCATTACTTTCACTGACCTGATGATGCATAATTGATCATATAGTTTAAGATGAGGACCCCGATATTAATGCAGCTAGAATGAGAATTAAAGGTCCAGCCAGTGCTGATAGCAGAGTAACTAGCCAGAGGGACCAGGAGTCTAGAGATTGGTACCAATTGTTTGACTTATGTCTTTGTCTTGTTCTCTTTGTTTTAGTTTTTCAAATTAGCTCAAAAACAAATTTCTCCTAAAGCCAGACATAGTCCTTTTTCATCTCATGAGAAGTCTAAGCTTCTTTTGTAGGACTATTTCTGTAAGGAAATCAACTGTTGCTTTAATTTAGAAATTGAAACCTTTAATACTTCTAGGTCCTGGCCAACCTGTCTATTTATTTTGGAAAACATCAGAAAAGGTACATTTAGTCAAACTATTAGTCCATGTTCACTGAGTAGTGTTAGGACCTCAGTAATATTGCTGAATAAGGCAGAACAGCAGATGTCAGAATATGTGGAAGTGTATAGTTAAAAGCTCTAGATATTAGAAAAGTTTCAGCCCTCTGTAGGTCCTCTAACATTAATTTGGGCTGCTCCCAGTTACACTGAATTTTGTCAGTCAATGGGGTTTGGTTAGTTCCTACCCCTATGTAGTTAGGGGGCCAGGGATCTAAGTAAAACCAGCAATCTGGCCAATTTATAACTGGGAATAATTAATCAAGTGGTGGATCTTCTCAAAAGTGGAAAGTAGAATTGGGATCTCTCAGCTTTCTGGACATCAGTGGGTGAGACTCTGACCCTGGCTTTGTTTAGGATCCACGATAAAGGTCTAAGGTCCTGGCAGGGGGAGCAGTTTCTAGTAAATCTATCCAAAGTCCCTCCCTATGACATAGAGTCTGATTCTCCAGGTTTTCCTTGTTTCTCAAACATCAGAAAAATTATTAAAAAAAAATTTCCATGAAACCTGTTTCACAACCCCAGTTTTTGCAATAGAAACTCTTTTGTTCCTAGCAAAAGGCCCAGCCATAAGACATGCAATTATAAATTCTGTATTCTTATCTCAAAACGATAAACTCTCATCTCTTTCCTTTCCCCAATACAATCATACATTTAAAGTAGGCATTAGTGAGCAGAGGTCAAGATGAATATGAGTTTCTGGTCTGTAGTCATGCTAGGTAATACCTTCCCTGTATCTGTCTTCTTCAGTTCCCAGGTCCAGGCCTGAGAGTAGTGGTGGGTGGACCGTAACTCTGTATTCATAGCAAACAAAAACCTCAGGAAGAGAGGAAGGGGCAGACAACTGAAGGGCCTGGTGCCCAATGAAGCCTTGACTTTAGTGGCCCCATAGTTGGCAGACAGTTCATTTGGCAGCAGCGACTGTGGCCTCTGCAGTTTCTGCTTTCTTGACCTGGGTGTGATGATCTGTGGATCAGTCTACTTTCACAGCCGTAAGCATGGAGAGGATTACCATATGGTCTCCTTTCCAGGTTGGTTCCAGCTGCCCTTTGGCTAGATACCAGTTCAGACGATACACTGGGCTTGAACAGGGGAAACTGGTGGTAGATTTGGAGGTTGGCTGAGTCTCTCAGAGAGTCCAATGAGCCTGTGTGGAGAATTAGAGGGCCTGCTGCGACTTGAGAAAGGAATGTTTAGAGAATTCTACTAATTGCTGATGTTAGCCTGGGAAGTCTTCCAAACATAATCTCATAGTGGGTAAATCCCTTCCTACATGGGGTACAGCAGGCCTGAAGCACAACAAAGGAAAGACATCTGTTGACTCTAGTGAGAATTTTGTCAGGGTTTTTTTAAATGTCCTATTTTGTTGTGGTGGTGGTTATGTTGTGCTGTTTTTAAGCTGCCCAGAACTCTGAGGTCTATATGCACAATGACGTTTTCAATCTGTGTCTAAAGCTATTGAGAGGTTTTGGCTATGAATGTTGGACTCAATTGCTAGGGGAAAGCCAAATTATGGGACCAGCTCCTGGAGGAGCTATTAAGCTACAGTTTGAGCAGTTTCAGTTCAGGCAGGAAAAGGCATCTATGAAAACTAGCAAAAAGTGTTAGTTATCTTCTTCTTGCAGGCCAGATCTTGGTCAAGTCAGTTTTCCCAAAGTTTGCCTCTGGTTTGGACCCCTTCTTGGATAAGGGCTCTCTGCTTTAGATTTACTTGAGCACCAACCTGGCACCTGGCTGAGACATCCCATTCATGGTCGTATAACATAAGTGTAGCTAATATGTATTTATAGGCTAGGCATGACATACCTTGGTCTGAGCAACTCAGAAAGTTTTGTGGATAAGTAGCCTGGTGAAGGTCAGTTACCATGAAACCAGAGTCCTGCCGGTTGTTTCTAGGAGAATGGTCTTTCCCTCTGGCATCCCCCACCAACCGGTGGTTCAAGCTGTCCATTGAGTTCCTCTTGGTTATGCCATGGAGTCTCAGGCAGCCCAGGTTGGGATATGTCATCTGTCAGCAGCCAACAAGCTAATAACTAGCAGGTAATCTTCCTGAGATGAGTCCATTGTGGATTAATAAACCAGGAGAGATTCCTGTTATTAATATGTTTTTCCTGTTATTATTAAATACATATTACAATCACTATGTACTAGCCCACCCTTTTTGAGTAGATCTCTGCAGAACAATGAAGATGTATTGTCTTGTAGTGAAGCTATATAGACAAGTAGATGACTTCTCAATTCTTAATGATGATCCTGTAAGAATTCCTAAAATTTTATCAGTATTTATTAAGTTCTTTTAGAGTGGGACTGCTATTAGACCCTTTTCTGCTAGTCAAAACTGCAATGGGAACTCTGTCTGTCTCCCATATGTTACCAGTTAATTGCTTCTAGATTGTAGTCAAACTTTTATTACTCATCCTAACAGGTTGTAAAACAATTGACCAAAGGTCATAAAAAGGGGACTAATGATTTATTACAGGTGCTAGGACAGAAGATAAAATATTGACTGGGGTTATCTATACAAAACTTCACTAATCACTTAGCTATGGTTTTTAATTCTCCAGGAACCTGTTAAGCTTGGGACAGACAATGAATGTTTAGCCAAATAATTACTCCTAATGGATACAAATGTAAATATTCTCTGTTGTAAACGTCTTATTCAATTTATGGCTTGAATTTATGTATAAAGTTGTGTTGAACTTTTTACCATGCGGTCATGTATTCAAAAGGATATATAAGTGCTGAGGACAAGACAAGGACACAGTCTCTCCCCTTATCCCCCTTTTCTTAGAGAGTTTTCATAGGAGAAATTTTTTACAACTTAGAAATAGATGTTAAAATCACTTTTCAAAGTGTCCCTTTTTCTTCTGGTGACTTCAACCAGCAGGCTGAAAGTTAGAGCTGCACAGTCCCTGCTGAGATAGAGTAAAGGCCACACTACTTCATCCCCTGCTGTAAGGCTACAGATGTCAATCATCTAAGCCAGCAGCTTTTAACCCTCAGAAAGAGCAAGAAAGCTTTTAGGACCTTTGAGAAGTTATCATCAGCATTCAGTATAGTTAGAGAGCTAAAAATGTCCAGAGCCCGTCAGTCTTTAAAGCCACACCTGAGTCCTTCTCTGTGTCTCATTTCAACCTGCTCCAGACCATGAAGCTCCTGGAGTTATCAGACTATCAGTAAGCCCCACTGGTCTTAGGGCCTTTTGTCAGACAGCCAAGCCAGTGAGTGCCCCTGTCACCTCTTGTAGGAGTTTCCTTTTTTATGTCCTTGAAGTAGACCAGTAGTTGATAAGGGAAGATTTATAAGGGAAGCCAAATAGACTCTGTCTGGGTGTGTGGGGCAAGATTTTCTTTTTGTTTTTAATATTCTTCCCCCCAGTAGTGAGAAGCTCTCTTTCTCTGTATGCATGCACAGTAGTAAAAACGTAACAACTGTCTGTGTGTAGTAGTGCACTCTTCTTTTCTCCCTTCTGAGAGTCCAAGTAAGATCAATCTGTTCTGCTCTCTAGACTAAGATCCCTGACTCGGGCCCACATTGCTTCAGTTAAAGTAACGTCTTTATCCCCCATGTATCTTTTTTTTTTTTTTTTTTTTTCAGAGCTGGGGACCGAACCCAGGGCCTTGCGCTTCCTAGGCAAGCGCTCTACCACTGAGCTAAATCCCCAACCCCCTCCCCCATGTATCTTATTTTATTCTTCATCTCATGACATTCATGGATAAGCACTTACAGGTCATCAACAGGCAAGAAGACAGGATGGAGCCAAGAGGTAACATTTTTCATTAGACTAGTGGTAGCTGCCACAGCTCTTAGATAGGTGGGCAACCTTGTGCTACAGGGTCTAATCTTTTCTACAGGTTGTCACAGGGTGTTTCCATAGCCCCAAAGTTTGGATCAAAACTCCTTTTGTAATGTCTTGTTTCTTACACAAACAAGAGACCCCTGTAAGTTCTAGGTCTAGAGCTAGAGTCAGAGCTATTTTTAAAGCCTCAAATACCTTATGTTTAGTCTCAGATGAGAGGCTCAGTGCCCTGCTCTATGCTGGTGTATAGAGGCCTTACTATTCTACAGACTCTGGTATCTAGAAGCAGCAATATCTAGCTGCACCCAGGAACTCTAAAACCTGTCTCTTAAGTCTTTGGAGTTGGGATCTGAAGGCTGGCAGTGATCCTACTGTGAGACAGACTCCTTTTGCCTCCCCTCAGCTGGTAGCCAAGATAGGTAGCCTCTGATGTACAAGTTGGGCTTTTTAGCCAATACTTCATAGCCCAGAGTCTATAATTCTTGCGGCAGTCCCTCAGTGGCCCTTATAATCTATGTCTAATCAATCAGAAAACCTCTGATGAAAGAGTAGGAGGCCAGCATTTAGTGTCTCATCAAAGTTTTAGATCCAAGAGAGTATACAGCTATTTCTCTGGAAGAATTAGACTCATGGAATCAAAGGCCCCACATTTTTTCAGAAGCAGGAGAGAAGTATTCCAGGGTGACTGGCACTAGGCTGCCTATCTCTCTAAGCCAGGCAATGAGGATGCAATTTTCCTTTTTGTTTAATCTAGACTTGGGTAACTAAACTGGTTAGTTGAACAACTATAGGAACTTTTGTTGGACCAGTGGTTTCTGCCCATTCCCCCAGGTATCTTTGTTGTCAATGTGATAGTCCGAATGTATTTTATTTTAAATTGTGGGTAGGACTTTCAATGAGGAGATAAGACACCAACAGTGACTGGTAAATCTAACTGTGTCCCGTCATCAGAGAAGGTGATGGTGGCTTTCAGTTTATGCAAAAAGTCTCATTTTACTCAGTTCTCTGTTGTGAAACACCTTTTGACCTACCTCCAGCAACTGGAACTTACATATACCTGTCAACATTTTTAAATTTTAATTTTTTAAACTTTTATAATTTTTTAATATCTGGGGCAGACTGGATAACAAAGGGAACTTTCTTTAGCAGCTATCTTTAATTCTTCTAAAAGGGACCTAGTGAAAACTGTTCAAACTCTCCTTGGTCAGTGTTGGACAGAAGAGAAACTCTGTTCTGTCCAGGCTGCACTGTTCGTCAATGACCACCACTCCCCCAGTCAGAGGACAGTTTTCCTAGATTTTTTTCAGAAAAAATAATAGTTTTTGAGTTTTTCAATTATATGTATAACTGGTTGAAAAGGAGACAAAAATTAAGGAAGGAGGAGGAGGAGGGGGAGGAACAGGAGAAACAGGAAGAGGAGGAAGAGGAGGAAGAAGAATGAGAGGAGGAGGAAGAAGGGAGGAGGAGGAAGAGGAGGAGGAGAAGAGGAGGAGGAGGCGGAAGAAGAGGAGGAGGAGAGGAGGAGGAGGAGGCGGCGGCGGCGGCAGCTGTGCTTCCCCTCCTTTGCCCTTCTGTGGGGCTGCTCAGAGCAGACGGGGAGCAGAGGGAATGCACACCGCAGGAACTGCTTAGATGGCAGGGGCCCAGGATAAAAGGTCGGCTGCTCTGACTCTACACAGCCTGGTCCCTGTGATTGGGAGTCAAGCGACAAAACACAAGAGCATTCAGAGTGGGACAGGCAGGGGTTGGGGAAGCCCCTGTGACCTGGCAGAGGCAAAGGGAATCAGATCCGGAGCAGTTTCTCAGCCTAGGGAAAGCCACTGGTTAATAAAGGAACACAGAACTGGCAGAAACACACAGGAAGGCACACAGTAGAACAGCCAGGGGTGGCCTCCATACATTCATGGATTCTGCACACTGGATCAGCGGCCATGGGACCTCTCCAATGTGTCTAAATGGAAGGTGCCTTAACCAGACTTACCTCCAGAAGTAACAGACCAGCAGACTTTCTAATTTGTTTCCTTTTGAGGTACAGTTATCAGACGCCTCTGAAGTGTTAGGCAATGACGATCAAAGAGAGTCCTGGAACTCAAGTTGCACACCTCCTAGGAGCTGCTTCACTACTCTGCTCTTCCTGCTGCTCCAAGGGGGTCTGAGACTCCTGGTGTCTCAAGGTCTGATCTCTGGGGATCTCAGTAGGACCTCTGGAAATGTGGGGTATCCACCAAAAGGGACTGCTTGAGCACGGGTTTACGCCAATAGAAAGTCTTTATTAGTGGGCCAGTGACTGCACTGGGTGTTTGGGATCCCAGTGTAGCACAGAGCCTTTCTCAAGGTGAGATTTTAAGCACAAAAACCATATTCTGGGTTGACATACTTCTATAAACAAGAGTAGTCAGCTAGAAGCGGAACTTCAATCATGGAGTCAGTTGTACTAAAATCTGGGGGTCTACTAAGGCCTGGAGCCTTGTTTCAGTGTGAAATTAGCCTTGGCCATGCTGGGATGAACCAGTTTGGGTTCTGCGCGTGGACCAGGACTTCCGTGTCCGACGATAAAGCACAGCAGCTGCCTCATCTCTCTTTGTATTTCTAGTAGGAAGGTAAACAAGAAAGCTGCTAACTTTGCCCTCAACTTCCTAGAGTGGATGGGTAAATTGTGCTCAGGAGAAAGAAATGAGAAACCTAGGATAGAAGTGAAAGAAAATCCTTTACTTGAAGGAACAAGACTTAAACTAAAACTCCTGATATCCTTTTGATTCCAAAATCACTAGCAGATGAAATCCTCACCAAAAGACAAGTCTAAACCTAAAGAAAACGCTTCTGATGTGCTGTTTCCTTCCAGATATCTCCAGCAAAGATCGGACCTGGTGCTTGAAATTTTACTACTAAGAAATTACTTTCTCAGGAGGTCTTTGTTTCGACAAACTCTTACTAAAACTCACATGAGGCAAGAAAGTATAATATCACTCTAGGCTCCTGGAAGCTGCTTCCAAAGTCAATGATCAATAGAAAGGACACTGGCGGACTTGAAAACAGCATGGTTTAATTGTCAAAAAACAGCCACCCAATCTGCCAGAAGTAGTATGCTCAGTCCGGGGACTTCTTCAGCCCTCCAGGTTTCCCTAGAAGAAGAGTGAGAATCCTAATCAAAAGGATGGTCCTTAGCAACTCTGAGAACCCAGAGAATTACCTGAAGATACCTTCAGGGACTACAACTTTTATTGATCCCAGAAATGGAAAGGAGTATCCTAAGACAGTGGAAAGATCACAAATTATTAAGATACAGGCTTAGTGTACCCAACTTCTCCCCCCCCCCTCAAACAAAAACCAAGAAGCATGTATATGAGCATGCATGTGCACACACAAACCCACACAAATACACACACACAATCCCCCCCAAACCACAACAGTAAAAACCAAATATATAATTAAAAGACCAATCAGAGAAAAAAAATGCCTAAACAAAGCAAAATGAGACTTAAAGTCAATAAAATACTATTGAGTTTGTTTTGTATTATCCATCTATTCCTGGACGTGGGGACTACCCTCAATACTCAGTGAGACTCCACTGGAAAAAAGTAAATTTTACTTTGCCAGCAGGTACCAGACCCAATTAGCTTCTTGGTTGGGGGTTGGGAGCCTATGTCCATTTTCCTGTCTCAGTGCTGGGATTAACTTGCCTTGAACCCAATGCATGTGTCACAGTCTCTGTGAATTGCTATGTGCATCAGTCCTGTTGTGTCTGCTTCACAAACTGTTTTTGGTTAGGTAATAAGAAGATTATTCTGGGGGCTAGGAAATGGCTTGGTGGGTAAAGTGCTTACCACAACCACAAGCATGAGGATATGAGCACAAGGTGGAGGGGGTAGTGCTCATCTGTAATCCCAGTGCTCCTACATCACAATGGGAGGCAGAGACACTAGCCCGCAGGAGCTCATGGCCCAGCCAGCCTCACATATGCAGCAGAACTGCAAAGAGACTGTAACGAACATAGTGAGAAACTGGGACTGACAACCAGGGTTGTTCTCTGGCCTCCACATATGAGCTGTGGCTAAACTCAGAAGCATATGCATGTATATATCACAGACCACACACACACACACACACACACACACACACACACACACACACACACACAATTATTCTAAATTTCCTCAACACATATTAAATATGTCAAGGAATAAAGATTCAGAAATTCACCAGGAAGCAGATAAAGCCAGGCTGAGATAGGAATGGTCCCACAGCACACTTCGTAGCTGATTCTGCAGACATGGCAGAGCTTAGCTGTACAGCCAGCAGTCAGCATCTCAGGCAGCATTGTCCAACCCTTGAAGGTTGAGCTTCTATTTCCTTTTTCCATGGCAACTTACCATGGAAACTCTCATAATTAAGAGTCCTACTTACTAAAACCAAAACAGCACCAATGCCTGACAAAGTGTGGGGCTTAACAGATACTTACCCATCCTCCCAGGTCCTGGATAAACCGGCGAATGGTTGTGTCCCCGTTGATCATGCCTGTCATGCAGGCAGCCACCTGGGATGCCATTTCAGGAGCCTTACGGGCCACATATTCAAGAAGTTTGACTGACACTGCCAAAAAGGCTGTTTCAAAAGCTAAGGTAGGGTTCTGAGTACACCAGGTTTTGCTGAGAGACTGCACTGTGTCCTTGAGTACAGTTCCTGCCTGAGGAGGGAGAATGGCTCTGTTAGTTATGACTCAGACAGTCCCGGAGGCCACAAGTATCAGAAGTGCTCAGAGGTGGCAAATGTACCGTGACAGCATGGGGTAATATTAGAGGGCAGATGGACAGATTTCATCTTAAGATTGTTATTTTGATATTAGAAAAACATTAAATAACCTACCAAGCTCATACTTTTGGAAATTATTAGGTAGGATAAACAACTTACTTTGAAAGAAAGCTATTAAGCGCCTGACAGTGAGCAAATCAGACTATGAAGGGATTATCTCCATGATTAGGACATGTGCAACAAGATCTAATGTTAAAATAAATCACAACAAAAATGTCTTCTTTTCCTCCCTCAAGTAAATTGGTACAAAAGCTATTAAATGGAGTCAAGGTAGATCTTTGAGTTATAAAGGGGCCCAGTACTTCCTGAGCATCAGAGCAGAGTGTAAAGTCCAAAAAACAACCTAATAAGAAAAAATTAAGCTTTGGAAGATATCTGAGGGAATTTTGTTTATTTTTATATGTCTGTATTTGCTTACTCTGTGTGTGTGTGTGTGTGTGTGTGTCTGTCTGTCTGTCTGTGTCTGTGCATGTGCACCTATGCCATAGAGCATATGTGTTGGTCAGAGGACAATTTACAGGAGGCAATTCTTTCCTTCCACATGTGTATCCTGAGGATTGAACTCAAGTTGTCACAGTAGCAGTTAGCAATTTTACCCATGGCGTCTTCTCACTGGCGCTATATCTTAATTTTTAAGTGTTATTTTTCCTTGAAAGAAACCAGAGTTCCCTAGGGAATAACTGACTCCCAGCTAGTAGAAGGCCTTTGCTAGAAAGTAAATGAATATGAAACATGACAAAGAGACAGAGCTCTTTCAACAAGACAGGACAAACTCAAGTTTGTTCAGGGATATTCAACATTTCCCATCATCTTCAAATGTCAAGGTCATAAAATACAATAAAAGACTAAGGGACCAATACGGACTGAAGGAGACCAAGAAACATAACTAAATGCTTGTTACCCATGAATCTGGCTTGAATAGGTTTTGGCTTTGGGTATAATATAAATTATATTGTTGGGACAAGTGACAAAAATTGAGTGAACAACAAAGATTCGATACTACTTACTGTATCACTGTAATTTCCTGGGTTTGACGGTTACGTTGTGATTTTATTAAAAAAAAATTCTTACTTGAAGGAAGTATGAAAGTATTAAAGAGTAAAGGAACTATCCCATTAGCTATTCTCAAATGTCTGGAGAAATTCTTTATACCATATTTCCAACTTGAGTTTGAAATTGTTTCAAATGTCTTCCCTCCCTGACCCCACCCAGGGTTGTTGGTTTGTTGTGTTGTTTTGTTTGTTATCGTCCAAAATATAGAAGAAAAATTAGACCCAGCTACCAGCCATTTATGACAGTCTCAGGACCAGTATCTGGAAGTAAGATTATGTCTGAGTGCAACACAGACGCACACCCCAAGCTGTTCATAAGAAAGAATAACGTGTGCTTGTGAAATAAGTGTGGGTTCGAAACCTATCTTCAACATTTGTAGAGTAAACTTCTTACCTGTTTCCTTATGCCTCTGTTTATTTTATGTGCTTAAGTGGCATGGAGTCAGTTAGTACACACGGCAGGCCTATTGTGCATAAGACACAATTCAAAATTTTATGAAAACTGCAGGCTTGGTATTTGCTCATGGTGTTACATGCTGATTCAGAGATCCTAAGAGTAGCAGTCTCTATAATAATTTGCACACAAGTATAATGATTAAACGATGAAATGCAATCATGCGAAGTAATAAGAACT
Source organism: Rattus rattus (assembly GCF_011064425.1). Taxonomy (NCBI): domain Eukaryota; kingdom Metazoa; phylum Chordata; class Mammalia; order Rodentia; family Muridae; genus Rattus; species Rattus rattus. The sequence continues at coordinate 54,240,470 of NC_046156.1, forward strand.
TGCTGTCATTGGTATAATCAGCAGCATCTACTGGACGACGGTCTTATGATCTTCAGAGCTAACACAAAGTCCAAGTGCTGCTGCCAGAAATCCGGGTTCTTGTTCCTTAAGAAGTTAACCCTGATTGCATCAGATTTCTAAACTATCCAATATGTCTGAATCCTACTGCTGAACCCTGGGATAAGGGGAAAAGCCCACTCCCAACAAAATTAAGCACTAAAACTATGAATAATGGGGTTGTTAAGCTAGCTTAACAATTCAAGATACTCGCCACACTAGCCTGGTGACCCAAGTTCAATCCCTGAAACCTACACAAAGGTGGAAGGGGAGAATTCCACAAAATTGTCCTCTGGCCTCCACAGACATGCAGTGGCACATACTTCCCCCTCTCCACATCACGCAATAATAGTAGTAATTAATAATAATAAATATATACACATTTATTTTCAAAGAATAATGAACTATGAGCATGATCTGTGCACACGAAGGGCAGTTCTGATAAAGCCTATGAGTTCCTTCTATATATTGGGTTTTTATTAATGTCTGAGGAATTAGCAATCACATTTCCTTTTATAGCTTCTTGAACAAACATATACCACCAAACCCTCACAGAATATTTCTATTCCTAGTATACAGAAATGGAAAAGGAAGGAAGGAGAAAATTAAAGTTTGAAATAGAACAGAGCAGCAAACAACATTAAAAAGCAAAACTCTGACCTGTCCTCGAATGGTTTCTGCAATGATATTATTGACAGAAGCTTCCAGCTCTCCATTGAACTTGTCACCCAGCATTCGAAGTCGGCCAGCAACGATAGCCACATCAAAAGAGTAATCCTCTCCTAAGATAGGGAAAACATTTTCACCACGCTTGAAGGAACAGAAAGTCTCCTGAATCTGGGCAAAAGAGAGATGGTCTCTTGTTTTTGTTTTGTTTGTTTGTTTGAGAGAGGGTTTCCAGGTACCCCTGGCTGTCCTAGAACTCACTCTGTAGACCAGGCTAGTTTCTGGTGCGTTCTCAATTCTTTTAAACAGTTTTGGCATTGTTTATTCTCAGTAGTAACAGTCAGACAATCTCCCCTATTGAAAAGATATTTTTTTTCAAAAGTTGCTAAAAATGTAGGACTTGCCTTTTAGAGCTTGAAAGGAAATAGAGGAAGCAGATTCTGATTCTATTACCTACCTGTAATCACTACCTCTGACTAGGAGCCTTACCTGAACATGGTCCATCTGCATCAGGAAGGTTCCTGTTAGCAGCCTGGAATGTTGGGGTCAAGAAGTCTGTGAGTAGAGTATTCATGATGCATTCTGTTTGCTCCTCAAAAGTCCGAGGGTTTTTCATTTTAGACATTTTAGACACTCTGCACAAAGCAAGTGGTTTTCAGCTCATCAGGAAGTTAGAGGACCTGGCAAACCAGTTGTGCCGGCCTACCTCTTATAGCTTCCTAATTGGATATGTCCTAGAACCTAGCTTTCCAAAGCTTATTGCTCAAAAGGGTGTGACTTCTCTCAAGACAAAGACTTCAGTTTCTTATCTCACAGCCACACCCTGGCTAGGCTGTAAGAGTAGAGAATAGCTCTTATAGATAAACAATCTATATAGCTGAGAGAGAATTGAGGTAGATTCTCTCGAGTTATTTAATTAAGAAATACTTCCTGGGGTTGGGGATTTGGCTCAGTGGTAGAGCGCTTGCCCTAGTGCTTGCAAGGCCCCTGGGTTGGATCCCCAGCTCAAAAAAAAAGAATAGAAAAAAAAAAAAAAAAAAAAAAAATACTTCCTGTTAGGTTCTGTATCTGATATAATCTAAAGGGAGGTGAGAAACCAGCATTCAACTTCTGACTTGGGCAATCCTTTGGCGCAATTAGACAAGGATTATTTACTGAGCACTTGTGTGTAGAAGACTAGAGTTGGCACTATAGACAACACAGAAAATGACACGCGCATGGTTCCTTGGGAAGCATACACTTCAGCAGAAATGACAGCTACTGACAAATTACACAGCTTCTTGTGCTCCGGAGATCCAGCAGATTAGGAGAGCATAAAGCCTGTAGGCTGAGAAGACTTCCTTAGAGTAGTAACATCTGAGGTTAGTTCTGAAAGGTAAGTAGGGATTTATTAGGCAAAACTAAGATAAAATAAAATAAAGGAATAAGACTGTCTTGGAAGGTCAGCAAAGATAAAGACTAGGACTGGGAAGGGAAAAGCCTGCTAGGGTGTTTGAGTAATCAGAGTGACAAGATATTTCAAAGGGAAATTATACAAATTAAGATAACACTATCTGAAACGATCTGAGACTGTCTGGTATGTGGTAAATGGTAAATATCCTTTGTTTAGCCCGAGGCTTAGTGATCAGGAGACAGAGATTCATTCTTTAACAAGAAGTCTGTCCTGAAATATTAAACTTGGTAGTTTTAGGAACTCTCAAGATTGAACACTGGCCTGCAGTGACTGTCTGGTCTACAGAGTGAGTTCCAGGACAGCCAGGGCTACATGCAGGAACCTTGCCTCAAAAAAAAAAAAAAAAAAATAAGATTTGAAAATATTTCTCTTTTGCCCAGATTCCCATCCCTTCAAGCACAGTGGTGCCCTATTCTCAAATCTGGCTTTAGCTTTATTTAGAAGGCAGCCTACAGCTGGAGAGGAGGCCTTGAGGTCTGGGTCTCAGATGCATCATTCTAATCTATCAGCAAACCTAACACCCAAATTTCTCCTTTCCAGTTAAATAAATAGTTTCAACTGTAATTATGAGAAATTCAAGCATAAACAGCAGGCCAGTTATTCAGAATGGGATTTCCATCCAACAACATAATCAGAGGAAATATTCTATTTTCTGCCTATTCTAAAACAAACGAATGAATAACAATCAAAAGAATACACACATAAATCACCCCTTAGAACGGCCACAATGCAGAATGGAGCACCACCAAATGCTGCAGAGGACGCCATTGTGGGAATGTGAAGTCGCACAGATACTTTGGAAGAGTCCGGCAGTTTCTGAACGAAAGAAAGAAAGAAAGGGGGGTGGGGGGGGAGAAAGGAAGAAACAAAGAGAGCTATGGCATTTTATTACCATATAATACAGAAATCGCACTCCTTGGCTCTAATGTAAAGAAATGAAAATTTACGAGCAAACAGAAAGCTGCTTGCAGACGTTTATGAAAGCTTTGCTTATTTTTGAGGTAGGTTCTCATGTAGCCTGGGCTAGCCTCTAAGATACTATGTAACCAACAATTACCTTATTCTTTTATCCTATAGTCTCCACCTCCCCAAATGCCAGAATTGTGTCTATCATCTCTGGTTTATGGGTGGGAAGACACCCAGAATTTCATGCAGACTACGTCACTGAGTTACATCCCCAGCCCTGTTTATGAAAGTGTCAGTGGAAGAATGGATAAATCAACCTCAGTACATCCAGACAATGACATTATTCAACCTTAAAATGATAAGCAAATTAGTCATGAGAAGAAAGGAGGAATTTAAGTAACCGGACTTTTGCTGCATGATGTAAGCTCAGCAATTATAACAAATGTTCCACTCTGACTGGGGATGTTAAGAATGCATCTGGTATTCTCAACATCTCACACTAGGTTAGGCCCTCCCACACCAATCATTAATCAAGAAAACAACCTACACACACCCACAGGCCAATCTGATGGAGGGGATTCCTTTGTTGAAGTTTCCTCATCCCAGATGACTCTATTTTGTGTCAGGTTGACAAAAACTACCCAGGACAGTCAATTACCATTAAGTTGTTTCCATACCTTTAACATCAGTTCTTCATGGTTTCAGTATCTGAATCAGTGAGTCATGGTGGCTTTGATATGTGGAATATGGATATGAAGTGAAAGCTCTAAGTGTACATTGTGGGTCTAATGTGTTTCCAACTAAGAAAAGTTAACTCATTGTTCTTTTTTCTTGTGTTAAGTGTATTAATAAATTGGAATACAAAATTGACTATACTAAAAAAACTTTGTTCTGACTCCTTTATTTAACAAGGGGAGGGAGAGGAAGTGGGGAGAGGGAGAGAAATACCATGAACACACATATACTACCCTCCGGGGAAATTCTAGGACATAATTCTCTTCACAGTAGAGCCAGCCATGAAAAACTTGAGGATTCTATTGAATACATTTATGACTAAGTACAAAAATGGGGGCTGGAGAGGCAGCTCAGCCGTCAAAAGCACGTGTTGCTCTTGAGGGGGACACACATTCAAGTCCCATCACCCACTTGGTGGCTTACAATCCGGTTCCAGGTGACCTGGCACCCTCTCCTGGTCCCCACAGGGACCAAGCACACATGCATTGCACATATATAAATCTGAGCAGCACATTCATAGCCATTAAATAAAAATAAATCTGTTTTTACAAGGAAAATGCGTAGGAACAACCAGCTAGTGTTAAAAAAACAAACAAGTTCATGCATTAGAAATGGCAGAATCATTTTCTCGTTTTTGTTTTTTGTTTTGTTTTTGGTTTTGTTTTGTTTTGTTTCTTTGTTTTTGAGACAGAATTTTTCTGTGTAGCCCTTGCTGTCCTGGAACTCCCTCTGCAGAGAGGCTGGCCTTGAATTCTTTAGCGCTGGGATAAAGGCATGCGCTACTACTGCTGGGCTAGAATAGAAATTTTAAATCAGTTCTGGTCTGGACAGAGGCTTAGCAGTTAAGAGTACTTTCTGCTCTTGTAGAGGACTCAGTGTCAGTTCCCATCACTCACACGGCAGTTAAGAATTTCCTATTACTCCAGCTCCAGAGGATTAGACACCCTCTTCTGACCTCCATGGGTTCTGTATAAACATGATGCACAGACATACATAAACGTTAATCTTTTTATTACTTTTATGTAAATGTATTTTGCCTGCATATATGTCTGCACCATGTACATGTCCAGTGCCTGAGGAGGCCAGAGGATGAGGATGCCAGATCTTCTGCAACTGAAGTTAATAAATTTAATAAATCTTCCAAAATAAAAGTAGCAGAATAGGAATTTGAGGGGCCAGAGAAATGGCTCAGCAGTTAAGAACACTAGCTGCTCTTCCAGAGAAGCACGTGGCAGCTTACAACTGTATTTCAGGGGATCCAACACTCTCACACAGACTTATATACAGGCAAAACACCAATGCATATAAAATAAAAATAAAACTTTAAGTTAAAAAGAGCTGAAATCAGGTCCGAGTCTGGAGGGATGGCTGGGACTGTAAAGTACCTGCCGCTCACCGCGAGAGCCGGAGCCTGATCCCGGGCGATCGCCACGGCTTGCCGGCCAGCCACTTCAGATGAGTTAGTGAGCTCTAGGCTGTGTGAGGGACTGTTTAAAAACTAAGGTGGAGAACAACTGAGGCAGACATCTAACATTGACAACTGACCTACACACAGGTGTGCATATGCACGTGCGCACACACGCACGCACACACGCACAGTTTGTCTTACCTCAGACTCAAGCTTTTCTCACAGTAGTAAACCAACCTCCTTCCCATTTCACTGCTGATATACTTATGGGTAAATGCTAAAATGCTATCTTTGGAAAGTAATCGCAACATCTTTGCATTATCTTGTATATTCAATATTGTAAGGCCATAGAGACAGAGTACAGGGTCTCAGGGGTATTGTGGGATACATTTTCATGCCATATTTACTCCGTTGGCCCTTCAATGCAAATCATCCCTTCCCTGAAGCCCGCCTCCCTTCATTCTTGAAGTCCTAATTTCATCCTCCCAGTTCCCACTGGGAAACCAGAGGCCATAATGCTTTCACTGACATTTGGGTTTTCTTTTGTTTTATTTTGCCACACTCTAACCATAACAACTGACATCAGTCTCCTCAAAGCCTGTCTCATTACAGTAGTGGTTCTCAACCTTCCTAATGTTGCAAACCTGTAATACAGTTCCTCACGCTGTGGTGACTCCCAACCATAAAATTATTTCATTGCTCCTTCGTAACTGTAATTTTGCTATTGTTATGAGTCAAAATGTAAATATCTGTGTTTTCCAATGGTCTTAGATGACCCCTGTCATTTGACTACCAAAGGAATCGTAATCCACAGGCTGCAAACCAGTGCATTATAGCATCCTGACCCAAAGCCCGTTCTTTCATCTGCCACACCGAGTGTATGTGGGGGGTCCTCAGGTGTGGGCTCCTTCAACCCAGAAGCCTCTGACTGAGGAAATAAGTCACATCCCTTCTCTCCGTCACACCCATCTGAGAAAAAAGTAATCAGAACCCCCGTCCAGACAGAGGAACAGAGAGATAAGTAACTGTCACCGGTCTGTAGCAATACATTATGGCCAATTAACATACAAATGACTACCTCTATAATGTTTTTCAGGAGTTCTCATTTACGTGAGTTACATAATGCTTACCCGTCAACTAAGGCTGAAATTGGGCCACTGTTCTTAGAAGACGGTACCAGCCAGGTGCCCTCAGGATTTTGAAAGATAAGCAAGCAGCTATTCGTGTTGCATCATTAAGTCACATATTCACGGAATCTAAAGGAGTTCCTAAGGTGAAGAATATTGGAATAAGCTCATGCTACACACAAACATTGGTCATGATGCTATATAGCAAGATCTCGTTTCCAAAAACCAAAATAAATAATAAAAATACATCTTCCAAAAGAAATTTCCAAGGGTGAGGAAGACGGCTCAGAGGTTAAGAGCACTTTGTTCTTTGCACAGGACCTGGGTTTGATTCCTAGCACGCACAGGGTGTTTAAAAACCATCCACAAGTCCCATTTCAGGTCATCTAATGCCCTCTTCTAACCTCCAAAAGCACCAAGCATACATGTGATATACTGACATACGCACAGACAAAACACACAAAATAAAATGAATAAGTATAATTTTAAAAGATTAAAAAAGAAACTCAACTCACACTCTACCACATACAAGATGCAACAAAGTAGAACTTAATCTTAAAGCTCCAAGTTGGGGTCAGCTTAGTAACATTAGGGGTGAGCCATGCTTAATGTCTTAGGTTGCTATTTCAGTTTTAGTCTTTAATTTTTTCAAGTCAACCAATTTGCCGAATCTTAATTCCTGCATTCCATATCCTCATACTTTAAATGGACAGAACTGTACTTTTAGAATTTTCTTCAGTCCCTATGTGTACAATTCATACTTTAACTAAATACATAATCTAAATGTGTGGCCTCTCAAATAGGGATACTGTTGCCTACCATGTGGTCCTTCGAAAATGTCTCCATATTTCTAGTTGTTATGTGGGGTGTATACTGGCATCTCTCAGAGACCAGCTATGCTGCTAATAACCTTCTTACAACCTACAGGAAAAGCTTCCCACAACAAAGATAGAACTTCTCCCGTCCCAGTTGCCTTCTGTTGCTTTGATAAACCACGACCAAGAGCAACCTGAGAAAGCAAAGGTTTATTTTAACTTACAGGTTTCCGTCTTTGAGGAAAGCCAAGGTAGGAGCTCATTTTAGGAGCCTGAAGCAGAAACTCCAGAAAGCTGCTTACCGACTTGCTTTTCTCTGGCTTGTTCGGCCACCTAATGCAGCTTAGGCCCATTTGCCTAGGAATGGTACTGCCCATAGTGGGCTGAGCCCTCCTCACCAATTAGCAATCATGAAAGGCTCATGGACACACCCACAGGCTAATCTGTGTTTTGTTTTGTTTTGTGTGTGTGTGTGTGTGTGTGTGTGTGTGTGTGTGTGTGTGTTTCGGAGCTGGGGACCGAACCCAGGGGCTTGTGCTTGCTAGGCAAGCGCTCTACTACTGAGCTAAATCCCCAACCCCCCACAGGCTAATCTGATGGAGGCAGTTCTTCAACTGTCATTTCCCTTTTCCAAGTGCATCAAGTTGACAACCAAGATTAGTTATCATCTCCCAAAAGTTTATATTGCCACTTTTAAGAAATCCTGGTCCACCAGGCATGATGGCATATGACTTTAATCCCAGCACTCTGAAGGCAGAAGCAGATGGTGGATCTCTGAGTTCAAGGCCAGCCTGGTCTACATAGTGACTTTCAGGGCAGCCAGAGCTACACAGTAGACTGTTTCAAAAAAAAAAAAAAAAAAAGAACAAAAAAACAGAGGAAAGAAAAAAAGAAAGGAAGGAAGGAAGGAAGAAGGAAGGAAGGAAGGAAGGAAGGAAAGAAAGAAAGAAAGAAAGAAAGAAAGAGTGAATCCTGGCCTAGATGGAATTCCACTATTTTCTGAATAGTTAATAGAATATAATAAAACATACTTCAAACATCAATCACAGAATATGATTAGTCTAGGGACCAGCAAGTTGGCCCAGTGAGTAAAGCCGTTTGCTGCCAAGCCTGATGTCCTGACTTCAATTCTCGTTACCCACATAGTGGAAGGCAAGAATTGACTCCCATAGGTTGTCTTAACTTTTAAACATACCCTGACACTCATACATGCCCATACATATATGTACAGAATAAACACTTTTAAGACCTAATTCTTCTAATTACTTTTTAATTATTACTAGTGCTAATCACTACTAACTCTAATTCAGCCTAGTTATTTATAGCTATTCATTCAATATTATTCACTAAGAAATATTAGGGTGACTGTATTGTAGAGGCATAAGGAAAACAAGACCTTCATACCTTCACTGCCCTTACATATTCAGCTGGGAAGACTCCTTAATAAGCAACTCCCAAAGCATAGGTTCCTTCATACTAAACAGCTCAGTGTACTTACTGTTCACTCTATGGAGAGCCTGTTTGAGAGAAGTCTTGGGTGAACAATTATCTGTGAAGATAGTTTAACCAGACATGGTGGATAGCATGAGCCCTTCAGGACGTACGCAACAGAGGCAGCAGGACTTCTTTTGAGTTTGAGGACAGAGTGGTCTGCATAACAAGTTCTAGGACAGCCAGGGCTATACAATAAGGCCTTATCTCAAAAAAAAAAAAAAAAGTCAAAGTACTACTAATTAATTAAATATGAAATGCTATCATAAGCCCCTAAAGCTGTGCCTTGAGCTCAATTTATGTTCCCTGCTTACATAGGGAAAATCTGCCATATGAAATTCTTTACTGAGCTGGAGAGATGGCTCAGCAGTTAAGACACTGACTGCTCTTGCTCTTCCAGAGGTCCTGAGTTCAATTCCCAGCAACCATATGGTGGCTCAGAACCATCTGTAATGGGATCCGATGCCCTCTACAGTGTAGAAGACGGCTACAGTGTACTTATAAATAAATAAATCTTAAAAAAAAAAAAAAAAGGAAATTCTTTACTAATCTCCTACAGGATTCCGTCATATCACTTCATGTCATCCATGAATTACATTTCTTTTACAAATTAACCTCTGCTCGCAAGGCTGGAGAGATGGCTGAGTGCTCAAAGGCAATTACCACCAACACTGAAGATACACAGAACCCACGGGCAAATTGTCCTCTGACCTCCACACAGTACACACACACACACATACACACACACACACACACACACACATGAACACACAAAAATCCTAATGTGGTAAGAAATTAAAAACAACTCTGATGACAAAGCAATGCTTCCCTTCGCTGACCGACCATTCACTTACAAAGCCAACTCGGAAGCTAATGTGTCAGCATCATACTCTGAGCATTTATGTCTCCATCCTGACCCATGTGGGATAACTTGTAACTTGCTGTCTTTCTGTTGCATCTACAGCATTGGTGATATCACTGTATAAAATACAGTCAAGCATAAGTAAGAACTAAGCACAAGTAGTAAGAAACGATGGCAGCAGAACTGCTAGAACTGTGCCTAGCTACTTTGTTTTCTTACATTTATTATCTATTTGGGGGAGGGGGGTGCACACACTTGACATGGCACATGAGTGGAGGTCAGACAACAACCTTTGGGAACCAGTTCTCTCCTGGGGATTGATTTCAGGTAATCAGGCTGGGTTATAGCTGCTTTACCCACTAAGCGATCGTGCCAGACCATTTAAAAACACCTTTTTAAATTATCTATTTATTGCATGTGGTGGAACATACTTTGTGAACATCCATGGCATACATGTGGATGGATATCAGAGAATAACATGTGGGTTATTCAATGTGGGTCAGTGGGATCCAACTCAGGTTTGCAAGCTTGGCAGCAAGAGCCTTACCTACTAAGCCATCTTGTCAGGACCCTTTTTTCTTGAGTGTCCTATGTAGCCCAAACCGGCCTCAAACACCTTATTGTAGCTCATACTGACTTTGAACTTCCAGTCACCCTGTGTCCACCCCTCCTGAGCACAGGACTGCAGGCATGCACCACTAGACCCTATTTTCTGTTGTGGTGTAGATAACCTGGGCCTATGCATGTTGATCAAGTACACTACCTACAGGGTTACATCCTCAGCCTCTGCATGGCAGCTCTGACTGCTTCAATAAAGATCCGGAGTGAAGGCAGTGAGTGTCACAGGAAAACGTCTGAAAGAGCCCCCAACTAAGATAAACACACTATGTGCTGAGGCATGAGGGTGAGGAACAGTCAAGAGACAGAGGCTAGGGCCTGGGTATGAAAGAGCACTGAGAGAATGGCAACAAGCCAGTTATCTGTTTTCTTTGGTACACTGCTGCGTCAGAACAGAGGGCTTCAGGAGTGGTGAGCCACGGCAGGGAAAAGGTACTATAGATGCCACACGAGGCACTTTTGGATCTCAACCTAAAGGGCATGCCTGGAAATCCAAGAGCAGTTTGCTGAAGAAAAAGTCTCTCAAAAATGATGACAGCTACCAATTTCCACAAATGCCAGGCATTATTTAATAAATATTACAGCCCTTAAAATGAACAGAGAAATATCCCCAGTCTATCTTCACCCCAATCTCTCCCCTACCAATACTACAGTATACATTCTCCTTTTAGATGGGATCAATTCCTGACAGGTTGAAAGGAACAAGGTAGGAAACTGGGTAAACATAAGAGCCGGGATTCCCAGACGTCCCTTCTCTTTCGCAGTTGATCAAGGACTCACAAGCAGCTGTTAAAGGCAGTGAGGGCTCTGACGCTTTCCAGCTCACCCAAGGCAAGAGCAGACTCTGTTATGATTTTATATCTCCAACTGTTCTAATCACAGTTTCCAGGACAGAAACGAAACCATGCAGGGCTTCAGTCCTGGCCTCACTCTGCTTCACAGAGATTTGCACTTCTGAGTTCTCAGGCTTCAACAGCAATTCAGTTAAGAAGAGCCCACCAGCATCGTCCTGAGCACTGAGGTAGGCTTTCCAGGGCTGTGCCCCAGGCTTGCTCATTGCGATGGTCTGAATGTTCACTACTTTTAGAGCCATTTGTAGAGTGTCGGGCTGGACTTCTCCCTGCCAAGGAAGCACCTGCTGGTAAGAGACTGTGAGGCTAAGCCATGTTTTCTCAAAACACTCAGCGGTAAGCTGGAGATTGGGAACCAGCACGAGAGCTCCAGAGTCCGGAGGTTCTTGTGCTCCTTCTTTGTTCTCTTCAGCAATCAAGGGTCCTAAAAGAGTGAGAAGACTTTATAAGAGATGCTCTTAATTAGCACCTTAACTTTGCAGCCCGCACTGCTCCCAGCACTCACGGTGGAGGGCATTGAAAGCAAGAGAATCAAGCAAGAGAAGCCTTGGGCACACAGCCAGCTCCAGGCCATACTGGCTGTCTCATAAACATCAAAAACGAAACACATTTATACTGTGTCTTTCTTTAGATAAATGGCTTATATGAGCCATGATGAATTCCCCTCATGCCCAGAAAGGATTCTAACTCAGGCAGCGGTCTGAAGTTTAACTACAGAATTTTACTTCCCACCAGTCACCACAAGGGGTGGTAGAAAGCGTTACCATGAACAGATGTCAGGTAAACACTGTTTTTACCTGATGTGGCAAAGGATGCATTGTGGGAAAGCTCAAGGCGATGATGCTCTATCTTTTGGCATTTAGAGATAGTTGCCCAGTGGGCTTTGCCATACACTGGCGCCAGCGTATTGAAGTCTGAAGCCCAGCTATTCACTGGTCGTTCTGGTTGATCCTCCAAAAGTCCAAGAGAAGGGTCAGACTTAGGACTACACAGGATCTGCTTAGTTTTATCAATGCCAACTAAGAGGAGGCGATAATAGAAGAGACCCCGGTCTCGTACAGCCATATCCTTTTCTTCCTCTGAGAAAAAAGGATGGATTGAGTTAAACCTCATTGAGTTTTATTGAGTAAAACACCCTACTCTCTTCCACCCTCTGTGCTATCCATAAGACGACAAAGAAAAGAAGAAGGTGAGATAATTCACAAAGTATCATTTTCTTCTTAAGTCCCAAACAGGACTTAGCAAACAATGAAAGCTGTGAGAACTCTCGGTGTGGGTCTCAGCATGGATTATCCCCTGAGAGACCTACCTATGCAGTAATGCAACAGACGTCCCAGCATGTCCTGGCACTCAGCAGGGCGTGAGAGGAAAAGGCGCATCAGTGCAGTCAGCAGCTCCATCTTAACAGCAGGAAATGTCTCCGACTTCACATTTTCTACAAAGTCCTCCAACACATAAGGAGCATTGGGGATTTTTTCCCCGTGGACCCCAAGTAACCAGATAAGTGCCTGTTTTCCCTAGGAATAAGAAAATAATAGATGCTTAACATGTGGCTGCCCAGAAGAGGACATGTTAGACAGACACCAGTCCGGCTCTTCCCTACAGCCAGCAGATAAACTATACTCTTCCACTGGTGTAACCTGTACCGTATGACCCACCCCACTGCTCTAAAACAAACAAGAGTGAACTTCTAATGCACACAGACTTGGGCTAGCGAAGGGCAGTCAGCAGAATGTTGACTTGGCAGACATGAGGCCCTGAGTTTGATGTCCAGTGTTACACACAAAACACCTGAGGGTGATGGGTCACGTCTATAACACCCTCAAAGTCAGCTACATAGTGACTGTGAGGACAACCTGGAGTTTGTGACAGTGTCTTTAAAAAGAAACAAACAAAAACAAAACAAAATGTCCTAATATATAAAGGAAAACTCAAAACTTTTGTTAGCCAATGTTGATTAGGCAATAAATTAGGTTTTCTCAATTTGGGGGTCTTTTGTTCAATTTAAGGTTTACTATTTCCTTTCTCGTTTGCTTTGCTTTGGTCTTTTTCCAACTGTGCAGCCATGGTTGCCCTCCAATTCACAGAGCTCCACCAGTCTTTGCTCCCAAGTGCTGGGATCAAAGCTGTGTGCCGGAGTTAACATCCTTTACAATCTATATTTCATCTCTGCTACCCCAGACCCAACTGGGGAAGTGGCCACGAGAGCCATTTACCCGAATTCTTACATGGCTGGTCTGTCCTATGCCCCTCTCATGGTAATTCTGCTCCTTCCTCTCCTTTCTCTCCCAAACCCAGGAATCCTAAAGACTGGCCTCTGTCTGTCCTGCCCAGTCATTGGCTGCTGGCATCTTTATTTATCAATCAGAACCAAGTAGGCAGGGTCCCTCAGTGTCTTCTGTGCAGACACTTGTGTATGCAGTTTTGGGGACCAAAATTAATCCGAGTTACACTGAGGACCAGGTTGCCTACTGTGATTTCAACAGCAACTCCCACTCTTCTACCTTTGATGCTGGGCTGGCATTGCTCTCAATGACAACTTTGTAAAGCTCATTTCCTGGTAGGGTGGTGGGCTCATGGCCTACATGGTCTCCAAGGAGTAAGAAACCCTGGACCACCCACCCCACCCCAGCAAGGATACTGAGAGCAAGAGAGGCCCTCAGTTGCTGAGGAGTCCCCATCCCAACTCATCCCCCAACACTGAGCATCTCCCTCACAAATTTCCATCCCAGACACCCATAAAAACAGAAGGGGCCTAAGGAGCCCTCCTTACTCTCTTGAATACCATTAATAAAGTTTGCTGCACCCCCATCCAAAAAAAAAAATATTGTAACACAAGCAGCAGCATTAGGACAAACCCACTTCACCTATCTCGAAAATTAGCAAACAAAAGAACTGCCACCAACATAAAGTCCCATGGTGTAAATCTGACTCATAATTATTCAAAAGGATAGTGGATTCAAAGAATTTGTAACTGAAACTATAGATAAGTCTTTTTATAACTTAGGTGCTGTTTATGTCCCAGAGGACATCAGGATTTTAAAGAGAAATTAGGTTCCATTTCAGGGCTAGAGAATAGCTCAGGTGTACAAGTGTTTACCCAGTGAAAGTTTGATCCTCGGCACCACAAACTAAACCAAATACAGATTTCATTTCAGAAGGCAGGGTCCTATAATCCATTCTATGATTAGAAGTAAAAAGAGATTCTACCTCACTGTCTTGAATGTTCTCCTCACAGCCGGGCAGGGCCTGACACACAGCTTCAGTACACTGAGGGCATAACCAGACAAGGTCTCGGAAAGTCTGCACCACCACTACAATACAGCCCAGGACACAAGAGAACAAGTTAGAGACTCCATGCCGAAAAGAATCTCAGGAAGAGTTGTGTATTCAGATTGGGTTCTGACTGAATTTCTGTAAAACAGGTTTTGAAGCGGGTTATTAATTAATTGAAAAATGGGCAATACACTGAATTTCACACACAGCGGGTTGACATGAAGGTAGGTAAATAAATACAGGAGCATTTTGTGAATATAATGCTGGGGACAAAGGTGGGGCAGAGTTGCCGACTGACACTGAACACAGCATCTACATAAGCCTGAGGAAAAGGCACTCCTACACTTCGTATTCTACTAGCCTTCCTTGCCTCACTTCAGCCCAGCCTTGGAAGATGGATGAAGCAAAAGGGGGAGAGAGAAGTGAGCTGAGCTTCCTAGTAACTTCATTACCCACAGCACAGCCTCTCATCACTCCTAACAGCCACAAGTCTGCCCTTTTAAATCTACAGAGCCCACGCTTCTCTGAGAGCAATAGATGATTCAAGGACACGGTTCAGCCTATATGTGGGAAATTCATTGAACAAAAAGATTTCTTTAAACAACTACTATGAGCTAAGTACTTACAAAATAAGAAAAAGAAAAAAAGAAAGAAGGAAGGAAGAGGGGGGAGGAAAAAATTCTAGGAAGGCATTCATTACCTGTAGTGATATGTTCTTGTCGAAGTCCCAGCAGCTCTGTTAGAATCTGCACACATTGGTCCGTGTAAGTCTTGGCAATATTACCTATGGAGGAAGGAAAGGTGAAATTCTAGCATGTCATTCTAAAATCATTCCCCATTAGCCAAAGACAAAGTTGCACACCTGTAATCCTAGCATTGAGAGAATGCAGCAGGAGGATCACAAGTTAGAGGCGTGTCTGGACTAAATAGCAAGACTATGTTTTAAAAATGAATAACGGGCTGGAGAGATGGCTCAACAGTTAAGAGCACTGACTGCTCTTCCAGAGGTCCTGAGTTCAATTCCTAGCAATCACGTAATGGCTCACAACCATCTGTAATGGGATCTGATGTCCTCTTCTGGTGTGTCTGAAGACAGCTACAGTGTACTCATATAAATAAAATAAATGAGTAACAGCTGAGTGGTGGTGATGCACGCTTTAAATCCGAGCACTGGTGATGCAGAGGCAGAGGCAGGCAGATCTCTGTGAGTTCAAGGACAGCCTGGTCTACAGAGCTACTTCCAGGACAGCCAAGGCTACACAGAGAAACCCTATTTGGTTAAAGAGACAAAGATGTTGTGACAGTTAATCTTCACTCTGGTCTTGACTGGATTTACCACCATCATGGAAACCTGCTTCTAGATAAGTCTGTAAGAGTGTTCCTACAAAGGTTTATCTGAAAAGAGGGGACCCATCTTGAATGTGGAGGGCACCATCATGTGGTTTTGGGATCCTAGCATAAATAAAAAGGGAAAAGTGAGCTTATCCCCTGCATTAACCCTTCTCTGCTCTGAATGAAGATGCTTGTAATCACTGACACAAGACATGAATCAGCCCAAAGCATGAGACTTTGTCTTTGAAGCAGGGTTCATTTCCTACTGTCTCCTGCGGACTCCCTGGCCTCCGCTCTGTAGCTGGCTGTCCTGACGTCCTAAGAAACAAAAGTATCAGGTACTTACCTATGGCGAAGATGGCAGCCTGTGCAAAGTCAGCAGACACATCAGTGCAGTACCCTCGCAGCTCTTCAAGCACCTGCTGCACATTCTCATCGTTCACCAGCTCGCACAGCACCTCCACCTTCTGCAGCTTGATATAGTGGGGCTCCGAGTAAGAGCAAAAAAACTTTTTGTAGTGACTGCTAAAGTGACCTGGCAAACTATGCAAGACCTGGCGGACATGGCAGAGAGCAGCAAAGCAGAGCTCTCGGCTCTCTGAAGAACAGGCAGCCAGCAAGGGTCCCTTGACTCGTACAAGCACATCAGTTTGTACGTGGGGGAACTTTTTTGCCAAAATCAGAAAAAGTTTGGTGGCTCCCATCACCACACCAGTGCTGCTGCTCTTGAGATAGCTGTCCAACAAATTGAGGATATCAAACAGTTCCTCCTCACTGCGGGGTTGGTAGCGGAGCAGAAAGTTCAGTACTTCAGCCTGGCCCCACTGGTCCAGTTTTGACATTCTGTCCAAAAGCCAAGACAAAAGCACTATTTTAATACCAAATGGAACATTCTACATACAACTGCCATGAAACAAATCATAACAAGAGAGGGAGGGGATTCTTAAAAATAGATTATGCCAAAATCAAATTCTTTTTACGTTAAAAAGTGGGCTTTACATTACACACCAAGGACTATAGAGATGATCTAGGGAGAAACACATTTGCTGTCAAGCCTGTTGACCTGAGTTCAATCTCCAGGGCTCACATGGTGGAAGAAATGATTACCAAAAGTTGTCCTCTGGCTTCCACACATATGCCGTGGCCTATGCTTGCATGGAACACGCACGCACGCACACAGGATGCACACACACACATGTGCCCTCATGCACACAAAAGAATTTAATTCTATGAAGCTAGAAGAGCATGTACTACTCTTCCATAGGATTGGAGTTTGATCCCAGCAACCAACCACATCAGGTGACTGGCAACCACCTATAACTTCCACTCCAGGAGGATCCGACCCCTCTGGGCTTTGGGGGCTCATGCTATGTGTGTATACACACACACACACACACATAAACACACACATGCACACACACACACACACACATACACACACACAATTAAAAATAAAAAAATTAATATTAAAAAGAAATTCTAAGACAAGGTAATGGTACAAGTGGATACCTATTTAAAACTAAAGATATGATCAATATAAATCAGATACGAATTCTCTACATTAATTATTTTCTAGCAATGGAGACTGAACCAGGTCTCATAGATGCTATCAAGTATTTACTGCTAAACTATATTATACCTCTGGGGGCAGGTTTTCTATATTTTTCCCAAGATTTACTTATTTTTATTTCATTTGTTTGAGTATTTTACCTACATTTAAATGTATTATGTGCAGTCTGGTACCCTAGGCCAGAAGAGGGTACCGGATCCCCTGAAACTAGAGTCAAAGGCGGTTGTGAGTCATCACATGGATGGTGAGAACTGAAACCTGGTCCTCCTCTGAAGAGCAGCAAGTACTCTTAACCTCTGAGTCACCTCCCCAAGACCCCAGATTTTCTAACTTTTAAGATAAATAACTGGCGGGCTGGAGAGATGGCTCAGAGGTTAAGAGCACTGACTGTTCTTCCAGAGGTCCTGAGTTCAATTCCCAGCAACCACATGGTGGCTCACAACCATCTATAAAGAGATCTGATGCCCTCTTCTGGTGTATCTGAAGACAGCTACAATGTACTTATATTTAATAAATGAATAAATCTTTAAAAAAAAGAAAAAGATAAATAACTGGCTTAGCTTGGGGGACATAACAGGTACTGGAGAACAAACGTATCCGCACAGCACATTTCTACTATCTTTACAAACCAAGAGAAAGTAAGTCGGATGAAAATAATCCTCTCAGTGAAATACAAATCAATTGATAATTGTGGTAAGCTTGAAGTTACTTCTAGGGCCAGTGAGATGGTTCAGTGGGTTAAACTGCTTGCTCTGTAAGCTTAACAATTTGAGATCTATTTCTGGAACCCACTTAAAAGTGGAAAGAGAGAACCAACTTCTCTAAGTTGTCTCCTGACCTTATGCTGGGGCACATGTATACCTAAATCCTTATCACCACCACTCCATCGTACACAATAATAAAGGAGGACTTGGTTTAATACATCAACAAAATCCTACCATGATTCATATCTCATAAAAAAAAAAAAAAGCATCCAAACCTATTTAAGAGATGGTGGGCAATGGGCTTATTAATGACAACACCTCCTTCCTGTTTTAAAATTTCCTCTAGAGACCTCAGACAGTTCACAACCACAATTGGATCCTGGTCACGCAGAAGACTGTATAACTCATTGACTAGAGCACCATCTAAAACAAAGATCAAAGATTACAGATAAAGAACACCTTGAGTCATACTGATAGAACCAGAGTAACAGCTCTGGCCAGACAAAACTACATCTCTGCTAAAAGAAACAACAAAGGCAGTACCAACTAACATCATTCTGCATGTGAGAGGGAACGTATAAATCAAGAAGCAAACTTCTTTCAAAGACTGAAAATAGGAGCCAAAGATAAAACAAACACGCATGCATACTATTTAGAGACATGCAAAATAGTGCAGATACATTATTATTTTCTACCAAGCAGCATATTTCCCCCCCCAAATTATATACATACTAGAGACACAAATAAAGACTGAGCATGATGGATGAGCTTACCTACTTCAGAGTCTCCGTGAAGATTATGCATCTTGGCACAGCCAAGGACGGCCACTCTTCTGACATATGAAGCTTTGTCCCGCAGACCGTTGACAACAGGCTGCTGGATATACTCCTGCACACCAGGCATCCTAAGAAACATATCCCTGAGTCAACCAGAGCTTGAAATACCAGTTTTGACAAAATTAAGTTCTTCTTCAATCATCAGAGGTTTAGTTTAAAGACAACTTAATAGTTCATGTTTGAATGTATATCTACTAGATCATAAGAAATTGGAAAAAGCCTCTCTCAAATTTAATAAGGCATAATTTGACTTTTCATTTGGAATAATGCAGCATACCCAGCACAAATTGTTACAGTAGTGGCTCATTAAACATCTTTAACCAAAACTCAGAACTCTTTTACTAAGATAGAGGAAAATCACCTTTAAGAAAACCATGAGATACAGTACGGAAAGTCAAAGTAATGGCTGAAAACCTGAGTTCAAAGTAGATTGGTACTTGCTGTAGATTTCAGGAACTTAAGCTGTCCTCCCTACAAACCTGCTCCACAGCCTCTTATATTCACCAGCCCTGAGGACCAGGGTAGCAGAGCCCTCACCTGAGGCTACACATGCTCCGTAGTGCCAGTCCTCGCACCATTGGGTTGGGGTCTGAGCAGTCTTTGCAGAGTGTATTGATGGCCAAGAGCGCTAGATCAGGTTTTAAAGGTGCATATGTGCCCATATACAGATAAACCAACTTTTTCTGAACGATATCTACAGTGGCGCTGGCCTTCACCATTTCCATGAAAACATCAGACATGTCCAAGCCCTGAGTCATGTGCCTGTGACAAACATACAAAGCAGACAGAAGTAAAACACACAATTCCCTATCTGTAAGGAGAGTTTTATTTACATATGTTCTGGCTATCTAACTAAATTATGAGTTCTTAGAGAAATACAACTGGACCTACTTCACATTACCCAAAGCTTACTATTATGGGCCTGCGACTGCTGCTCTTTATTTTCTTTTTTTTTTTTTCCAGAGCTGGGGACCGAACCCAGGGCCTTGCGCTTGCTAGGCAAGCGCTCTACCACTGAGCTAAATCCCCAACCCCCACTGCTCTTTATTTTCAACACTGTTGAATCCTTGGTACATTCCAATGACATGATATGGCAACAGCACACTCAACGTTAACACCCCAGAGTTA
This sequence comes from Rattus rattus, assembly GCF_011064425.1. Classification (NCBI taxonomy): domain Eukaryota; kingdom Metazoa; phylum Chordata; class Mammalia; order Rodentia; family Muridae; genus Rattus; species Rattus rattus. The sequence goes on from NC_046156.1 coordinate 54,260,305, forward strand.
TGATATAGGGACATCATCTATAAGACGGTACATGCTAGAGAGAGAGAGCTCAATGGTTAAGAAGCATTTTGTTCCTCTTGCAAGAGAGCTGGGTTCAATTCCCAGCACCCATATGATAGTTCACAACCATTGCTAACTATAGCTCCAGGAGATCTGATGCCTTCTTCTGACACGCACAGACACCAGGTATGAGGCATACTTGTGGTACACCTACACATGCAGGCAAAATGCTCATAAACATTAAAAAAAAAAAGCTGGGCATGGTGAACCACACCTTTAACCCCAGCACTTCAGGTGGGTGGATCTTTGTGAGTTCAAAGCCATCCTGGTCTACAAAGTAAGTTCCCAGGATAGCTAGGGCTGTCTCAAAACAAAAACATAAAAACAGAATAGGTATAGGAACAGATGTTTAGGAACTCAAGATCAACTAAGAAACCAGCCAAAAACATCACTGAGTTTTAAAAAATCCTGTGTAAGAATTTGAAGTAATGCACAAGACACAAACCAAGAAGATCCACACCCACATGGCACTATGGAAGTCAGAAAAAGCTTCTTCACAGAATACTTTTTAGCTACATGATCAGCTCACTAGGCAAATGTGACACCTTTAACGATACATGCTATGAGGCACAAGCAAGAACTGAATATTCTTTTTGTTCCTTGGGTGACAAGATAAAAGTTTAGCTCTGGTTCCACTGATTTGTTGTTGAACCAAGCCACTACAAACAGCTGAGATGTTTGTTTACAATAAAGGTCCTGGATTCTATCCCATCCTAATGAAATCTGAACCGATCCCTGGATTTTTTTTAAAAAAAGCACCCCAAGGGACTTTTGGGTTCTACCTACATTCTTGAGCTAAGAGTATAGATTAGTTAGGTGTTCAAACATATATAATAGAAAAAAATCCTAACTGAAGTGAGGAGATGAGGCTACTTATTAATAAACTACCACAACAGGCTTTGGTAATGGCAGCCTGAGCCAACGCTACAGCTTTAATGACAAAGAATAGATATTTTGAATTTTTCATGCCACCTGACAGTAGACAATGTCTTCAAGGTTGACTAGCATGCTTGGTAGGGTGCCTGGTGACATTCCTAACGAAAATACAGCCAGAATAGTAGGTTTAACGAGGAAACTATCCAAGTAGAAATGCCAAGCAAGCAGAGAGATATACAGGTCTGAATGTAGGGAAAAAAAAAAAAAAAGAACTGTACTGTGTGAGTCATTGAACCAGAAGTCAGCAGCAACTGCCTGTAGCATGAGGGAAACCTCTCAACTGGGTAAGTCTTCCACATGGGAGACTGAGATGACAATCAAGAAATGCAACCTCAAAGCCAAAAGGTAAAGGTGCCAAGTATGAAGCTTCATTGACTTTTGTAGAGTGGAGTCTCGAAGAGGATTAAAAGTGGGGCAGGATGGGGGAAGGTAGGGGTGGGAGTTAGCATTCTATGGTAGGTTGGTGATACCTAATAACTCGCTGGATGACATTCCGGTAGCGCAGCCTATCAGCCTGAATATGAGGGTTACACAGAGCCTTCTTCAGTTCCTTCACCACGTCCTCAGAGCCAAGGTATGGCATCTTCGCCAACAGTCACGGGACAGTTTCCACAGACCCGTAGGGAACTCGTGGGCTCCTTCTAATTTCGATGTGGGAGCCTGAATAAAGGAAATGTAGTCAGTGAAAACACTGAAGGCAAGATGTCACTCTGCGGTCCCCGCCCCAGGGCCGAACACTTACTTCACCCCTCCGCCCTTGGGCGAGCCCCGACCCTAGATCTGCAGGCCGTTCGCTCTGCCCAGCAGATCTTTTCAAGTATCTCTGGGCCCAGTTACGTATTCTATACTCGACCAGCTAAAGGCCAAAGACGTAGCACAGTCTGCTGCCCGGAATCTAGTTTTAGTGGCCGAGGCCATCACACAAGAACCTAGCCAGCTTCCTGCGGAAATCCCGCCCCGTCACCCTGAAACATTCCGAGGCGCTTCCCAGTCGCTCCGAGCGCCGAGCGCAGGCGGGACCGACCCTAGGACGCCCTTCCCCCACACTCTCTCCCCTCGGCGCAGGCGCGCAGCTCGTTGTGCCGGAGTCGCGGCCAGCCATCGGAAATCAGCTACTAGAGTCTGTCTCCCCGCCGCCGCGCGCGCTTTGACAAAGTTGCGGACTGGGCCTAAGCTCCCGCGCACGGGTGTGAGTAATGCTCTCCGTGCTTCTTCCGCGTTGGGCGCTTCCACCCTGGCTGTCCCGAGCGCGGCCACCCTCTTTTTCCTCACCCTGTCTACCACTTCCATTTCTGGGATGGTTTTCCTTTAGGGCTTCTGGCCTTGTTCTTGAATCCACATGTCGTTGGGACGCTGTCGTGGAAGCCTCACCCAGGAGTGCAGTTCCCGCGAAGACCCCACTGGGTGACTCCTCCACTCTGCCATCATGAACGGGGTCGTAATCCCCCAAACACCCATCGCTGTGGATTTTTGGAGCCTGCGCCGTGCTGGTACCGCGCGGCTCTTCTTCTTATCCCACATGCACTGTGACCACACGGTGGGCCTGTCTAGCACTTGGGCACGGCCCCTCTACTGCTCTCCCATCACTGCCCAACTCTTGCATCGTCGCCTGCAGGTATTGGGACTGGATTTGGTCTCTGAAACCTAGTCCAGGAATCTGGGTGGGGACTTCTGATCTCTCACAGCGACCGAGTGGGAGACATAAGGACTGATTTTTACAAATGTGGGAGTCATCGCAGAATAAGACTGGCTTCTTAGCTAACTGACTGGAGGTTTTTATCTGTAAGTTTATACCAGGAAAATTACTCCTATCTTTTCATAAACACTAAAGTTTTCCTAATTTGCTTTTAAAAATGTACCAGACTGAGAATGTAGTTCACTGATGGAGCACTTGTTTAATGTGTGCAAAAACCCTAAGTTAGATCCCCAACACTCACCACCCACCCCCAATAATTCATCTAATGTACTAGATAAAAGCACATATTGTCTAACATCTCATCTGAGTCAGAAGAAGTGGCTGGTATGAGACCGGAATTTTTTCTGACAGTTGTTTCCCACCCAATGGCACTGAGGTTGTGATAGAAAGTTTGAGAATCTTTATTTAGACTGTTTCCAGAATCTGAGTTTAAATCTATACAAAGGGTGGGAGACAGAAGAGGAAGGAGAGATTCCTTGGGAATTCTTATAACTGCTTACATGAGAGTGGTTCAGAACTTGGTCAGCTTTCCTTGATGAATGTTAGTTCCTGATCCAGGAGAGGAGTCTACAGTTACTAGGGTGACCAACTGTTTTCCTCAGGTGTCTAAGCAGTGGATCCGAGCTCTGGAGATTGGTGAGAGCCATGTATTACCTCTAGATGAAATTGGGCAAGAAACCATGACTGTAACCCTCATAGATGCCAATCACTGTCCTGGTTCTGTCATGTTTCTCTTTGAAGGATACTTTGGAACAATTCTCTACACAGGTGAGCCTCCCAAGGCGTCCCTCACACTTTCTAGCTACCTTTATCCAGAAAGATAGCTTTATCCCATACAGGCACAGTAACCCTTTCCAACTGATTTCCTACTCGTTGACTATCCAACCTTTGTTAAGTAAAATCCCAAGAGCAAGAGAGGCATGGTGGCGCACACCTTTAATCCCAGTACTTGGAAGGCAGAGGCAGACTGATCTCTATGAGTTCAAGGCCAGCCTGGTCTGCTCAGTGAGTTCCAGGATACCCAACCTATGTAGAGAAACCCTGTCTCTTAACAGCAAACAAACAAGCTCCCCAGGAGTAGGATAGAGACATTTTCACAAAGAAGCTAAACTGTACAGTTCAGAGCCAGGACACAGTTTTTGCATAACTAGTAACCAATGCCCATCTATTACTGAAGGTAGGAGAGGCTTATCTTCTAGCCTTTGGTTTTGCCCACTTCTCACACGCCATATATTGTTCTTTCAGGTGATTTTCGATATACACCATCCATGCTGAAGGAGCCTGCTCTGACACTGGGGAAACAGATTCATACTTTATATCTAGACAACACCAATTGCAACCCAGCCCTTGTTCTTCCTTCCCGACAGGAAGCTACTCAACAGATTATCCAGCTAATCCGACAGTTTCCCCAACACAACATAAAGATTGGTGAGCCCTTTTTCTTCCATTCATGCTTAGTGAATCTAAATTCTTGGTCTTCATTGTTTCAAGTCTTTGTGCAGGTCTCACCTTTCTTGCAAAACCTACAATGATTATCTTATTTAAAATTGAACCTCCCAGCTGGTTTGGTGGCCCACACCTTCTATCCCAGCATGCAGGAGGCAGAAGCAGCCTGGCCCACTATCACCTCCCAGTGTATTCTGTACATTTTAAAATATGCCATTGCTTATGTCCGTCATAATGTACACACACATACACACACACACACACACAAATGTGAACTCCTAAACAAACTCCTAAAGAACCCCTTAAGGTTTGGGCAGTGGTGTCTCATCCCTTTAATCTCAGCACTCCAGAGGCAGGCAGAGTGAGTTCCAGGACAGCCAAGGCTACACAGAAACCTTGTCTTGAAAAACAAAACAAAACAAAACAAAACAGAAAACAAAAATTCTTAAGAGGGCTGGAGGGGACGGCTCAGTGGTTAAGAACACAGGCTTCGGGGTTGGGGCTTTAGCTCAGTGGTAGAGGCCCTGGGTTTGGTCCCCAGCTCTGAAAAAAAGAAAAAAGAAGAAGAAAAAAAAACAAAAAACACAGGCTTCTCTTCAGCAGGACCCGGGTTTAATTCCCAGCACCTACATGGAGGTTTGCAACCATCTATGACTTCAGTTCCAGGGGATTCAGTGCCTCTTCTCACCTCTGAGGGCTCCTGCACGTATGTGGTACACATATATATACTCAGGCTCACACACATACACATACAATAAAGTAAATAAATATTTTTAAAGAGGAAAAGTAGGGGGCTGGAGAGATGGCTCAGTGGTTAAGAGCACTGACTACTCTTCCAGAGGTCATGAGTTCAGTTCCCAGCAACCACATGGTGGCTCACAACCCTCTGTAAAGAGATCTGATGCCCTCTTCTGGTGTGTCTGAAGACAGCTACAGTGTACTTATATATATAATAAATAAAATAAATCTTTAAAAAAAAAAAAAAGAGGAAAAGTAGGAGGAGGCTTTGTCAGAAGCAGCAGGCAGTGTGACAGGTGCATAGTATGCAAGGAGACTGGAAAGGCAGTGGGGTTGAGCTATTTTGAACTTGATTCTAATCTCAATAAAGAGCTGTTGAATGGTTTTAATTTACTGTTTTCTGCTAGAATGTAGGTCCTACCATAATGGGGCTCTTTATTTCTTAGGGCTCTATCTCAAGTGCCTACGTAATGCCTGGAAAAGAGGTAGTTAATAAATATTTGCTAAGTGAATTTATGATTGCTATGCTTTAAATAGGAACATTAAAAAAAACAGCTGTTTGCTTGTTCTGAGTCCACAGTAGTATACTATATTTTTGGGACTCTTTTGAAGTTGCTTTTTAAGAGATAGTTTATAAAAATTAGCTTCTCTTATAAGAAATGTAACAGATTTTGCTCTAAATAAGTTCTTTGCTTGTTCCTAAAATTAAAGATCCTTAAAAGAGGAAAATGAATATTTTAAAGCATGTATCCCAACTCTGAAAGGAGTTTCAAATTTGGCCTTAAATAAAAATAATAAAAAAGTTATGTACCTTCCAAGGTAACTACCAAACTGATTGAGAAATATTCCCTACCCTCAGGATTGCATAACTATTCATGAAGAAATACTGTTGCTGACTATTCTTGAAGTTTAACATGCAGAATTTTCTCAAGAGCAGCACAACTATTCAGGAGACCGCCTGTGGTAGGGATTGATTAATTTTGCAAATATATAATAAGCCCTGTAAAAATGTACCACGTATCTAGTAGGTGGTAGGGCTATAAATCTGAACAAAATATGGTGTCTGACTTTGAGGGCTTCCTGTAAGGAAGGACCCAAAGAAGGAAGATGATGTATAGAAAGCAGAAAACCAACTACATTTTTGTCTCAATCATAATCAAAGGGAGTAGATGTAAAACAAACATTTTTGTAAGGAGTTAACAATTTAATTATGAAACCGTAAAGTCTGAGAGCAGCTATTAAATAGCAACTCCCATATCCGTCACCACAGCTATTGCTGAAGCTCAGGTCTGCATTTCTTTCTATGTGAGTACCTTTCGGTGGAACCTCTACTTCTGACTTCCCATCTAGGCCTTTGACAATCCAACTGTATTATTTTTTTTATAAAGTCATAGTATTCTGATGATTAAAATTTATCACTTTCCTACCTCATTCTGTTCATCAACCTCCACTTCATCTACAGAATTTTCAGTATTTGAAAGGTCCACTAACAAAAGATCTTGGCTTGCCTCTCTAGTGATATATCTCACTATTTATCTTTACTTTAGTGACACTCAGGCGGGGCCTCTTACAGTGCTTTCCACTGTACCCTGTCTTTGCTGGTTAACACTGATCCGTCCTATAAGAAATAGCTTGGCTTCCTTTCAGCCAGAATCATCTTCCATTAATTTGCAAAAACGACAAGCACAAAGGGAGCGAGGAAACATACCTGATGTATGAGCCTCTCTAAGCCTGTTGGAAAGCATGGAGTATTTCCTTTGGCATGTCTATACGAATGTTCAGGCAGGGAGAAGTGTTACAATGGCAGAACTAAAGAGTCTGTCGTGTTACCCAGCATGCTGTTGGCATTGTTGTAAACACCAAGGTAAAGATAAGATTCTTGCTAAGAGAACTGATACATATTGAGCACATAAAGCACTGTATGGAGTGAGACAACATACAGAACAGGTGAAGGAAAATGATCAGAAAAATAAAAGCCAGAGCGGAAAGGAGCTGGCTTCAGTCAGCTACCTACCTGTGCTGCCCAGAGAAGCACCCTGTGGGAGCCCACGGAAAGCCTGAGCTGACCCAGGACTTCATGGCTTAGTAGATATAGATAAATAAATAGCCTCTAGATTGTACATCTTCAATTAGATGGAAGCGTGTTGTTCTTTACCCCAAAGGAGTACTTAAGCTTTCCTCACCCATCCCCAAAAGTGGACGTGGCTCAGTTGTCATCTGCCATTGTACATTTCCTCACCTGCAGCTGTTGTTCTGTGCCTTTTATGACAGTGTGCCTGTGTGTGAAGTTACCCTGCACTGCATTGTTTCTGAGTCTGCAGTTGGATGGGACCCTGGAGAGCTGAGACCTTAATCTGTTTCCGCAGTGCCTGGTGCTTAGTACATGCTTTCTCTTGAACTGAAAAAAATTAAGTGGATTCCTGTGTGCCATACAGGCTTCTGCTGTATATCTTAAATGCATCTCCTCGATAAACTTCTTGGATTGCCACATAGATTTTATGTATTTTTGCTAAACATTTGGTTGATCAAGAGTCTTTAATAGCTTCATTCTCTTCTTTCTCTTCTCTCAACCCTCTGAACAAAATTTAGGCCTCTATAGTCTAGGAAAAGAATCACTTCTGGAGCAGCTAGCCCTTGAGTTTCGGACCTGGGTGGTATTGAGTCCTCAACGCCTGGAGTTGGTACAGCTGCTGGGCCTGGCAGACGTGTTCACAGTGGAGGAAGAAGCTGGGCGCATCCACGCTGTGGACCACATGGAAATCTGCCATTCGGCCATGCTTCAGTGGAACCAGACCCACCCCACCATTGCTATTTTCCCCACAAGCCGGAAAATACGAAGTCCTCACCCCAGCATCTACAGCATCCCTTACTCTGACCATTCATCCTACTCTGAGCTTCGAGCGTTTGTTGCAGCTCTGAGGCCTTGCCAGGTGGTGCCCATAGTCCGTGAACAGCCTTGTGGAGAGTTTTTTCAGGACAGCTTGAGTCCTAGGCTCTCTATGCCTCTGATTCCACACTCTGTGCAACAATACATGAGTTCCTCCTCGAGGAAAACAAATGTGCTTTGGCAGTTAGAAAGGAGGATAAAGAGGCCAAGAACCCAGGGTGTTGTGTTTGAATCCCCTGAGGAGAAAGCTGATCAGGTTAAAGTTGACAGAGACTCAAAGAAACACAAAAAAGAAAGCCTCTCCCCCTGGGCTGGGTGCCTTGCAAGGCTTTGCCCCCATCCTCTGCAGGCCAGGAAGCAGTTGTTCCCAGATTTCTGCAGAAAAGAAGGTGATGAGCCAGTTCTTTTCTGTGACTCCAACAAGATGGCAACTGTGTTGACTGCCCCATTGGAACTTTCAGTGCAGTTACAGCCTGTAGATGAGTTTCCCTTTCCAGAAACCAGGGAGGAAATTGGCTTAGGGTCCCCATTGTGGTCAAGGGGAGGTAGTGGCTCACCAACGAGAGGGAACCAAAGCAATGGCATGGGCTGTGGTTCTCCCCCAACTCACATTAGCAGAACCACTCATCTAACTCCTGAGTCCGGGGGCCTGGCGTTAAAATACCTTCTTACTCCAGTGGATTTCCTCCAAGCAGGGTTCTCCTCCAGGAACTTTGACCAGCAAGTGGAAAAACACCAGAGAGCGCAGTGTAACAGTCCTGTGGTTATGAACACAGTGGATGATGTCTAGGGCAAGAGTTGGCTTGGTGTCTTCCTTTACAGAATCCTGTGGCTCACTCTGAGTGGCTCTTCTAAAGCTTTTTATGAAGTCCTGGTGCCTAAGAAACCCTTAGTTTTATAGTACATTTATTGCTTAATTTTATTATATTTAAGAAACAGTTTTCATTATATAAACTATTCAGTGTTCATAAGCACATTGAAAGTTCTTAGAAGTTCCATAGCAATTTAATTTGTTCCACTTGGTTTAACCCAGTTTTTCTCAACCCTTTATCAGCATGCAGTTTGTTTGTTTTTTGTTTTGTTAGAGTCTGAATCAAAAAGAACCAGGCTTGTCCCGTTGTCATTTCCTTTGTCATATCCCAGTCCCCAAGTTCCCGTCACCCTTTTTCCAGATAAAAGTCTACATTATTTATTTTCAGACTGTAATTTATAGCGCTGGAGGATAAAGTGGGGGTGCAGAGCAGCATGTTCTAACCCTGACTGTCACTGACTCGCAGTGACATGACCCTAACCAAGTAACTTCCTGTTTCTGCCTCTTGGAGTGAACAGGAAACCATGAAAAGGCATTGAAACAGTGTTAGGAAAATAACACCTTCCTCCTGCGTGAAGGGTTTAGTAACTGTCATGAGACATCCATCTGGAACATAGCCATTTGGAGGTTAGACACCATGCACCATGGTGGCCCATGGAACAAGCTGAACATTAAGGTTTAGAACATGTCAGCGCTACTGGATGCTTGGAGACACTGCTTTGTTAAAGCTACAGAAGATCAAATGTGCTGCCAGATATCCTCTGATGGTTCACATAGCTGGGATTTTCCCCCCACCCCCACAAGTTTGAATTAGGGAGCCAGAGCACAGAGCTTGTTTGTTTTAGTATCCAGGGGAGAGAGACCAAGGAGCCAGCTGGCTGGAACGGGTCAGAGTATGCAGTTCTACCCTGCCCTGCTCATAACCTGACAAAATGCCAAACCAATAAGCAAGACAGCTGATAGCAGAGCCATGAGGAAATGTGCTCTGGGAGGGTGCAGGCAAGGAGCAGCTTAGGCCTGGAACCATGAGCAGTAACAATAAAGAAAGCCGCCTCACCCTTGGAAGGAGGGAGGAGCTCTGCTACTTTGGGAGGGAGAAGTGGAGTTTATTGAGCAAAATAAGACTTTGCTCTTGGACACACTGTACTCAGTTCTGTTTTTGTCAGTGACCTTCCTATAAACCTCTAAGGGCTTCATAGGAACTGCAGCAGGTGAGGCATGTGGTTCAACAGGAAGCCTAGACATTGGCTGGAATCCAGGACACATGGCAAATTGCTTGAATAGATGAGCCTTACTCAGCTGCAATGTGGGGGCTGAGATATCTACCTCCCATGATTGCTATGCAGACTATTGGTAAAATTCCCTAGCTCATTGCCTGGCACATGACAGTATTTCAAATATTGGTTTTCGTAGCTAAAAGTCTAGCTCTGGTAAGATGGGTGCTTAGCAAACTGAAATTCTGGATTCTATCCTGAGTGCCAAAAAAGGCAATCTTCAAAACAATTTTCTATGAAAACACAAAGTTAAATGTTTTCCACGTAGACTAGTTGATGGGCATTTTTCTAGTCTCTGAGGATATGTGTAAAATCTGTACATTTTCAGAAGTAGGATGCTTCACACATGTGCACACACACAAAGGCTGCAGAACAGATGGCCAAGTGGTTAGGAGCTCTTAATGTGCTGCTCTTGAAGACCCGGCTTTGGTTCCCAGCACCTACATTGGGTTGATCATAACTCAAGTTCCAGGGGTCTTTCACCTTCTGACCTGTGAACAACTGCACAAAAACTTGTATGGTCTCACATAATACACATAAATAAAAATAATTTTTAAATAATGTTTTGAAGGGGGCCAGGGAGATGGCTCAGTGGGTAAAAGCACTTGTCACACAAACTGGTGAACTAGATTCAATCCCCAGAACCCACATAAAAGCGAAGGAGAACTGAGTCAATAAAGCTGTCCTCCAGCTGGTTGCCATGCTTGCCTATGAACAATACTAAAAGGGGGGCCATAAGATAACACTGTATATGGTTCCTTAATTCCTTAATTGGAACTCAAAGTGCCATCAAAAATGCTTTGTTAATAGGATGTAACTACATGTTAATAAATCATTCTCATATTTTTCAACATTCATTACTCTCCAAGAGCAACAAATGTTTTTAACTGCTGAGCCATCTCCAGCCCCTTTAAACTATTCTTGATTACGCGTATTACAATGATCTTCTGACCGTGCTGGGGATTAAACTCCAGGGCACTGAGCATGACAGGCAGATCCCCTGCCAGTGAGCCACAGTTCCAACCTACTATGAGCATACTTATGCATCTATGTTGCATTTTAATTTATATCCTTAGAGTAATTATTATTGGAATTAAAGAATTACTGTTTTCCATTCTTTTTTTTTTTTTTCTCGGAGCTGGGGACCGAACCCAGGGCCTTGCGCTTCCTAGGCAAGCGCTCTACCACTGAGCTAAATCCCCAACCCCACTGTTTTCCATTCTTGATGCAAATCATCGTGACAAAACCATCCAGAAAAATTTCCATTATTTCTTCAGAAGATAGCAAGTTGAGACGAAATCACTAGGATGACAGACACGTTAACACAAGTCCATTTGTTTTGTCGCCATGTTTAGGAATAAGTAATGTTTCCTGCTTACACTTCTCTAAAGCTTCTTTAGGTCTCTCACTTCTGCTTGAGCCACAGGTGCCTGGAAGAGATAAAGTAGGTCCTAGCATCAGGGCCACCATACTGTTATCTTCTAGCACCAAAGGGGCCTACCCATTTTTAGTACATGCTGTGTCATACATGTTCCTTGGAAACGCATCCATACAAATGCAGATGGGAGCAGAAGGAAAGGCTTTGAGGAATTAGTTTGGGGTATTATTTTTATGCTTTAATGATGAGAAAATACGGTACCAGTTTACTAAAATAAAAAGGTCTGACATAATAGAAACAGGCAATTGCTTTGATTTCTCAGAACTCTCACATTTAACAACACTGTGTCCCATCTATCTGTAAGTCACCAATTAAAATTGTCTTATTTTTAGAGTCTAAGAATGACCCGTCCTCCCCACCCCCAGATACATGACAATCCTACAATTAGACTGGAAGGTGCCTGGGGCAGCGGCGGGGGATGGAGGGGGTGCACCACAAAACAATTCCCTACAGATTCGTTAGTGTCTTGCTTCATGATCAGTGGGAGAACTTGTATTTTTCCACAGGCTTGACTTCCTTTACAGGGAGAAAAGAAACCTTCCTGGGAGGCTTTGAAGGACCATCTCTCACTACTGACCTAGACTGCCCCTCATGGCAGGAAATAGGGGACATGCCAGTTGGCTTGTTGCTCTCTTTTGTGTTTTAGGAAAGTGGTTCTGACTTGGGTTCTCCAAAGGCAGCTCCCAGGGAGATAGTTCTGCATTTTTTTAAGTTTATATTATTATTCTGTGTATGAGTGTTTTGCCTGCATGTATGTCCATTCATCACATGTGTGCCTAGTACCTGAGTGTCTTGGGTAGGGTTTTCCTGCTGTGAAGAGACCCCATGACCATGGCAAGTCATGGCAAGGACAGCATTTAATTGGGGCTGGCTTACAGGCTTAGGGGCTCAGTCCATTATCATCGAGGCAGGAACATGGCAACATCTAGGCAGGCAATGGTGCAGGCAGAGCTGAGAGTTCTACATCTTCATCTGAAGACTGCTAGTGGAAGACTGACTGACTTCCAGGCAGCTAGGGTGGTGAAGGTCTTAAGCCCATGCCCACAGTGACACACCCACTCCAACAGGGGCACACCTTCTAACAGTGCCACTCCCTGGGCCGAGTATATACAAACCATTACATTCTCCTCCCTGGCTCCCATAGGCTTGTCCAAACATATGAGTCTATGGGGGTCATACCTAAACATAGCATAATGCAAAATACATTTAGTCCAACTTTAAAAGTCCTCATTGTCTATAGCAGTCTCCACAATGTTAAAAATTCAAAGTTCAAAGTCTCTTCTGGGATTCATCCAATCACTTAACTGTAATCCCCAGGGCAAGACAGGAAACCAGCAAACTCCAAACTCTGCATCTCCATGGCTGATGTCAAAGTGGCCTTCAGATCTCCAGCTCCTTTTTTATCTTTGTTGACTGCAACAAACTTCTTTCTCCTGGGGTGGGTCCACTCCCTGTTAGCAGCTTTCCTCAGCAGATAGCCCAGGGCTCTGGCATCTCAAACATCTTGGAATCTCCAAGGCAACTTCAGTGTTACAGCTTCTTGTTTCAATGTCTGGAATCCACACATAATCTGGGCTTCTCCAAAGGACTGATGTCACTTCTCTAGCTCTGCCCTTTGTAGCACTCTAAGCTCAGGTTGATCCACTCCACTGCTGCTGCTGTTCTGGGTGATCATTCCATCGCACTGGCATCTTCAATACACTAGGATCTTCTGTTGCAACTAGGCTTCACCAATAACCTCTTATAGGCTCTCTTCTTGGTTCCAAGTCTCAAATTCTTTGCATGACCCCTTCCTAGGCAGTCAACTGCAACTAAGGCTGCACCTTCACCAATGGCCTTCTATGGCCTCTCACAGTGCCCAGCCTCAGCTGCTCTTCATACCCCTTCATGCCTTCAAAACCAGTACCACCTGGGTAACTCTTACACCTTACCAAATACGGCTGCAGCACGAATTACAACCTTGGCTCTCTCTGGAACACAGCTTTTTGTGCTTTCAGAAAACACTTCCCAGAGGATTTCACCTCAGTGATGCTGGTCTCTTCTTAATGACCACTAATTTCTAAGCTCCAGCTAACCAGCATCAATTGTCCCGGCAGTACCTTTTTTCACTCTAAAGCCAGAACCACATGGTGGAAGCTTCAGTGTTCTGCTGCTTTCTGGGACTGGAACACAGCCCCCTTGTTCTAGTGAATACTCACTAGCTTCCTATTTTCTAACTCCTTCACTGTCTAAGCTCAGCTGTCCTGGATTTTGATCTGTAGGTTGAATTCAGAGATCTGCATGGCTCTGTCTCCTGTAAGGCTGGGATTAAAGTCATGTTCCACCATGCCTGGATCTAAATTTAGCTGGGAAGCTAAATCCCTCAATCTGCTATCTCCTTGACACAGGATTCAGCTCCATTTCACTTCCTGGTGAAAATTATCAAACCACATTTTATTTTTTCCTTTCTCTGCTTGCTCTGCTTGTTTAAAATGCTCTTCATGAGACTCAACCACAGAACAAAGTCTATGATGGGCATTTCTGAGATTTCCTTTGTCAATGCAATTAATCTGAGTCTCTTCACCCTAGCCTCAGGCAGACTCTTCAGACAAGGGCAAGAAGTAGTCACATTCTTAACCAAAATACCACAAAAGCAGTCTCTAGGCTACATGCTAAAGTTTTTCTCCACTGAAATCTTTTGGGCCGGGTCTGCCCAGTTCAAATCACTCACAGCAACGAAGCCTTCCATATTCCTACTAGGATAGCTCATTAATCCCCACTTAAAACATTCCATGGCTTTCCAAATCCAAAGTCCCCAAATCCAAAATCTTCCAAACAAAACCAAGGTCAGGCCTATCACAGCAATACCTGAATCCCTGGTTCTAATTTCTGTCTTAGGGTTTTACTGCTGTGAACAGACATCATGACCATGGCAAGTCTTATAAAGGACAACATTTAATTGGGGCTGGCTTACAGGTTCAGAGGTTCAGTCTATTATCATCAAGGCAGGAGCATGGCAACATCTAGGCAGACGATGGTGCAGGCAGAGCTGAGAGTTCTACATCTTCATCTGAAGGCTGCTAGTGGAAGACTGACTGACTTCCAGGCAGCTAGGGTGAGGGTCTTAAGCCCACGCCCACAGTGACAAACCTATTCCAACAAGATTACACCTTCTAACAGTGCCTCTCCCTGAACCAACCATATACAAACCATTACACTGAGGAAGAGGTGAACCTCCCTGTGGGTGCTGGGAATTGAATCTGGGTCCTTTGTGAGAAATGCAAGTGCTCTTAACCATTGAGCCAACCCTCTAGTCCCACTTTTTGCACTCTTGATGAGGTTTATAGGTTTGTTGGTTGGTTGGTTGGTTTTTTGGGTTTTTGTTTGTTTAGTTGGTTGGTTTTTTCAAGTCAGTGTTTCTCTCTGTAGCCCTGACTGTCCTGGGACACAAGGGTGGCCTCTGAGATCTACCTGCTACAATCAGCCTCCATAGCACTGGGACTAAAGGTGTGCACCACCACACCTGGCTCTTGTAGTTCTGTGTGAGAATCCACATGCATGTTTTTTGCTGCTACCACTGAGTTGTCTGTTCATTGCTCGTCTCCCAAAGAACCCCACAGAAACTTCTTTGTCAGGAGTTCCTGGTGCTTTCTCTCTCTCTTCCCTAGGGCATCCCACCTCTACCTGCACTGATTGTGCTTCTCTTAGTTATCATTGTCATCAGAGTCTATGAGGGGTTTTCAGAATGGTTTAGTTGCCTCTCGACCACACTATTATTAGTAATCCCCCTCTAACGTGACTCTCATTTGTGTTTGACTGTGTTTTCTTTATTATTTTAAATTATGTTTATTTTTCAGTATGTGGACACATGAGTACTCACAGAGGCCAGAGGCATTGACCTCTCTAGAACTGGGGTTACAGGGAGTTGTGAGTTGCAGAACAAAGGCTCTGGAGATGAACTGGAGTCTCCTGGAAGGGAAGCAAATGCTCATAACAGCTGAGCCATGTCCAGCCCCTGCTTTCTTGTCTTTAAACATATCCATGGTCCACTAGATCACAAGAGTTTCACCAAATCTTGACCTTGTTTCCTTTTCTGGACAGTTTATTGAATCTCTTTCAATAATAGAACATGTCTGACTGCATTTGGGTTAGTCATTATAACCAGTGGGGCTGTTACCTAAAGCAGTCAAGGATTCATTTGTCCAAGTAGAAAAGGATTAGAACGATTTCAGTGTTAATGTGGTGAGTAAGTTTAACTGGAAAATCCTCAGACAAAGCCAGGAGCAAACAGAACAATGGTAGGTCGGAGAGAAACCCCATGTCTAGAGTAACCCAGAGCAGAGCAGGGTGGGATGAATATTTTAGAACAGGGATGCTTAATCTGGCTCTAGGGCCTTTAGAATTTTATTATAAGGTCTTTATCATCTTTGTAAATTATTAGCTTTGAATCAGTTCTGGTTTTCTTTTTCTAACTCCTACATGAGGATGGTGCCACCACTCACCGAAGCCACACAACTAGTATCACCACAGACTTTAGCTTGTGGCACCATCAAAGCTGCTTTTCATTTCCATATGTCCTTGGTCTCTCTTTCTGTGTCCCTCAGAGCTTATTCCAAGCCTTATGACTCAAGCTCTTGCAACACATGAAGCCTTAGGAGGAAATCAAGAATACCAAGCCATGACACTCTGAAGCAATATCCTTGAGAAATAGAAATAAGTATGGTTGCCCACTCTCATCCAAAGTATGGCAGAATTAAATACTTCTGTACTTTCCAGCCCAACTTATAAACAGCCACCCAGAAACCCAAGTCTTTAAGGTCTTATCCTCACCTATCTCTTCCTTCACCAGACTCTCAGGTCTTACTCTGAGAAGTGGATTTTTCTATGTCTTCAGTATCTTATAATCTCATTTACCTCCCGTACCTAAATTGCAGGACTCTCTCTGAGCACACTGCTTTCAGTCCAGCCTTTCAAAGACAAGCCATTTTGCCAGATGTGGTGGAACATTCCTTGATTCCAGCACTTGGGAGGCAGAAGCAATGGGATCAAGAATTCAAGGTCATCCTCAGCCACATCCTAGGTTTGAGGCCAGCCTTACCTACATGAAGCCCAATCTTACCCTTACCTGTCTCCCACAAAATGTAGGAACCACTTTTCTCTCCCCAGAGCGTCCCTTGCTGCTTCCTGACTTCCACCTTTATATATCTTCTTCGAGTGGCTGCCTTCTGGCTAGATGACCATCCTTGCCTCTCCTTGCTTATTAAGACCTGACTCACTGACTCAGACCTTTTCTTCCTAGCGCTCATCATTCTGGATGATGCTAGTGCTGTGAATGCTCAGGTTCCTTGACTTCTCTAAAGCTCTTATCTCTCTCTTCACCACCCTGACATTAACAGGAATTGGTCTATACCTGGAACTTCAGCTTGAAACCTTTTTTTTCTCCCAGTTGATCTGCTCAAGTACCTGCATGGTCAATGTTTTACTCTCATAACTCTACCGAAAGCCTTAATTCCTGTCTTTACTTGACTGTATCCCATGATATATCAGGATTACGCCATTCCCTTGGTTCCTCTTATAAAAATAGCCTTCCCTCGAAAAAGACGCTACATCTGGACAAATCATACCATCTACTCTGCCTTCACTGGAGTACCCGGATCTTTTTGGAGAAATAACTTATCCAAGCTATTTTTATTTTAAAACAAGGTCTTGGGAAATGGCTCAGTCAGTGAAGTCCCAGACATGATCCCTGAGTTTAGAACTCCAGTACCCAGGCATGATAGAATGTGGTATCATGTGCTTGTAATCCCAGTACCGGGAAGGTGGAGACAGACAGATCTCAAGGCTTGCTGGCCATCCAGTCTAGTTCTAAGTTCAGTGAAAAATCCTGTCTCAAAAATAAGATGGCAAGAAATTGAGGAAAATACCTGATATTAAACAAATGTGTGTATACAGGGACACACAACAAATCTTGCCATGTGTCTCTGAACTTGCTATCTTTCTGCCTCAGACAACTGAGTGCTTAGGTTACAGCTGAGTACCACCATAGCTAGCCTCAAAAAAGCCTTTCTTTCTCCTCTCCTTCCTTCCTTCTTTCCTTCCTTCTTTCCCTCCTACCTTCTTTCTTTCTCCCTCCTTCTTGTCTCTCACTTTCCTTCCTTTCTTTAGTCTTTTCTTAATTTTTAAAATTTGTTATATTTATATGTGTGGGTATTTTGCCTTAACATATATATGCCTGTGCCCCAACATACGTGCTGGTGCCCTCAGAGGCCAGAAGGTAGCTTTGGATCTCCTGGAACTGGAGTCTCATGTTGTGAGCCACCATGTGAATTCTTGAAATCAAACCCAGTCCTCTGCTGAGCCATCTCTCCAGCCTTCTGTGTCTGCCTTGATACAGAATCTCACCAGGCAGTTTAGGCTTGTCTCAAACTCATGATCCTCCTTCCTTAGACCCTGAGTGCTGGGATTCCAGGCTTGTGCTATCAAGGCCAGTTAATGTCATAATCTCACACATTAAAATGGCCTTCCACACTGCTGACAAATCCCATTATGCTTCTCTAATGGAGTCCATTTCTCATTCTTTCACTTTGTTTGTTTGTTTATTGTTTTTAGTCCAGGCAAGGTGGTGTATGCCTTTAATCCCTGTATTCAGGAAACAGAGACATGAGGATCTCTGTGAATTCTAAGCCAGTCTGGAGTACAAATCTTTCAAAAAAAAAAAAAAGTAAATAAATACGTAAAATAGTATAAATTTTTAAAAAATGTGTTTTTTTGCAGCATGTATTTATGCTTGGTGCCAGATGGGAGCAGCAGAGGGCATTAGAGCCCCTGAAACTGGAGTTACAGATGATTGTGAGTTCCCATGTGGTTCTGGGAACTGATTCTGTGTCCTCTGCAAAAGCAAGTGCTCTTAACCATAGAGACATCTTTCTACCCTAGAATTCATTGAATTGTTGCTGTGCTGTTTTCATATTATTTTCAATGAGTCTCTCTGTATAACCCGGTAGCCTCAAACATGTTATGTAAATCAGGCTTGCCCTCAGCTCAGCAGAGATCACCCACCTTTTCATCCTGGGCGCCAACATTAAAGGTGTGTGCCAGCCATCAGGCAAGAATTTAGTCCTTTCTCTTCCATTTCCTTTCCTAACCACACAGAAAATTCTGTGAACTCTACTTGGAGGCAATCTTAAATCTTCCTGCTCTTACCAGTTCACCTCTACCACCCTTGTCCAAGAAACCTTGTGTCTTCACTAAGCCACAGCAGTCCTCTCCTAAGCGCTCACCCTGCTTCCACCCTCGCTCCTGTCTGCTCCCCAAACACATGGTCCAGTCCCTGCATCAGGCTCGGCTTACTTCAGATCACACTGGTTCTCTGCTGAAATGCTCTAAAGGTATTGCTCAGAATAGAAGTCAAAGTTCTCTGAGTGCTCTTTTGAGACTGGATCTCACTTTGAGCTCTAGCTGACTTTGAACTTTCTGTGTAGGCCAGGCTTAGCTCAAATCCACAGAAATTATCTTGTCTCTGCTTCCTGGGAAGTGACTTTAAAAAAACAACACAAAACAAAAGAGTGTTAGTTTTTGAGACTAGGTCTCAAGTAGCTCAGGCTGGCCTTGAACTCCAGATCTTCCTAAAGCTACCTCCTAATTGCTGAGATTACAGGCCTGTGCCACCAGGTCTGACTGGAAGTAACTTTGTACCTGAAGCACTGACTACAGGTTTTACTCCACTTTAGCCCCACTCCTCCAGCTGCTCCTTTCCTGTCTGGGAAGAAACACTTGTTCTACTCCTTTCTGCAATCTTTTCCCCACTCCAGCTAGCTGGTCTCCTCACACCACATACTGCTCCTCTGATCAAGCCTCCGTTTTTCAAAATCTGAGTCTACTTGCCTTACCAGTTCCATATCCAGTTAGTCCCTTTAGTGTACAGGCTGTGCTGTTTCCTCTTTAATTTCCAGCAATCTCCCTCACACAGGAGATATTGTATAGATTTGTTGGATGGAAAACAGACCGTAGCTGCACTAAACTTTGAAGCTTTGTTGACTGAAACATGCTTAGATATTTTCTTCTCTGATGGTCTTCTCTGACTCCATTATTCAAGTCATGTATATCTGTGTGTCATTTTTCTTCACTAGAGTGAAAACTCTAGGAGGGAAAAGACTGTATCTTACTCATCTTTGATCTGAACTGGTATCCAGGGTATCTGGCACAAAGCAGGTTGTTGGATGAATGAGTGAGTGGCATTAGTGAGGAAAAATACTAGAGTTTCAAAAGTTCCCCAAAGGGGTTGGGGATTTAGCTCAGTGGTAGAGCGCTTGCCTAAGCGCAAGGCCCTGGGTTTGGTTCCCAGCTCTGGAAAAAAAAAAAAAGAAAGAAAAAGAAAAAAAAAAGTTCCCCGAAGACTGAGACAGATTGAAAAACTGAGTTAAGAACAAGGAAAATAGAGAGAAATTATGTGAAGAAAAGAAAGGTTCAAATAAACAGGCAGGTGACAGTGCCAATGAGAATGCAGGAGTCAGTCAGGAAAGGCTCATGGCATGTAAAATCTGAGATTTTTTAAACACAAAAGGGACTTGAGAGTAAATTAAAAGCCAGTCATAGAGTTCTGGTGAGAGAGAAAAATGAGTAATTCACAACTAAAGCTTGCTTGTTAAGCAGGATCTGTTCAAAACGAGGCCTTGGGTTTCTGCCTTTTTCTTGGCCAACTAAGCAGGCATGCTCATTCAGTGTCTTAATATTTCCAGGGCCAGCCCAACATGGGGACTTTATGTTCTCTAAACAGTCAAGAAGGAAGTTTCTGTGAAAATATGCAAACGAATCTGTCCTGTGGGATTGAACATTTTGTTAATCCTGGCTCTCCAGGGAAATGAACTTCCCCATTCCCAATGGTAAGAGGAGAAACTCAAACGACTTTCCTTAAAAGGTATTATAGGATAGTCTAGAAAACATTTTGTTAGGTGAAGATCCAAAGAAATCAAGGAGGTATGAGTGAGGTCTAAACAATATAACCGGTAGAAAGGCCTGTTCTAGATCTATCTGATTCCTGTTCACAGGACACAGGTAAAAAAAAAATCCATGGTGGTAGAGTCATTCTTGGGTTCAGACTGCTCCTGACTTTAGTACCTGTAAGATGGGACACATGAATCCTTTCATTCTCCATCTCCTCCTTTTTCTTTAAGGCAGGCCCTCACTGTGTAGACCAAGCTGGCCTTGAACTCACAAGAATTCTGCCTCCGGAATTCTGGGATTAAAGGCCTATACCACCACACCTTACTCTCTAAAACTGGTCCTCATTTTAAGAACCAACATTTTACACAGCGGAAGGCATATCAAGCCCCACAGAATCTCTTGAGGCTGAGTTGGCAACTGTCTACTAAGATAACCTAGTTTTCTGTGTCAGTTTTCTTAGAACATTATGCCCAGAGCCCTTTCCGGAATCCACCGCCTTTCTACCCTCTGTGGAGGTAAGAAAATTTTTGTTTACTGCATGCATCGAGTAGCTGAGTTCAGTTAAGTTATTTTATTTTCTAACAGATTCCACGACGGGAGCGCTTGAGCATACGGAAGCATCTAAATTTCTTATGTTGCCATGAAATCGACATCGCAGCAAACAGTTGGAGTATAAACTGAGATAATTCTTCACCCTCAGGGTCATCTCCAGTCAATGTCTCCCTGCGCTGCCCAATCGCTGGGATGTGATTGGGGTGTTGGGGGGGAATCACACTGGTTTGGGGTGATGTCACACTAGCTGAGATGACATCTAACTGCGAGAAACCCGACCGCCACCAAACGCCAGTTAAACCACCTCGGAGGCTGCTGTGTGGAGAGGACTGGGAAACCGGTCCCCACACACTGTCCACGCTGGCTCCCAACGGAGGCCCACCCGCGGCCAGTGGCAAGATGCAGTGATCACAGCCCTCCCGCTCCTCCGCACTTCCGCCTCAGTAGGTGTCATGGCGCTAGGTGGCTGAATGGTTCCGGCGAGGCGGGGCCGTCGGGATGAAGGCAGTTGCTCGGGGTTCCACTTGTCGGGTCTGGTGACAACGGCGGCTGCGGAGCGAAGGGCCGGGCCGTGGCCCCGGACCGCAGGGGAGGCCGAGGCGGGAGCGCTCGGCGCTGAGGCGGCGGCGGCGGCGGCGGGAAGGGGCCGGGTGGCAGGGCAGGCGGGAGGCTGGCGAGGCTCCGGCCGCAGGACGGGCGCGGGGACGGCTCCGGGGGGCGGGGGCCGGGGCCCGGGCCGGCTCGTGCGGGGGGTATGATGACCCGGCGGCGGGGCCCCGGATCGCGTCTCCTCCGCCGCCTCCTCGCGGCGGCCCCGACTCGAGGCTGAGAACTACACACACCGGCGGTGAGTCTGGCTCGGCGAGGGGCTGGGGCCGTGGACTGCGGGGGTCGGTGCCCCGAGGTGGGACGGGAGAGCCGCGGACTCCCTGGGGTAGCCGGCTTGCGCGGGGCGCCTCTCTGGCCAGGCCCTGCGCGGCCCTGGGCGCCCCGTCTTGCTGCCTGGCCGCGAGCGGCCGGACAAGACTGCGTGCCGGGGAAAATGGGCAACTCCCCCTGCCTCCTGCCTTTCCCTCCGGATCCTGCTGTTGTCCCCAGGTGACAGGGTCCGTCTGGCATCTCCCCATCGTACG
Organism: Rattus rattus; assembly: GCF_011064425.1. Classification (NCBI taxonomy): domain Eukaryota; kingdom Metazoa; phylum Chordata; class Mammalia; order Rodentia; family Muridae; genus Rattus; species Rattus rattus. The sequence continues at coordinate 54,282,198 of NC_046156.1, forward strand.
GGTCCCCATCCCAACCGCAGGCTGCGGTGGCAGGTTCTCTGTGTAAAGCTTATGCGTGTGCATGTCACCCCACTGCCTGTAGCTGTAGTTCGGGCGTATTTGTGCCTTTGGGGACTGTGAAACCGCATCTAGAGAAAATCGTTTTGGTCGGGTTGGTATGGAAGCTTTTCTGTTCTCTTGGTTCGTGTTCTGTAATCTTTGAGTATATAATTTGTGATGGTGGTAAGGCTATGTGGGGACCAGTCCACCTATATGTTTATCTCTGCAAGGCAAAGCTAGAGGTCTTTTTTCAAAGGGAAACTTTTGCAGCCCGTCGTTACTTTAAAAGCCAAGAACAACAAAATCCAAAACATTAAAAGAAAAGATGGAGACAACCAAAAGTCTTTGCTTAGGACCCACACTATAAACAGTTCTGTAGGGCAGAGTCCCCCTTTTGTGTTTGGCAACCGAGACCTGAAACTTGGTCTCCTGGAGCGTTGGTCTAGCCTCCAGTTTGTTGTGGTGACGAACCGTGAGCAATGGCCTGTGTGTTTATGCTGGGCGCGTTTTCTTTCCTGTTCGGGGATGGCTACTGGGACGGGAAGCGGGAAAGGGGGGTGGGGGCAAGCTCCAGTAAGTAAATCTTTTTTTCTACATAACCAGTGACTCAGTTGTAGATAAGATGTCTCTTTAGTGACACTTTGAGAATTCTCAGTAGTGTAATGCTGCCACATACTAGTTTCAAGTGTAGACTCGGTTGCCCCAGTCCGCCCTTTATCTTGTTTCCTAGTAACTGATGAAAACAGCAGCGCGGCTTCCTGCTCTAGATGGAGTGGGGTTAAATTAAGTGGCGGATGGCCTCAGCAAAACCTACAATTTTGCTCTTGCTTGTGTAAAGCTATTTTTGATTCATGGTCTGTAGGTTTTTTTTTTTTTTTTTTTTTTTTTTTTCCTAAGATTATAGAGAATGCAAACCATTGCCTTTTTTTTTTTTTTTTTTTTTTTTTTTTTTTGTTACTTAAAAGCCTAAAGCTTCCTGTAAAACATTTAAAAACCTAACAACTCATTTTACCTAATCGTTCTTTTTTTTTTTTTTTTTTTGGAGCTGGGGACCGAACCCAGGGCCTTGCGCTTCCTAGGCAAGCACTCTACCACTGAGCTAAATCCCCAACCCCTTACCTAATCATTCTTATTCTGCTTGTTATTTTGAGTCTTTTGCATGTAATTTTCTCAGGATTCTGTGTTGCAATATGATGGAGGCTTTTAGATACTTTTCTTGTCATCACAAGCATTTAATCCCAGCACTTAGGAGGCAGAGGCAGGAGGATCTGAGTTCAAGGCCAGTCTGGGTCTACAGAGCAAGTTCCAGAACAGCTAGGGCTACACAGAGAAACCCTGTCTCAAAAAAATCAAACCAACGAACCCCCTGACACCCCCCCCCCAAAAAAAAGAGATACTCTTCTTGGCTTGAAGGATATTTTGGTAAAGTTTTTGAGATTGAAGCTAGAGGCTGCCAAACCGGTAAAGCAGCAGACAAAAATGTTGGCTCTGGTTGCCAGGTCGTTTGTGATAGCCTCCTGATCAGCTGATCTCTGGATATTGTGTTTTACAGATTTTAGAGCAAGCTGATCGGTAATGAGATTTAAAATCAAACCAGATCTTCCTCTTGAAAAAAAAGTCAGAGTTCACATTTCTCCGGAAAACAATTCTTTCCTTCTTTGTTTTTGTTTTTATAAGCACAGAACTATTGGTGGTTTGTTGGTAGAGATCCGTGAGCCAAACCTGCCTGTGAACTTCTTACACTTGGAACTTGTGCAGCTTGTTACTTTTGTATTTTAATTGGTTCTTTTGCAATTTGAATAATTTTGTAAGCCTGAGCAGCCTGGTCTGTCAACTGCCCTTTTTTGACTGTGACAACAATCTGTGTTTTTGTTACAGGCCTTCCCCTTACTACTTCCTAGCCGGTTTCTTCGGTTTCTTCTCTTACAATTCATGCCATTTTGGACACAAGTTATTCAAATCATTTCCCTGAACTAACACTTAATTTGATTTCTTTTGTTATTTGTTGCGAAGAACACAGGCTAATGCTCTGTTGACCAGGCTTGGCCTCACTCCTGAGCTGAAGGGGTGGTCCCCCCTCAGCTTTACTGAAACTCCCTGGTGCCTGGTATGGGTCTATTTTTGGTTTTGATTTTGTCTTTTTTTAGTTGTAGAAATTCAGCTAGTATATGCAGCATAATATATTTCTCAGTAGTGTATTACATTGTGTGTGTGTGTGTGTGTGTGTGTGTGTGTGTGTGTGTGTGTTTAGGAAAATTGCAGGAACTGGTTTTCTCTAATGTGGGTCCAGGGGATAAACTCATTCTTTCAGGTTTAGCAGCAAGTGCCTTTATCCAATGAGCCATTTTGCTGGTCCTCTAGTGCCTTTTATAGTTTCATTTCATTTTATCTTGTTTTCTTTTGGGTGCCATATCACTTGAGCCTTCTATGGGAACTGTGGATATCGAGGGTACCTTTGGATTCTTATTTGAGAACACTGTAGCTGTCTTCAGACACACCAGAAGAGGGCGCCAGATCCCATCACAAATGGTTGTGAGCCACCATGTGGGTGCTGGGAATTGAACTCAGGACCTCTGGAAGAGCAGTGCTCTTAACCGCTGAGCCATCTCTCCAGCCTCCCCACACCTTTGGATTCTTTTTTTTTTTTCTCTTTTTCGGAGCTGGGGACCGAACCCAGGGCCTTGCGGTTGCTAGGCAAGCGCTCTACCACTGAGCCAAATCCCCAACCCCACACCTTTGGATTCTTTAAAGGCACCTGGTTCTATATTTTCTTTGTTACTTAGTGAAAGGAGCCAGCATTTTGTTCATTAGCTCTGGGTAAAACTAATTTGGTCTTTTTGAGTTTTCCTTTTTTTCCACTTTAGAATTAGGGATTTAAGACTCTTTTAAAAGTAGCTATAAAAGTCCAGTATGGTTTTGTTTTGTTTTTCTTCTACTTTTCTCCAGTCAAATACATTTCTTTCCTCTACACAGTCACTCATTTTCCATATCCCCTGCAGTCTGGCAAAATTCACCTCATTTTTTTTTTTTTTTTTTTTTTTTTTTTGAAGATCCTGGGTGTTCCTCCATCTGCCAAACCATTGTTACCTCATTTAAGTCATGCTTCCTTTAGATCTTTGCTGGCTGATCTGAACAGGGCCCTCACTTGGTATTATTTGTGTTTTATAGCAATCTCTACTTGTTAATTTGATTTTGCTCTTAGGCTGGAAACTCTTAGTGGTATCATTTTATTTCAAACTTTATAAACATTGTTGACCGTATCTTATATACATAGTAAAACAATACCTTTTCCTAATACCCTTCTTTTGTTTTATTGCTATATATTTGTTATGCAGAACCAGTCTAAGCAGGTATTGAAACTTGGGAAACCACCTTGCCTAGAAGGAAAGCATCCTTTAGTCAGTTTACAGAACCATCAGAGCACTTTTAAATGGCTGAAGATACACAGAGCTATAGATGCTTTCCTGGCAGCTGGTGCCACCTCTCCACGCCCAGTTTGCAATACCAGTCGGGAAACTCACTGGTAACATGCAGGCCCACATGTACTGCAAGGGTGGCAAACCTGTTATACAAATGCTGCTCTTCAGGGTTTAAGTCTAGTTTTTTGCTTCTGTGTTACTATGTTAAGAACAGTAATATTTTATTATAGACTGAGATTCCCTTACATTTATGTATGGAGCAGTAGAGTGATCTCTTTATAGTCAGTCATATTAGGAAGTAGTTGGCACATACTGTATGGCATCCATTATGATGGGAACTAGTGCTGCAGAAAAGAAAAAGAGAAAAATAACTATAATATCTCACTACCCTGCTATTGAAGATTATACTTACAGAATTTAAACTTGAGAAAGAAGCTGGATTTTACATTTTAGATTATTTTATACATGCACGCACACGCATACACACACACATACACATACACACATACACACACACACATAAACACACATACACACATGCATGCACACACACATGCACACACACATACACACACACACACGTCAGCGGACAGCTCTCTTCTACTGTGGTTCTGGGGATTAATCTGCTCAGCTATCTCACTGGACTGGAAGTCACTTTTAAAATGTTTTCTTTCTTAGTTTTATTTATGTGTCTCAGTGTTTTGCTTGCATGTGAATATGTACCATGTGTATACCTGGTACCGGAGGAGAGTGACAGGATCCCCACAACTGGAGTTACAGATGGTTGTGAGCCACCATGTGAGTCCTGGGAACTGAGCCTGGGGCATCTGCAGGAGGAACAAGTGAGCCATGGAGCTGACTGACTTCCACATCCATCTCCAGAAGTCAGCTTTTAAATAACTAAGTCTGAAGAGAGGCCCCCAGTTATGGAAACTACCCCTGCTTGCCTCTTTGGGTTCTGCATCTGCTTTTTCCATTCTTGTGTTCTGTGTACTAACGGTCCTTGGTATCATTTAAATCTTGGTTTAAATGCCAACACCATATGAGTATTTCCTTGACCACCATCTCTACTATAGATTATATTGTGTTTTCTTCATACCTTATCACTAGTTGCATATCTCGAATATCGCTGTGTCTCTTGTGTCTAGAACACTTCCTAGTAGACAGGCAACCAGGTCCTCGGTATATGCTGGTTAAGGGACTAAGTTAACTAAACAGGACTACAGGAAGTAGTGTGAGCTGTGGGAGCCTTTCGGGAGCCTCGCCTACTATCAGTTAGCCCTACTGAAGACTTCTCAGATTTTTGTCTGGCTAAATAATCTAGTAGGAGAAAAATGGTTTGTTTTATGTAACAGCCTAATTGTGAATGTTTTATGTCAAAGTGGTATCCCAGTTCACTAATCTGCTCTCTGCTGCGTGGCCACTCACAGACCCGTGCTTCCTCCAGCTTGTTACTCTACCATTACTTGGGGGTCATCTCAGGGTAGAAGCTTGGATCTCTCATAGCCTTATTTATGCATTGTTCTCAACTGGTGAGGAAGACTGATCAACATAGTCTAGCCATGTGCCTCATAAAGGAGAAAGTAGATTTTTATACAAATTAACAAGCCCTACCACACTCAACTGAGATTTACGTGGGGCCTAGGGAAGGTAGACATTAGGAAAAGCAAAGGCCAAGAAGGGAAGTTCAGTTCCGTTCGGGAAGAGCGAGCGCATTACATATGGAGGGACTTGGGCTGGAGAAGTCCAGGCCCACACATTCTTCCAAGCACTGAAACTCAAGAGAGGGTGCCCTGGGAAAAGAGTGGATAAAACAAATCCACAAAAGTAACCGTAGGTCAGACCTTAGAAGGTCCGCTAATAAAAAGAGAGAGAGCGCTTTCAGACTTTATCATGAAGGCTTAAATGGTGGGACAGATGTTTATTATTTTTCCAGATGTGCATTTTTAAAGCAGCCTAGGAAGTGAAGAATGAGTTGGAAAAGCGAGCACTGACAAGTGCTTAAGAGTATAATTTGGGGAATACAGTTAGGCTGTTAGGTAGTTCGGAATTTAAGTTTTAAGCAAGTAGTACAGGCAAGCGGGAGGAAGCCAAGTGCAGTGAAAGGTAGTTAGGTCTCTAGCAAAAGGATTTTCAAGATAAATTTTTATTTACTTTTATGTGTGTAGGTGAATGCACCCACAAGACTTACAGCTCACCTTTCTTGTTCTTTCTGACTTCTGGCTGGCTGGTGAGCTTAGCTATTCTGCCTCCAACTCCTCTCCAAGCTGACTGATCCAATCTGGCCCGTCTCTCTCTTGACCTCTGACCTCGGCTTGACCTCAAACTCTAGCAATCCGTTCTATCTTCTGGCCCCTTCTCATTCTCTGCATACTTTGTCTTTACCTGTGTCTGGCTTGTTCTCTCTTCAGTCTGTCTTTGTAAAACTCCTGGTAAAACAGCCTGCCTCCTCTCTGCACTGCACTCTTAAGTAGCTTCCCTTTCCTTTCTTCTTGTAAGAGTTGGATTTTCTTTCTCTGATCTGCAACTCAATTAGACACCACTTTCAAACATCTCTGCTTCCTTCTACACACTAATTTGACCTTCATTGTTTGAGATTAAAGGTGTGTACTAAAGACCTGTCTATCTTACAGCCAAAGGGATTGAAGTTCTGTGCTAAGGGCTGAGCTACACCACAACTAGAAACAGGTTTTTCCAGTAAACAACACAATCTTAGTCTTCACAAATGTGATCAAATATCCTGTAATATACACTCACTAATAATATAAGTAATAAACACATTAAAGCATGTTCTTTTTCTTACCTGTCTAATGTTACGAATGTGTATCAAGTGTATATTGGAGAATATATACTTCCTGAACTAAGCCAGGACCGATGACTGGGAGAACTCAAAATAAAATATTGGTTTTAGGTTATTTAGGTCATCGGTTGTTAAACTGTGCCAGAGGGGAAAGATAACATGAACAAAAGCAGCATGAATTTATTATAGGTACATGGGGGTGGGGTGGGGGTGGGGAATGGAAGTTATATATGCCTTTACTCAGCACTTGGGAGGCAGAGCAGGGGGATCTTTGAGTTTGGGGCTAGTTTTGTCTACAGAGTGAGTCTTAGGACACTCAGGGCTAACACAGAAGAAACCCTGTCTTGATGAAAGAGGACAGAAGCTTTGAAAAGATGATTATCTTTGCTGTGGTACCAAACCATTCCATGCAGTGTTATAATTTGTTAACTCCTTGTGGCAAGATCACCTACCTATAGTAATTGCAGTGTGGAGTATATGCCACAGAATAGAGAAGCTCTTAAATAACCATGTCTGAAAGCCTTTCATCCCAGCACGGTCCAGCTCTCTTGAGTAGTAAACACACACACTAACCAGTCTTTGCCTGTTAATTCTAGTTGGGATTATTTCAGGGAGCAAATTCGTTATTACATCACATCAGTTGTTATTGGAAAGTAAATTTTGAAATGAAACTTTGTTTATTACTAGATCCAAGAGGTGAAACATTTTGGGAAGTTAGAAATAGCATTTGATTTATTGGGAGCTACCTTCATGTGCATTGAGAAGTTTGTGGTTTGTTTAACAGTGCATTCTACACAGAAAAATATCCACAGCTGATAATTCCGCCCCATAGTTTTTGGGAAATCTTACCTAGGAAGAGAATTGATTCTCATTTGCAAAGGCAGATTTGTGGGGCAGTATCTGTGCCTAGAAATGGTCTAAAGTCTCATTTCAGAGTGAGTATAAATAACAGTGTTGGTTTTTCTAGGCCATTCTGATTCTGTGTTTTCTTCTCACCTTGTTACTGAGGTCTGAGTGAGTGTCAGCTACATGGAGTCTTAGTGGTAAAAAAATATGTACCTGTGACAAAAGCTAGTGAAATTCTGGTTGGTTTTTTTTGTTTGTTTGTTTGTTTGTTTTTGGTTTTCTTTCTTTCTTTCTTTTTGTTTGTTTGTTTGTTTGTTTTGCTTTGTTTTTGCCTTGCATGGATTAGGTTTGTTTTTCTGAGTAAGTTATATTCAAAATGTTGTAGAACATGTTCTCTTTCCCTCTCTCTTTCCGGTGATGTTGAGTCATTAGTATTTGCAATTTTGTTACAGGGTCAAAAGGTGGTTATAACATCATTCTAAAGATGTAATGTTTTTAAAAGGATTTATTATATATACGTATACAGTAGCTGTCTTCTGACACACCAGAAGAGGGTACCAGATACCATTACAGATGGTTGTGAGCCACCATGTGGTTGCTGGGAATTAAACTCAGGACCTCTGGAAGAGTAATCAGTGCTCTTAACCATCTCTCCAGCCCCAAGGTGTAATAAATATTAAAGGCTACCTAGTTGTGAACATTACAAAAAAATTTGGCCAAGAGTGGTGGTGCATGCCTGTGAATCCTGCATTCAGAAGGTAGAGGGAGGAGGAACAGGAGTTCAAGGTCATCCTGGGGTACATCGTAAGTTTGAGGCTGGCCTGCACTCTGTGAGAAACTGTTTTAAAAGACGGAAACAATAAATAAAAGGATATTTTGTGAGTTCTTTCCAGTATGACTTTATTGCCTTGTCATTTTTCTTTTAGGTAGGGTCATAAAGCCTATACTGGTTTCACAATGATCAAGGCTAGCCTTGAACTACTGATTCTCCTGCCCTGCTTTTCAAGTTCAAGGATTACAAATATGTACTACCTAAACCTCTGTCCTTTTGTAGTTGCTGCAAACTGTAAATTTTATATTGCATAAATATTGTACTCCATGTTTTTGGTTGAATTGTTAAATTTCTATTTCAGTAGGGAAAACAAATTGGATGATTTACCTACTTTTTTTTAGTCTGGCTCAATTTTATGTGGCATGCAATACTTTGCATGTATTTTAATAGGTAAATTTAGTAAAGGAACTACTTGGTTTCAGGTTTTCTTTTATATTTGGGTTTACATAGGTGATGTAAGTAGGCCAAAATGCTTTGCATATTAATGGCCTTGTAAGTTGAAGTGCACTGGCCTTAGCTTTTAATTTGTGCTTTTTTTTCTCCTTCAGGTTCATATAAATTATGGAGCCTCTTGCTTAGAGTAAATCCTTGCACCATTTTAAACATTGAAGGTTGAAGACATTTTTTCTTTGCAGCTGACTGACTCCATTGCAGAGAGCTTTAAGTTGTGATCAGGCACAAAGAAGTGCACATTTGCCCCTCCCCCCTTCTTCCCTATGTGCAGTGCCAGGGATCAAGTCCAAGGCCCTGTGCATTCTGGGCAAACGCTATTCCAGACCTCAGCTCTAGCCCTACACAGTGCTTTTTGATGTTCTGTAACATCCTTTGTCATGTTTCCTTCCTTTCCAATTGTACATTTATTTTCTTATGACTTGTAAAATTGTACCACGTGGGCTGAGGCGGACACTTCACCCATATCTTAAGAACCATGCAAATGAAACAGGACGAGTAAAGGGGAAAAACCAAAGCCAAACATTTGGAAATACTACAGTTTGCATGAGTGACAGTGATAGTGCTGGTAATGAAGTTGGTGGCAGGAGTACGTCTCTTCCAGCAATATTGTGTTTATATTACAGTGATAGCCTCTGGGAGGGTCTGGGTGATAAAGTGAAGAGGCAAACAGAAGGACTCTATCCTCTGGAATTTATATTGTGACAGTAAATTTATAGTGGGAGGGATGGCTGTGGTGGCTGTGGGTGGGTGAAATGTTGGGTTGGGGGAGAAAGAGAGAGGGAGGGGGGGGGGAGGGAGGGAGGGAGGGAGGGAGGAGTTTTGTGTTAGGAGCCTGATGTACAGAGGACACGGAGTTGCTTTTCGGGAACTAAGGGGATAGTGGCATACATATGCCTGTAACCTCAGCCCTCCAGAGGCCGAGGCAGGAGACAGTCAGAGTGGGGATGCTGGTGAGCAGGGACATTTTGAGAGGTTTTGGAGAGGGTTTTAAGTCTGCGTGCACATTTGTGTGTTTGCAGGTACAGGTGAGTGCGTGTAGGCTAGAGGTGGCTGCCATGTGTCTTGCTCAGTTGCTCTCCATCTATTTTTTTGAGACAGGGTCTCACTGACCTGCTGCTTCAGCTGGACTGGATGGCTACCTCAGGAGCCTGGCTCCATCTCCCCATGTTGGGTTACAGGTGCATTTTGCTGTGCCTGGCTTTTTTATGTGGGTGCATGGGGTCTTAACTCAGGTCCTCATCACCCTACTGATGAAGCCATTTTCCTAGCCTCTTGGTGAACATTTTTATACCCAGGCCATGTATCAATGCTTTGTACATGTTAAGCAATACAAGCTAAGCTCGCATTCTACTGCTGAGTTATATCCTCAGCTACCGCCACACCCACCCTTTCCTGTTAATGTCTTTCAACCTTATTTTAAATCAGGGTCTCTCTCTAAGTTACTCAGATTGGCCTTAAATTCAGCCTGTAGCTTGCCTTCACCTTGTGATTCTCCTGTCTCTTAACCCTTTTTTTTTTTTTTTTTTTGGGTTCTTTTTTTCGGAGCTGGGGACCGAACCCAGGGCCTTGCGCTTCCTAGGTAAGCGCTCTACCACTGAGCTAAATCCCAAACCCCATCTCTTAACCTCTTGAGTAGTTGAGATTAAAGGCCTGCACACAAGATCTGTTTTGAAGATCTTTAGATTTAATGCCCAAGTAATGGAAAACTTCTGGGGAAACGGAAGAGATTAAGAAGTTAGGAAAAGACAGTTATCTAGCCTGCTGCTTAAAGCCACGAAAGCAACGATGTCAAAGCTCACGCCCTCCGCAGCTACATACATATAGCAAGCTTGAGTGCAGCTTGGATGCTAAAGGTCCTGCCTTACAAACAAAACAGAAAACAGCCCCAGCAACAAATAGCAGCAAAGAATCCCTTGAGTGTTTCAGGCAGTTCCAAGAGGCTGCTTGCATTGTGAACTAGCATGGTGGAAAAATGGCTGACTTGAACTATACTTAGTTCAGCCAAGTAGTAGTTTGTGAAGGAAGGGAGAAGAGTGAGTCCTCATAATGAGTGTGTGCCAGGAGCTGCCACTGCGCCTGTGTTACATAGCTGCATTCTCCCAAGAGCTCTGAGAGATGGCTATGGCTGTTGCGGTTGACTGATGAGGAAGCAGTTGCTCCCTGGTTTGTGGCTTGCGTGACTGGGTGTTTGGTGTATTCCATAAGTGACATAGAAGATTGAGGGTGGAGTGGAGGCTTGTACATTTAATTTTGAACATGCTGAATTTAAGGTGTCTATTCTTATAATCAAGTGGGCATAAGATAAGATTTGGATAAGATTTGTAGATTTGGTGGGAAGGGTAGAAAAAGGAGGCTAGAAGAGGAGTCTGGATTTGAGATAGAATTTTTTTAGATTTTTTCTTTTTCTCTTTTTTGGCAAATGACATGCTAGGTTATAATTACTGAAAAGAGGGAAAGTGTAGGGCTAGGGAAGGGGTTTATAGTTGAGCCTCAAGGTCTCTGAAGGTCCTAATGACAAGAAGAGAGCAGATGAGTGTGTGTTCTGTGCTGGATGGTTGGACTTTATTCATTTAATGTAGTTTTTTTTTGGCTTACTGAACTTGCGGGATCTGTGGGATATTCAGGACAGTGGGACCGTTCTCACCTCCTTTTATCTTCTCTCTCTCTCTCTCTCTCTCTCTCTCTCTCTCTCTCTCTCTCTCTCTCCTCCCTCCCTCCCTCCTCCCTCCTCCTTCCTTCCTCCCCCCTCCCCTCCCTCCCCTCTCTTCTTTGACTCACTGTGTAGTCCAGCATGATTTCACATACCTGATGGGTATGTCATGGTGAGACTGTGGAGGCCATAGGACAACTTGTGGGAGTCACCTGTCTCCTTCCACCATGGGTGTCTGGGAAGAAAACTCAGGTTGTTGGGCTTGTCAGCAAAGCACTGAGCAATCCTACCACCGGATCCCATCTTGTTCTAAGAGTAACTTTCTGTAGAAAGTTTTCTTCTTCAGAAGAAAACTCTCTACCCTTGTCATTACCTGCTTGATTTCTTTTGGTCAGTAGTAATCTTTCCTAGTGTTGGAGAACAGAATTTTGTTTTTTGAGAGGAGGGAAACTGCAATATGAGCTACACGTGTTCTCATATGCTGTTGGTGAGCTTTGCATCTTGAGCCCGTGTGGTCTCATTCTTCCTTTCTTTCCACGTAGGTATGGCATCACAGCTGCAGGTGTTTTCCCCTCCATCAGTGTCGTCGAGTGCCTTCTGCAGTGCGAAGAAACTGAAAATAGAGCCCTCTGGCTGGGATGTTTCAGGACAGAGCAGCAACGACAAATATTATACCCACAGCAAAACCCTCCCAGCTACACAAGGGCAAGCCAGCTCCTCTCACCAGGTAGCAAATTTCAATATTCCTGCTTACGACCAGGGCCTCCTCCTCCCAGCTCCTGCAGTGGAGCATATTGTGGTAACAGCTGCTGACAGCTCAGGCAGTGCCGCCACGGCAACCTTCCAAAGCAGCCAGACCCTGACTCACAGGAGCAACGTTTCTTTGCTTGAGCCATATCAAAAATGTGGATTGAAAAGAAAAAGTGAGGAAGTTGACAGCAACGGTAGCGTGCAGATCATAGAAGAACATCCCCCTCTCATGCTGCAAAACAGAACTGTGGTGGGTGCTGCTGCCACAACCACCACTGTGACCACGAAGAGTAGCAGTTCTAGCGGAGAAGGGGATTACCAGCTGGTCCAGCATGAGATCCTGTGCTCTATGACCAATAGTTATGAAGTCTTGGAGTTCCTAGGCCGAGGGACATTTGGACAGGTGGCAAAGTGCTGGAAGCGGAGCACCAAGGAAATTGTGGCCATTAAGATCTTGAAGAACCATCCCTCCTATGCCAGACAAGGACAGATCGAAGTGAGCATCCTTTCTCGCCTAAGCAGTGAGAATGCTGATGAGTATAATTTTGTCCGATCTTATGAGTGTTTTCAGCACAAGAATCATACCTGCCTTGTGTTTGAGATGTTGGAGCAGAACTTGTATGATTTTCTAAAGCAGAACAAGTTTAGCCCACTGCCACTCAAGTACATAAGACCGATCTTGCAGCAGGTGGCCACAGCCCTGATGAAGCTGAAGAGTCTTGGTCTGATTCATGCTGACCTCAAACCTGAGAACATCATGCTGGTTGATCCAGTTCGCCAACCCTACCGAGTGAAGGTCATTGACTTTGGTTCTGCGAGTCATGTTTCCAAAGCCGTATGTTCAACCTACCTGCAATCACGCTACTACAGGCAAGTGCAAAATACTGGAGATGTGTCCTTGTGTTTAACATGCAGAGCATAGAACTGTAACTGTTCTACCCAGGAGTCCATCTCTTTCTGGACTCCAAGATGGCAGCAGGATTTGTTTCCGCTTACATGTATATGTGGAGTTCCTATAAGTAATGCGCTTTCTTACTGGAACCCTATTTAGTATTAACAAATAACTCAGATTAATTCTGAAGGTTACTGGCTGAATTGTGCTAGTATCTGGTTCATTCTTGACCTTTACACCCAACTTTCCCCACTTGAAGGACTGTTCAGAGATGATCAGTCTCCACAGATGCTCTTGCTTTTCCTCAGCTCATACCTTTGCATGTAAAAGGTTTTGGTAATATCTTTAAGGTTTAACCTTAGAAGCAGTTTTTCTGTTTTTTTTTGTTTTTTTGTTTTTTGATTTTTTGTTTTTTGGGTTTTTTTTTTGATAGCAAACATTGTATTAGATGACTGCTGCGGTCTTCTGTTTGAACATTCTCTAAGATTTTAAACTTTAGTTATCCTAGAATAGCTTGACCTAAGTACATTAGAGATTTTTATTTCTAGATTAATATTTCTAATACAAGGTCCTTTTATTATATTAAAATTCTTGTAACAGTACTTAGATGTTGTATTCACAGTTTTGCGTGTACTATAACCAAGGCTTTAAAATATATTCTCATTTTTCAGATTTTTATTTTATTTAGTTATTCTTAAAGAATCTGATATTTAATTTAATGTATAAATTGAATATTGATCGTATAGTTGTCTAGTCAAGAAAAGAGTGTGTGTTGGGGTATGTAGTTCATAGATACAGGGCTGAGTAAGTAGTTAACACAAAAGGCTTTCTGTTCTTCCTTTGAGGGAGATGTCTTTTTTGGAGACAAGGCCTCACTGTAGCCTTGTCTAGCCTGGTTCTATACAGACCAGACTGGACTTGAACTCAGATCTGCCTGATGTTTGGATTAGTAGATTTACTATCTGTTTTTGTTGTTGTTGTTGTTGTTGTTTTCATTTTTATTTTATGTTTATGGGTGTTTTGTCAGTGTATGTGTCTGTGTACCAAGCGTGTATCTGGTGCCCAGAGAGGCAAAATCCAGTCCTCTGACCCTGGAGTTACAGATGGTTGTGAGCTGCCATGTAGATGCAGCCTCTGGAAAAGCAGCCAGTGCTCCCAACCACTGAGCTGTCTCGCCAGCCCCATCCCTAGACCTTAGGATTTTGAGGTTAATCTATTCTGTAGCACTTATCAGGATGCCATTCCTTCTTAGATAATGTTTCATTGTGTATTTACCACATTTTGTTTATCCATCGTTGATAGGCACTTGGGCTGTTAGCACCTTTGGTCTTTGCGAATGATGCTGCTGTGAGCATTGCTGCTGTCCCTGTATCTCAGTTTGTTTTCAGTCCTGTGGAGTGTGGGCTAGGCTTGCTAGACTGGGGAATTGTAGTAGCTTTGAAAATCTACTAGACTTTTCCATTCCTACCAGCAGCACATGAGAGTCCCAGTTTCTCTGTTTCCTCCAACACTTGTTATTTTCTATGTATTTTAAAGTAGTTCTCTTTTGAGTATAAGCGGTGTCTCAGGTAGTTTTGATTTACATTTTCCTAATTAGTGATACTGACAGTTTTTCGTGTCTTTATTGCTACCTTATACTTTGTTTGGAGAGATTCATTTAATTTCTCTGACCAAATTTTCAGTTGGTTTTGTTAAATTTTAGAAATTAAATAAATTGTTAGACATTAATAGATGTGATTTTGAGATATTTTGTCCCCTTTTATAATTTTGAACCTGTGGCTAGTGTGTAATACACAGGTGTTCTGAATCTTGGTAAAGTCTGGTTCGTCTGCTTTTTTTCTGTTGTTTATTCGTCAGGTGTCATTGTTACAAATCCACCATCATGTAGTTTAACTCTGTTTGCTTCTACAAGTCTTGGACTTTTAGCTACTGCATCTAGCTATTTAATTTTGAAACAAGGTTTTGCTATATAACTCTGGTTGGCCTGGCATTCAGTAGCTCAGGCTGGCTTTGAACTCAGCACTTCTCTTGCCTTAGCCTTCTGAGTGGATTGCAGGCATGGGCTACTGCACCTTGTTCAACTTTTATTGTTTAACTTGAGGCCGAATTTAATTCTTTTCCATGTGATTGTTTACTTCACACAATGACCTTTGCTCTAAAACTTGCTTGTTCCCTCATTGAATGGTCTTGGTACCTTTGACCATATATTTAAGAGTTTATTTTTGAGTCCTTTATTTTCTATGACTGTCTATAGGATAGATTTTTCTATTTTTTTCTTCAAAAAAACATCAGAATTTTATAATAATAACATTGACATTGCAAATTTCCTGGGGTAGTGCAGTACTGGTATTTTAATGATAGTCTTTTAATACATTCTCACTTCAAAAAATCTTCATAGTTTTATTAAACCATGACCTGTTTTACTTGAAAGGAACTTGGAGGACCTGTGGTTTCTGGTTTCATGCTGCTCTTGGCCACCTAGGCTAATTTTGAAAATTTCACTTCAGTTTATTTATGGCTTGGGATATTTAGGCTCCAACTACATTTGCTTCTGATCCACTCTGAGTACCCCTCCCCTCCCCCCATATAGTACAAGTGCACCATACGCTTACTGGTGTGTTGAAGGGCTGGTGCTGCCCCACTCTTGACTGGGGAGGTGAGAGGGACCGGCTGTGGCAGGAACTTGTCAGCTGAGTGTTTTCTTTGTGTGTGCAGGTGTTCAGTAGCTGTGTGTCCTCTCAGAGATAACCGAGCAGCTTTAAAACTGAAAACGGCAGAGCAAAAGGAGATGCAAGTTATTTTTTGGCAGGATTTTTACATAAAGACTCAGTGATTTGTGGGACAGATTATCCTGCACAACTTTCTCTAACTGGCAATCCATGTGACTAATTTTCAGTTTTAGGTTGCTAGTCTTTGGGCCTTTTTCCGTATCCTTTTAATTTGGGCTTTGATTTTTACAAAAAAAGAAAAAAAATGTTTCCTAAGTTTTAAAGTATTCTTCAAAGCATCTTACAAATTTGACTGTTGGCTGTAAGAATACTTTCAAGAGGAAGTAAGTTTACTTCTTAAAAGTTGATTCTGTTCCCACACCATCACTGCGTGCAGCTCAGCATGTGTGACTGGGCTTGGATTTACCTGCATGCTCTGCTGTCTCACAGTCGTGCTGGATACTGAGGCTGAGGCAGGTGAAGAGTGGTTGTGCAGGCAGCCCTCGCTCGCACCCACTTCTCCTCAGTGGGCTCAAGTGTCCTCAGGTCTTTGTTGTCAGAGTTCACTAACACCTTATATTCTTGTCTTTTGCAAATCTCTGTGTAACCCTTTGGGGTGGTGAAGCTGCCTTCAAAGCCAACCTTCCTACGCTACTTTTAAGTTTAGGCTGCGTTGTCCTGATGAAGTATGCTCGGCTACTGCATCTTTGTCAGGAATTTGCCACACCGTTAGCCAGAGGCATGGCGAAATGATCCAAGCTCTAGAAATGTTTCTCTAGTTACTGAATGTACACTGACTGCTCCAAGCAGAGCTCCTGTCTTTGGGGCTTGTGTTTTAGGGACCAAAATTCGCCACACCTAACAGTCCCAGTGCTTTTCTCTTTTAAACAAGCTAGCTAGCATTTATTTCAAGCTCAGATCACTTTGTTATTTATGGGCAGACGCTGCCTAGAAGAGAAAAGTATAGCTTAATTTATCCTATACAAACAATCTAATTTCCTGCAACAGTGAAACTACAGTTTCAATTTAAGCCACAGATGCAGAAAGTCGGACTTTATGTAACAACTCTAATCTGGTAAATAAGTAGGTTTGGTGCCTCAGATGGGAAGAAAGAAACTGAGTGTTCGTGAAAACAGCCAGAGAATGATTTGTGCTCAGCTTGCTCTGGATGCCAATGAACTGGGGCTTTCTGACCTTGGAGGAGCTTTTCAGTAGAAAGAAGTTGAAAGTGAGATGAACTGCAGGGCGGCTGGTTCTGCCACTTGGCTCTTGCCCTCGTGTTAGTACTGTAAGCATGGGGTTGTACCCTCTAAGTTCTCAGCCTTCCTAATGCTCTGACCCTTTAGTACATTTACTCACACTGTGGTGACCCCAACCGTAAAATTAATTTTGCTGCTACTTCATAACTGTAATTTGCTACTATTATGAATTGTAATGAAAATATCATATATGTAAGATCTGATATGAGATCCCAAGGTGGTGATGACCCACAGGTTGAGAACCATTGCTCTAGGGGTCACAGGACAATTGATGGTATTTTCCTGTGTAACCCTTTGGGGTGGTGAAATAAACACCATCTTGTTTGTCGCACCTCTAGCTTTCTCCTACCCTTGAGTAGTCTTTTCTTGCCTTATGTTTATTACAATTTTAGACCCGAAACAGATGAGAAATTAACTCTTTTTTAATTTAACTTTATTTGCGAGACAATCTCGGTTGTAGCTGGGCTGGCCTTAAACTCACCCTCCTGCTTCTGTTTCCTAAGTGCTGGGACCTCAGCTGTGTGCTTGGCTCGCCCACCTTATGAGCGAGTAGAACCAGGACTTTCATGTCCATAGAGGGTTTTCCTAGTGCTAAGCATCAAATCAAGGAAGGGCCTTGTGCTTGTTAGAAATGCTCCATTCTCACGTCCTAGTAGTTAAGGTGAGCATTTTTATTTTTAGGTCCAAGTGATGAAAACACCCACTGAAGCTTTCTTTTTTTTTCTCCCTTATTTCTTTGCCTGCCTGCTTGCCTTCCTCACCCCTCCCCAGTCCTCTTTTATCTGTATACCTTTTCATTAGCTAAATCCAGAGGTTTTCTTTAGTCCTTGCCTTTTGTGTACGGGGAGTGTTGCTGTCTTTGTGAGGTCTCAGAATCCTTAGCTGCTTTTGTCATTCCAGAACCAACCAGAACCTGGAGACTGGAGGACTCCAGATTCCACCTAATCTTCCGTGTTTTGTTGTTTGAAAAGCTGGAATTACTGTTAAGCTGTGTGTTTTGGCCATTCCCTCCTGATCTACCTTTTCAAACTGCCTTCTTAAGAGATGGGACTTAAAACCTCCCGCTGCTCAGTCCGTGCTTCGGAATGTTCTCAGCCCAGTTTTGTTTTGGCGCCAAGCCATGTCCATTTGCCCTGCCAGCTATTTCTGGTGCTGTCATGAACTTGGAAATTAATGTTGCTGCACACTGAAAGTAAGACTTTTTTCTTTTCAGTTTTAGAAAAGCTTTTATATTTTTTCTGGGTACTCTCATTCTCAGCTTTATTAATGTTCCTTTCAGGCTTGTGTGATCATAAAAACATACTATAATGGTTGGAATTTAATTGAATTGTGAAATTCCATTAGTCGTAAATGGCTGCAGTTACTTGCAACATCACACACCACTTTTCTCCTTTGTTTGTTTTTGTTTTGTTTTTTATAGGCAGGTCTTAGAGCTACCTGTAGACCAGGTGGGCCTCACACTTGCAGTGACCCTCCTGCTGGAATTACGGGACTGCACAAGCGCGCCCAGTAGGGGATGGCTATGAGAGTTGGTTCGTTGTTTGTCTTTTTGGTTTGTTTGTTTGTTTTTAGTGAACAAAAAGTTCATATCAAATGCTACAGAAGCTGATATTAGCTGTTCTACTCTAGCTGGCTAGCAGAATGAGTTTGAAAGGCCTAGATTTTCTACTATTTCAAAGTAAGGATCAGAAAATGGCTTAGAATCTCTGGAGATTTCCTGTTTCCTAAAGATGTTGATATTTAAGTGCTTGTAGAGGATGCCTTTTGGGAAAATATTCTAGGCAAGTCATGGGGATGCATGCTGTAGTCCTAGCACTTGGGACACCAACGAGAATCCCAAATTCAAGGTCAGCCTGGGCCATAGAACGAATGTGGCTACGTAGCAAGACTGTTTCAAAATACTAAAACAGTATTCAACCAAAACCCAGCCACACTAGTAATCAGTGGATCTTTTATTGTGGCTGTTTTGTTTGTTTTTCCAAGGGCTTCCCTGTGTAGCCCTAGCTATCCTTGGAACTTGATCTGTAGACCAGGCTGGCCTTGAACTCACAGAGATCCATCTGCCTCTGCCTCCTCATTGATTGAGATTAAAGGTGTCTACTACCACTGCCCAGTGGGAGTTGAGATTTCAGTGGTTTTATTTGTTAGTTTTTTAAATTTGTACATGGGGGAAACATGTATATGGAGGTCAGGGACAACTTGAGGTTGTTTCGCTCCTCCTCCCTTGTGGACTCTGGGCATAGACCTCGGGTATGTGACCTATGTTCATGCCACCATTCCAGATACATTTATGAGGATGCAAATATAGATAATTTTTATTTATTGAGAGTTAGCGTGGTCTATTTAATTCTGGAGTGAGATTTCTGAGTCACCTTTATCAGTTACTAACTGTGCTTGTGCAGTTTCCTGCTCTATCAGTGGGAGCAATAACTTTATTTCAAGTGTGTTTGCCTATAGAGAGCTTTTAGTTTATAGGTTACTGTACTTGAAGCATTAATGAAAATGAAATTCCTAAAAGTACAGTTTCAAGACTCAAGATAATGGTACTCTAATAATAGTTATTTTATACCTAACATTTACATATGCTTATTATGGGCCAAGCCCTTGCCCAAGACTTTATTAATTTACTTAAACTTTGTAGTGTCCTTGAATGCTGCTGTCTGTATTGTCTATCAGGAGCCCAAGGCACAGAGTGGAAGTTAAATGGTGACAGCTAAAATGATGAGCTTAGCTTCAAACTTTCTTAGGATGGCTTCTGAGTCTCTGCAAGCATCATCTTTTCAGAGATCATTTTTGTTATGAAGATATAGTAAGGCAACAAGGTGTTCAGAGGAAAAATTAGGATCTTTTATTTAGAATTCTAATTAAAAAACAGATATTAATGTGTTCAGTTATGTGGAACTGTCATGAACTCCAGTGGGATTATAGGATATGTAGATTGTTTTATATTATCTTTCTGCAGTTCAAAACTTGTGGATTCTGAAACACACCAGGCCCCAGAGTGTTGGCCGCATAGTTGTGTACTGATGGTTGGTTTTTAGTTCCCTTAAACAAATATGCCTGTTGCTGAAGAATTTAGTCATCATAGTTCATTTCCTCAAGTAATGCTTGTTATTTTATCCTGTATCTTTGTGTTTTGCTAGAGCTCCTGAAATTATCCTTGGATTGCCATTCTGTGAGGCTATTGACATGTGGTCACTGGGCTGTGTAATAGCTGAGCTGTTCCTGGGATGGCCTCTTTATCCTGGTGCTTCAGAATACGATCAGGTAAGAGTGCTTGCTTGTGTGGACATGGAAGGCAGCACACATTCAGACTGCGCAGGCCACACAGCACAGGGATATTGAAAAATTCAGGGTGTCCTAAGCGCATAAAATAGATGTTGACAGATTGCCTACTGTATTATTACCTACCAAAAGTACATACAAACATTCTTTAAAAAATACTTTTTAGTTTTGAGATTATAATTTCATCATTCCCTTTACAAATCTAGTTTTAAAGGTCAAAGCTTTCCAAAAATGTACACGCGACCACCTGAGATGCCACCCTTTGTTTGGAGACCTGGCCTCTCTGCACGGCCCTAAGACTCACTCTGACTCCATAGACTAGGTTGATGCTAGCATTAAAGGCCTGTGCCGTTCTTAAACAGAAACTCAAGCTAAACCCTAACTCGGTGTGCACTGTGGTATTATAGCCGCCTGGCAGCCACCTCTTGGTGTTGGTAGACTGAACACAAAGGCCAGTGAGCATCCGCTTAAAATTCTGCATGCTGGTAATTAATCACCTGTTTAGTTTTGGTAAGGTTTCTGCCTAACACTAGGCTATTGGCAATTAAGTTTGGGGATCCAAAATGGGGGAGATAAAGCTTCAGTGACAGTACACTCATCTAACTAGCATGTGAGAGCTAAATTTGATACCCAACATTGGCTTGGGGGAGGTGTCTGCAAGATTTTGACTGTAATACAGGATGAAACATTGGTGCCTTAACCCTTGTATTGTTGAAGGGTCGGTCAACTGTAGTTACTAGTGCAGTAGGTTCTAGAGAAAGGAGTGTGCTAGCAAAGTTTTTAGATAGAGGAACAGGAGTCTACTTGTTACTGATGATTAAAAACTTTCTTTTTTTTTTGGACAGGCAGTGGTGATGCACACCTTTATTCCCAGCACTTGTGAGGCAGAGGCAGAGGCAGGTGGATCTCTGAGTTCTAGGCTAGCCTGGTCTACAGAGTGAGTTCCAGAATACCCAGGTCTATACAGAGAAATCCTGTCTTGAGAGCAAAATAAAACAAAAACATTTTTTTCTCTCTACCATTCGTTATGTTTTCACCTCTGTAATAAACAAGCATTTTATTTTCTATTTCGTGTGATTGGCATTCTGCCAGCTCTGTGCTGATTAGCTCTGATTTAGTCAACTCTGTTTTATTAGGTCAGAGATGAAAGCAAAGTAAGGCTCACCGGGAGGTTGGTAAACTTCGGCTCACTCAAAGCTCTCGTTACTTTATTACATGTTAGGTCCGGCTGCGCTGCAGATTAGCTCGCTTCTGACACAGGTTTTATGAGAGCCATCTGAGCTAGAAAATAGCTTTTGAACGTACTGTGTTGTGGAGACCAGCCTCGAACGCCTTAGCCTCTGGCCTCTCCCAAGTACTGGCCAGGATTCCATGTGTACACTACTGACTGATGAACTGAAAAGATAACTACTGTGTAGGACAGGCTACCACTTCTAAAGAAATCGGTCCACTCAATAAAGTTTGGCTGTGGAAATAATTTGAATTTCCATTTTTTTTTTTTTAAGAATTATTTATTTATTTTAGGTATAGGATACATTGTAGCTGTCTTTAGAAGCACCAGAAGAGGGCATCGAATCTCATTACAGATGGTTGTGAGCCACCATGTGGTCGCTGGGAATTGAACTCGGGACCTCTGAAAGAGCAACCAGTGCTCTTAATCACTGAGCCATCTCTCCAGCCCGAATTTCTATTTTTTGCTCTTAAAAAAAAAAAAAAAAAGGCTACACAATATCGGCAGCTCTTTAATAGTAAAGACTTCCCATTTCACCAGTCTATCCTCAGCTAACATCACCCTTGACACATACCAGATACATACGTTTTTGTTTGTGTTTAAGAAATAGTTATTTGTAATTAGAAGGTTAAGAAAGGCAAAACTTTGTTCTCTTACCATAGATGTCTCCTTTTTGAACCAACTTGGAATAGGTTATGAAACAGGTTGTTCAAGTGACCAGTTTTGTTGTGCTTTGTAAGTTTTTAATCTTTTCTACTTTGCAAGAAACAAACTGGCTTTCTGGTCTACAAGAAGAAAGTACAGGGATAGGAGATGACGCACAATCCTAATCTTAGTGGACTCAATATTCTTAGTCCTTCTTAAACCCTCTGAGAATCCAATAGGAGCTGTAGACTCTGCCCACCAAATATGCACGCTTTGTTTTTGTGCATCTTGAGGGGATTTTTGGATCCTGCTCCAAGCCATCAGAACCTCCAGGAATGTAGCTCCTAGTCACACTACTCTGTGGCACCAGTTCAAGTGGAAGCAGGTACAACTGGATTCAGAAGCAGAGAGTGATCAGAGCTTTCTTTGCAAAGAAAAAGGAGTGGTCCTTGTGTAAATTTCTATGTAATATGTTGATGGAGGGAAGGAGGAAGTAATTTGCCTGGGCCAAATAAATATGATGCTGCTGGCGAGCAGGATTGGGAATAGATTATGTGGTCCATCTGGGCAATATAAAAGGATTCATATATCAGGGTCCAACTGAGATGTTTTTGTTTGCTTTTATAAAACTAATGTTAAGAGTTAGAATTTACATACTGCCAACTATTTGAAGTGTACAGATTGATTATTTTTTAGTGTGTTTACAGGGATACACAACCATTATCAGTTTTAGAACATTCTGTCTGACATTTAGAATCCATTAGCTGATAATTTTATCCTCCAAACTTTTCAGTTCCTCTTAGCTCTATACAAGTACTAGTCTATTCTTTCTCTATATAAATTTGCCTACTCTGACATTTCATAAACATCCATAGAAAGTGTGCTATTCTGTGACAAACTTGTTATGGCTAAATGATATTCCATTGTATACACATACCACATTTTTTTTAATCCATCTGTTAGTAGCAATACACACGATTACCACTACCTTTACCTATGGTAGTAATGCTTCTGTAAACAGTGAACAAATACCCAATATCCTCCTTTCCTTCCTTCTTCTCTTTTTCCCTTTGGTTTAATAGTGCTACATACAGCCTTATGCATGCCAGGTAATTATTCTGCCAAATGAGCAGAATCCCTCCATTTGCATATTTAGCTTGGAGTGGAATTGTTAGGTCATAGTGACAGTAGTTACCTTTCTGAAGGGCCACTAAATATTTTAGACAGAGGCCTCAACATTTCGCCAGCAGCACCTGAGTGTTTAGTTCTTCCCAGGTTAGACATCAGCTATCTTTGTGAGGTTGTTGTTTTGTTGTAACTTAGGTTTGCGTTCCCTACAGTGATCTTTCTCCATGGCCTTCTTGAACACTTGGATGTTTTATGTTGGTTTAGGTTCATTGCCTATTTTCACTGTGGTTGGCTTTTAGTTGCTAAGTTGTAGCTCTTTCTATTCTAAGTATTAGTCATTGCCAGATGGGGTTTCCCCATGCTTTCTTCCACTCTGTGGGCTCCTTTTTAGATTGATGATGGTGTTTGGTACACAAACGTTGTTTTACTTTGAAGCATAGTTTTTTCTTCCTTTGTACTTTTTGGTATTATATCCAAGAGATACTTGAAAAATCTAGTATCATACAGCTTCCCTATTAGCTTTCTTCTGATAGCATTCTAAGTTCTTTATTTTTTAAAGATTTATTTATTTATTATATGTAAGTACTCTGTAGCTGTTGTCAGACATACCAGAATCCGGTCTCATTACAGATGGTTGTGAGCCACCATGTGGTTCCTGGGATTTGAACCCAGGACCTCTGAAAGAATAACCAGTGCTCTAAACCACTCAGCCATCTCTCCAGCCTGCATTCTAAGTTCTTACATTTAGGGTCTTTGATCTATCCTTAGAGGACAGCCATTCTATTCAATTTATATAGTTTGAGTGTTTTGCCTACATGAATGTCTGTAAACCAACCACTTGTGCTAGTGGAGGCACCAGGTCCCTTGGAACTGGACTTAACAGTTGTAAAATGTCATGTGGGTGCAAGAGCACCACGTGCTCTTAACCAGAACCATTGCTCTAGTTCCACAGTTCACATGTAGTCTGCGTGTGTGTGACGTGCTCACATCAGGCTGCACCTACGGACTGTCCTCAGCACCTGCATCTCAGCTACATCCCGGCTTTGCTCTTGCACTGCTCTAGGCTCCTCATTACGACTTCTGAATTGGAAACTATTCTGCTCTGCCTCAGAAATCTAGTTTTTTCTGTTTTTTTTTTTTTTTAACAACTTTTTATTAAAAAGAGATTGCACTAAAAATATTTCAAAACTGAGTTTTGTTTAAAATAGTACTTCACAGTAGTTACTAAGTAACTATTTGGGTATCCCTATAGCTGTGCATTCTGGGTATAGATTGTCTATAGGTGCATTTCCGTTGTGTTGATCAGAGTTAATTTCTTCATGACACACCCCTTTTTGGCCAGAGTTAATATTTCAGTGTAAAGGCTTTTGATAACTTTTTCCACTTGAAATTGATGTTTGGTGGTTTTGGTGTTTCAGATTCGTTATATCTCACAAACACAAGGCCTGCCAGCTGAATATCTCCTCAGTGCCGGAACAAAAACAACCAGGTTTTTCAACAGAGATCCTAATTTGGGGTACCCACTGTGGAGGCTTAAGGTACGTCTTCCTGGTGTATAGCCCGTTTCTGTACTCCCCACCCCAACTTTGAATTTAGATATTAGTGAATAATTTCTTGACTTAGAGGAGGGAAAGTGGGGGAGGAGGTATGTTTGTAGGAGAGAACCTCTTGAAAAATTATTTTATTATATCTGTTTAGCCTCATGCATGGATAAAAATCAAGGTAATGAAGCCAGTCCAGCTGGTTGAGGCTGTGTTGCATAGTTAGGATCAGTAGTTGAGGGAAAACTGGAGAGTAGTGCTCAGTAAGTGGTGTGGGAACTAGAGAAGTGTAGTAATGACTGTCAGAGAAATCTCACCTCTAACTCTCCACACTCAGGCCTTAGAGGTTTCCAGAGTCTTTAATTCTGAGCCTACTCCTTCAGTGTGAGAAATCAAGTAACCTCATGATACTCTGCCTCTGAGCCTAGTAAACAATTAGCATTGGGGTATGTCCATGTCCAAGAAGCTTTAGAGAAGAATGGTAGCATCCTTGTCACCTGACCTTCGCTGCTGGGCAACCCTGTGCCAACTGTTTTAGAATTGCTGAAAGGACAGCCCAATCCAATAGTAAGTTCACACCTCTCCTCTCCACTGCAAGCTTTTCAGGGGCTGTCTTTGTCCTCTGTAGTTGACAGTATACAATACAGTCTCAGTATTCTGGCTTCAGGTTAAATTAAAAACATGAAAATAACGTGCTTTTAAAAATTCATGTTTCATAGACACCAGAAGAACATGAATTAGAGACTGGAATAAAGTCAAAAGAAGCTCGGAAGTACATTTTTAACTGTTTAGATGACATGGCTCAGGTAAGTGTGGCATGCTTCAGAGAGGCAGGAGTTTATATGATGCTTCCGACAGAGACATTTTTGATAATTATATGTGCTAATATTTTGCCATGTATTAAAAATGTAAGGGTCTGTTGATACCCCAGATTCAAATAGTGTGCAGAAGCCACACCAGCATGCAAGGATCCCTCATTTCAAAATGGAGAGACAGCCAAATGAGCTCGCAGGCCAGGTTTAAAGCCTGTTAGGGGCTCCAGGGTAGATGACCTCCATCTTACCCCATCTTTGAGGACATTCCATTATTGGAGGCGTGGGGGCTGGAAAATGTTACTGGGAAGGTATGGCCCCTTGCCGACCATGTCCTTGCTTCAGGCTAGTGGTTGGGCACTTTCTAGTTTCTGACTAGCTTTCTGAAGCCTGGGGGTTTTTAACTGACTTGCCTGGACTTGCCTAGTTTTTTAGGCCTAGCCTGCTAGGCTGCCAATTTAAAACCTGTTATGGAGTCAGACTGTCTCAAAAGAACGTCTGAATCCCAATAATGGATACTGTGGTACTAACATCTTAAGTTTACCTTGACTAGCTGACAAATAAATGAGACGCAGACCATGATCATTTTATTTGGCTTTGACAATTTCTGGGGGTCACCCCTAGTCTACTCTGCTAACTGCTGGCCTGGTTACCTCCCCAGCAGTGTACCCCAGATACTTGCTGTTTCTCTTGGCCATCTGCTCCTGGTTCCTCTCCCCCTCACTTTGGCTTCCTCCTCCTTCGTCATTCCTCTTCTCTCCCACTCCAGCCAGGTCACTTCAAACCTACCTACCTCTAATCCTTCTAGTAATTGGCTAAAGTCATTTCCATTTAACCTACAGTTTTAGATCAAGGAACAAGGTTTGTGCAACAAAGGCTTGTAAACTTGACTCTTAGGCCTAGACTTTGGGGAATAGAATTTAGCATTACAATGCATAGCAATAGGCCAAACCTCTATAGGATACTTTGAAGATACTTGATTTCAGTTTTCTTAACCCACACACCATAAATCTGAAAGATGTTCTCAAATCTGTAGTTCTTTAAGCACAAGACTGTGCAAATATTCCAAATTTTTTTTTTTTTTTTGTTGTTGTTGTTTTGCTTTGTTTTGTTTCAAGATTGGGTTTCTCTGTGTAGCTTTTGCTGTCCTGGAGCTCACTCTGTAGACCAGGCTGGCCTCAAACTCAGAGATCCGCCTGCCTCTTTTTGAGTGCTGGGATTAAAGCCACCATGCCTGGAACTTCATGCTCTAGAATCTGAAACACTTCTGATCTCAGGTCTTTTTTTTTTTTTTTTTTTTTTTTTTTTTCCGGAGCTGGGGACCGAACCCAGGGCCTTGCGCTTCCTAGGCAAGCGCCTACCACTGAGCTAAATCCCCCAACCCCTGATCTCAGGTCTTTAACAGCAGCAGTCACCTTGTGACTGTTTCTCCTTTGCTTTTGTTTACTGATCTGCTATTTTAGAGTAATGTTTATAAAGGCATCTTTCTTGTCTCAGTTTCTCCACTGAGTAAGTAATTGTTTCGGAGCTTATGTGGACTGCTGATGAAGATCACTAACATTCATTGCAGAGTTTTGTCCTGGGCTGACAAGATGGCTCCATCATGAGTAAAGGCACTTGCTGCCATGCCTGACCCCAAGTTTGACTCCCACAGCCCACATAGGAATGCTTACTGTATTCCAAATGTAAATACTTTGTACTATGCCATTTAATTTTTTCAAAAATAGAAATTTGTTGTAAATTTCAATAATAACAAACATCTTTTTGCTCAACTTCTTTCAAAATTTTAATGCCAAGAATCAATTTGGCTCTATTGTACCACATAGGCAGAGAGTTTCCTCCCATGGAAATTATTATTCTGTAATTAAACTTAATTTTCCAAGTTTTCTCTTTTCTAAAATGCTAGTATTAATATCTGCTTTCTCTTGTTTGGAAAGAAAAGCAGACACAGTGAGCTCGTAATCTACTATTTAACTTAAGTCAAGAAATGCACTATTTCTAATTTCCTTTGCTTCCAAAGGTAAATATGTCTACAGACTTAGAGGGGACAGACATGTTGGCAGAAAAGGCAGACCGGAGAGAATACATTGATCTCCTAAAGAAAATGCTGACGATTGATGCAGATAAGAGAGTCACGCCTCTGAAAACTCTTAACCACCAGTTCGTGACAATGACCCACCTTCTGGACTTTCCACACAGTAACCAGTGAGTATGGAGTATCGGGGCCTGTGCCGTGCTGTGGCTCTCCCTTGAGTTGCCATCTTATTTAAAATGGGAGCTGTCAGGTTAGCAGTAATTCTGACGCCTATGTCTTGACTCACTGATGCTTTTTTTTCTGAAAAGTTGTGGGACTTGTCTAATTTTTTCTTGTTATTATAAACACCCTTGGTTCTTTTTTCTGAAAATATTTGGAAACAAATACTTTTCCATGTTTGTCTTGAGTTTTTTGTTGTTTAAACTTCAGTATTCATTTGGTGAATTTCTAATCTTTTTCAGTGTTAAGTCTTGTTTCCAGAACATGGAGATCTGCAAGCGGAGGGTTCACATGTATGACACAGTGAGTCAGATCAAGAGTCCCTTCACTACCCATGTGGCTCCAAGTACAAGCACAAATCTAACCATGAGCTTCAGCAACCAGCTCAGCACAGTGCACAACCAGGTACTCAGCAACCAGGTACTCAGCACAGTGCACAACCAGGTACTCAGCAACCAGGTACTCAGCACAGTGCACAGCCAGGTACTCAGCAACCAGCTCAGCCCAGTGCACAACCAGGTACTCAGCAACCAGGTACTCAGCACAGTGCACAGCCAGGTACTCAGCAACCAGCTCAGCCCAGTGCACAACCAGGTACTCAGCAACCAGGTACTCAGCACAGTGCACAACCAGGTACTCAGCAACCAGCTCAGCCCAGTGCACAACCAGGTACTCAACAACCAGGTACTCAGCACAGTGCACAACCAGGTACTCAACAACCAGGTACTCAGCACAGTGCACAACCAGGTACTCAGCAACCAGCTCAGCACAGTGCACAACCAGGTACTCAGCAACCAGCTCAGTGCAGTGCACAACCAGGTACTCAGCAACCAGGTACTCAGCACAGTGCACAACCAGGTACTCAGCAACCAGCTCAGTGCAGTGCACAACCAGGTACTCAGCAACCAGGTACTCAGCACAGTGCACAACCAGGTACTCAGCAACCAGGTACTCAGCACAGTGCACAACCAGGTACTTAGTGAGCGAGTGCGGGGCTCGAGCTAAGTGGGACAGAGGCAGGAAGGCATACCAGTCCTGGGTTGGTATTTCTGTTGTTTCTAAGTGTTTTCTTCGGGAGGGCCTGGGCAAGATGGCTCATCAGGTAAGAGTATGTGCCATGCAAGCTTGGAGACCTCAGTTTGATCATGAGAAGTCACAAGAGAAAACTAATTTCCAAAGATTGTCCTCAGGCTGTGGAACACACATGGCCACACTCACAAGTATTATGCACATACACATGTGATAATAATGAAGGCCAGTTCCAGATTCAGTCTTCTCTGTTAGAAAGAATTTTCTACTTGGCCAACTAGACATACCTGCCAGCCATATGCTGACAGCGTTTAAATTCAGGGCTTACTCCATATCCTTATAAGACGTAGCATATGTGGGCTTTGAATATTCAATTACTTGTTGCTGCCAGTTTTACTAAGCTTAGTCAAATAACTCACTCTTTTTCAATAGGATTTTATTTCATTCAAGGGTTCTTTGACCAATGATCTTAAAGGGTGGTGTTGTTGGGGATGGAGCTGTTAGGAGCACTGACTGCTCTTCCAGAGGTCCTGAGTTCAATTCCCAGCAACACATGGTGGCTCACAACCATCTGTAATGGGATCTGATGCCCTCTTCTGGTGTGTCTGAAGACAGCTACAGTGTACTCATATATATAAAATAAATCTTTAAAAGAAAAAAAGGGGGTATTATATTTGCTTGCTAATAAGAAAAATCTTATTTTGTTGTTGTTTCTAAAAACGTAAGCTCAGTTTCTTAGTTTGGCCTACATTTTAAACCGTAGGTGTTTCTGAGTGTGGGTGGAATCTCCCATGAAGCGTACTGTTGAGAAGAGGCTGAGTTTTGTGTAGTCACATCCCAGCCAGTACCGCATGACCATTTGTCACTCTTCATGTGCTTGCTCACCTTCATATATGGTTTTCTTGTTGCTTGTTTCTGGTTCTGGAAATTGAATCCCAGACCTCTGGTTTGTGAGAAAAACACTGCATTACTGAGCTGTGTATCCCCAGCCCTGGGAGACTTCTTGAGTAGAGAGTCATTTCGAATAGCTAACATTACATTGAAGTTTTGTTCTGGGCTGACAAGATGAGTAAGGGCCCCGCCCCACACCCTGAGTTTGACTCCCAGAACCCATATGTTTGGAGAGGAACTTTGACATCACTTGAACATGGGGCAATAAGTAAATAAATGCCTAAAAAAAAAAAAAGCCAAAAAAAAAAAAAAAAAAAAAAAGCCGGTGTAAAGCTGGGTGTAGTGCTGCATACCTTTAGTTCCAGGCAGAGGTAGACAGACATGAGTTCTAGGCTGGCCTGCTCTACATAATGAACTCTAGGCCTTCCAGAGCTATACAGGAAGACCTTGTTTCAAAAAAAAGTAAACAAACCTTTTGTTCTGTTTTAATTTTTACTTTTTAAGGCTAGGGCTATACCTCAGTTGGCAGAGTGCTCCTTAGCATGCATAATGGCTACATTATATCCTCAGCCTTGCATAAAGCAAATATGGGGGCATACCAAGTCCTACACCCAGAGGGTGAAGACAGGAGGACCAGCAGTTCAAATGTCACTCTATAAGGAGTTTGGTGCCAGCCTGGACTACATGAGGCTCAGCCTCAAAAGTTTTTCTTTAAAAGAATGTTTTGAGAGCCAGGAGGGCAGGGTGGGCTTGTAGTTGTGCATGCCTTTAGTCCCAGTACTTGCGACTATTTTTTGAACTTGGAAAGGAAAAGATAGGTGGATCTCTGTGAGTTCAAGGCCATCCTGGTCTACAAAGTGAGTTCTAGAACAGCCTTGGGTACACAGACAAACTCAAAACAAAACAAGCCATTTAAATAAGAGCATGTGCGTGTTGCTTGTTCCCGTCTCACGGTGCTGTAACCTTCTGTTTCAGGCCAGTGTTTTAGCCTCCAGCTCTACTGCAGCAGCTGCTACTCTTTCTCTGGCTAACTCAGACGTCTCGCTGCTAAACTACCAGTCAGCTTTGTACCCTCCGTCCGCAGCGCCCGTTCCTGGAGTTGCCCAGCAGGGTGTTTCCTTACAGCCTGGAACCACCCAGATCTGCACCCAGACGGACCCATTCCAGCAAACATTCATAGTGTGTCCACCTGCCTTTCAGAGTGAGTGCAGACTCCCTGCCTGGGGCATTGCACTGGACTCACCTGCTCTAGGGGACAGTTGTTTACTTCCCATCTTTTGATAAATTTAAACTCCGATGATGTAGGTGACTGAAATTGGGAGCTGTCACAAAGTAGATTTCTCCCTTTTCATTAATTTTCTTGACTGAGTTGTTTTGTAATGTGTTTGTTTCCATTGAAGGAAACTATTTATCTTGTAAAAGCATATATACCACAATATATATAATATATACATCTAAATGTTTTGTATTGACTCTAATCTCACTTTATACTAAAGTAAAATGTTTTATGATAGGATATAGTTAAGAATATAGAAACTAAAAATTTCAGTCATACGGATTGTTGCTTTTGAACTGAAAAATTCTAAGAAGCTGAAGCACTTGTAGGGAAGGCATTAAGACATCGCCAAAACCTGTGGTTCATAGTCTTCAAACTCCATCCTCCAATAAGATTAATTTTCACAGGTCCACGTTTCCTAATTTTTCATTATTGTTTTGCAATAGTCAAATAGTTCAATTCTTTTTTCCCCCTAAAACTTGGGAAATGTGTGTTGGTTCTTTTGGTAAGCTATTTGGAAGGTTAAATTATTGAGTCTTTTCTGCCAACACACTTAGCTTTCTCTCAGGAAGTCAGTGTCAAACTGGCCGTAGCGGCTCGTGTCTCTAATCCAGCAGGATGACTGAGGGGCTACTCCGGAGTCATAGTAAGACCTGCCTCCAGAACCAAGTAAAAGTAAAACAGTGAATGAGCCCGACTCAGACAGCGAATGCCATGCTGTCTCTTCCTATATGTAATACATAGTTTTCTCTTATAAATGTGCATTCTGTGACCACGCATGCCTGAGTGTGTATGTGTGTGTGTGTGTGTGTGTGTGTGCGTGTGTGTGAGTGTGTGTAGATCATAAAGTCAGAAAGGGTATTGTGGCAGGGGAAGAAATCTTAAGGGAGGTGGAAATGGGCCAATGGAGGACATGTAATTGGAAAGCAGAGGAGGGACTGACTGCCTTAGGTAGGGTTTTACTGCTGTGAACAGGCACCATGACCAAGGCAAGTCTTATAAGGACAACATTTAATTGGGGCTGGCTTACAGGTTCAGAGGGTCAATCCATTACCATCAAGATGGAAGCATGGCAGCATCTAGGCAGACATGGTGCAGGAGGAGCTCTACATCTTCATCTCCTGGCCTCTAAGAGAAGACCGACTTCTGGGCCACTAGGAAGTGGGTCTTAAAGCCTACACCCACAGTGACACACCCACTCTAACAGGGCCAGACCTTCTAATAGTGCCACTCCCTGGGCCGAGCACATACAAACCATCACAGGGACTCACTGGGAGAGGGAAGAGAACTGACTGCAGGAGTGGGGAGGAACAGGACACTAGGAAAGGGAATGAATGAGACCGAGTGTCATGGCGTGTCTGAGGGTGCTATGATGAAACCCACTGCTCTGTAGATAAACTTAAAACCCTTAATTTTGAAAAGAAAGAGAAAGAGAAGCTTGGTATCACTGTGGGAATAGACCAGGATCCAGGCTTCTCATAACATTTTATATAGAAGCAGGTAGCATTTTTATCATTTTACTTAAGTTACTTATTGATTGTGACTTTTGTTTGTTTGGTTTCTGACAGAGTCGGAGCAAGCGGAAGGAAATGAGGGGCTGGGGGAAACTCAGAGCTTACCGGGAGGCCAGGAGAGCGGTAGCCCTGTAAACCAGGGAGAGGCCACAGGGAGAATGGAGAAGATTCACAATCCGTAAATGCAAATTTAGCCTAACTTACCAAATTATTTTCTATATATGCGTCATAGGAATAGATTCTGTACTTGGGCTGTTCATAAACTGATTCGTCTACAGACTGTAGTAAATTAGCTATCCCTCTTCCCACTCTTTCTAAAGTAAATTCTGTGGGAACAATTTCCAGATGTAAGATTCTGAGATTCTCTGCTGCTTCTCAGATGCTACTGAGATAAAATAATAAAAGAACTTTAGCAGAACAAAATGTAAACTGAGGCAGCATGGGGTGTATGGGAGAACTCCTATGGTATAATTTGATAAACATAAGCTGGGGAGGTTCTTCCAGTTTAAGACGTTTAGATAACCCGAGAGGCTAATAGAATAGACTTAAGAATGTTGGCATGAGAGAGGATTTATAATAAGACAATGATGGTGATACCTGGAGTCCATTATCATGTATGCCAGACAGTCCTTTTACAGGTATCAGTTTATCCTAGGCGGTGGGTCATATCAACCCATTTTATAAATGATGAAGCCTCATGTCAAAAGTAGTGTAGTAGTTTATGGTAGACCGCTTAGAGCCTAGGCATGGGGGTCTCATCACGTGTGTATTGCAGTATTCCCACTGCCTTTCGGGATTGGTTGTATAAAGTTGTTGGTTAACTCACCAACCTCAGCCATGTGCTGATTTGTCCAACAGTTCTCTACTCCAGGTTGCTCTCTTTTCTCTCTTCTTTTATAAAATGGCTATACCTAAGAATATCAGGCAGTTTTAGCCTTCTTTCCACATTTCTCTAGTTCTCTATATTTAAAGAAAAATAAAGATAACAAAAATTACCCTCATTCTCTTAGCGCAGGATTCCAGGACAAACGAATGCCCTTTGGCAGTCTTTGTTTTTGTTTGTGGTAGAAGGAAACGACTATTGTGCCTTAGCCACACTGCTGTGCTTCAGCCTAAGTGGCTGCAGCAGGCAAGTATTTGTAAATCTCTTTCCACGCTATTCCAGTTGACTAGTGTAGCATATGTGCCCAGTGGGGGCTAGTCTGTAGTTTTGTCCCCTTTTATTTTATCATTCTGGGAGCCGTAGATGAGCTACCATAGTGAACATTCCTCCCAGAGTGTGCTTCCTAAGTCCTACAGGTTTTGGGAAGCTAATATACAACACGGTCCTGGAGTTAGTCACTGTGCAGAGACTAGAGAGTTTTGTGTGGCTTAGCTTTGTCAGCTCAGGGCTGACAACTGTTAAATTTTAATATCTTCAAAAGTTTTAAATCTGATTTTACTATTCCCTCTTTGAGCTTTTCTACATTTTTCTTAATCACAGCTTGTCCTAAATTCCTCATAAGTTACTGACAGACAGTTGGAAGGTGACTGAAAGCAGCAGCACTGTGCTCAGGTGACATTACAGTGATGTGCACAGGCCTGCAGTCTCAGCACCTGAAAGGCCGAAGCATGGACAAGGCAGGGAGGGAGTAGGCGTCTCCTAATTAAAATGACGTGTCTCCATTTGGCAGAATTGCAGGCACTAATAGGCAGGAGGGAGGCAGGACAGAAACGTAAACCCTGGTGAGAGTGCGGGCAGGAGGGTAGGTGGCTCTGTAGGCTTGACAGGAAGAACTGTGTGGGGCCCTCTCCCCAGAACAAGACAATGCCCTTTACAGGAAACGTCGTTGTTTATGCCAAAAGCATAATCAGTTGAGATAAGACCCAGGCACTGTTTACAAGCAGCAGCTCATTTTCCCAGCTGCCCTTTAACTCAGGAGCGTTAGATGAGAAACTATAGAAAGAGCCACTTTGTAGGTAGGATAAGAACTAGGTTTCTCTAAGCCAGTGTGCCTGCTTTTTATTCTAGGCATCGTTTCTTCTTTGCTGTTGACCTCACCTTTTCTGTTTTTTAAACTCTTTTCTTTAGTTATGACATGTAACTAATTTTTGAGCTAGGTTATATTTTTTGAGGAGAAAAATGTCCTTTAAGACATTCTACACAGGAGGATAACAGTATAAAGTATTGAGTGATGTTCAGTTCTGTTTCGATAGTTTGCAATTGAAAGCACTTTCTTCCTCACCCACTCCCTTGGTGAACTGCAAGGTAAATGTGACGTAAGAGGGAAGGTTGTCTGGCTTTTGCCTGTATGATAATGAGAGTGGAATAAGTATTATAACTGTAAGAGTTTATATTCCCTGAAGCCACCCTTCCCTGTATTAAATGCCTTCCACTAATTTACCTTAAAGGGAATAGCCTACCTTTCTTAACTCTGCTATCTTTTGTGAGTTTAAAGGCTTTGTCTCAAGTGTCTAGAATTAATTAAAACCTATGCAGTGAAAACAAGCTAACAGACCCCTCCCACACAGTAACAGCCCACAGGATATCAAGACCCAGCCAAGTGGTTTTAACTGTGATCTTTTCTCCACCAGCTGGGCTACAAGCAACAACAAAGCATTCTGGATTCCCTGTGAGGATGGATAATGCTGTGCCACTTGTCCCCCAGGCGCCCGCAGCCCAGCCACTGCAGATACAGTCAGGAGTGCTCACACAGGTAAAGCCGGGACAGCGCGTGCAGCAGTGCTGAGCACTGCTGAGAATTAGATATTTGTCCTGAAAGAAAAAAGTGGTATTTGCTTTGACCTATAAGATCTTTCTTGCTCATGATTCAGACATCTTAAAATGAAATATCCCTAACAAAACAGAAGACTTATTCCTGTCTTTTACAACTCTCCCATTATCTCCTTAGACTTGTAGAGACGGCATTCTGTACATTGAGAAATGGTCATGATAGTACACAGATGTAATTTTTTATTGTAAAATGTATGGTTTTATTCACATCAGTCTACCTCCTCCATGTGTTTAGTAGAAAACTTTAAAAGGTTATATTCTGAGAAACTAAGGTCATAGGCAAAATCATGAAGGTTTTGTATAGTATACAACATTACACTTCGAATTCCATATGTAAATGTTTGTGGTCCACAACGTACAAGAAATTCTGAAATCCAAAACTTATTTTGTGAGTAGAAAGAAGATTTCTTCATAAATGAAGTGCCTATGTTTTATAGGATGCTCTCAGTCTGGTCAAGAAAGACCCCTATACCTGTTTTTACCTGACATCATTGACTTTGGCTTAGTGGGCTAAAGCCCCCACAGCTGAAAGAGGAGCAGCTGTGTTGGCATGTGCACGCAGGTGATAGGAAGTTAGTTCATTGTCAGTAATAACTTGGGGGGAATGCGAACCCTTCTGAACCCAGATAACCTGCCTCGGTGTTTGTTTCACTCACCTGCCTAATCTACATTTCAGGGAAGCTGTACACCACTAATGGTAGCAACTCTCCACCCTCAAGTAGCCACCATCACACCGCAGTATGCGGTGCCCTTTACCCTGAGCTGCGCAGCCGGCCGGCCGGCGCTGGTTGAACAGACTGCTGCTGTACTGGTAATTCCCTCACTTGATTGTGTTACTAACGGAGTTCCTTTGGTTTCTTTTTTATTTTTTCCTGTTTGTTTTTGTTCTGTTCTTCTGGTTTTCTCATTAAAAACACAAAAAAACCAAAACCAAGAACCTAGCTTAGCTTTGCAGAGGGCATGGGAGCATGTGCCGTCTCGTGGCTGTGTCCTGGCTGCATCTGTAATGTCTCATTGTTTCCTCCCCACATTTGCTGAAGTGCTGTTTGACTCTGAGGATCAGTGTGGTTCTTCTTTGCAAGCCCAGTGTGGGCAAAGCTCTCTGTGTAGTTGCAGGTGAGCTTCAACACCCCCGCCTGTTTCCTGTCCTCTCTTACCCTTGTCTTGTGAGATGGAAGGAAATGGCCTTCCATTTGGCCCTGCCAAGGTATCCAGATGCCAAGATTGGAACTCCCAGCCAAGCTAGTTGCTCCCTTTTGTTATTTTAATCTCCTAAAACTTGTGTATGTATAGAAATGTTTAAAATGGTCTTAACGTATGGCTTTCTCATCACATGAGCTTCCTTCTGTGACTGTGAAGATAGTGCTTTTGCCATTCATGATCAGTGGCCCCTTTCCTCTTCCAAGTAAAGATGGTCCCTTTAAAATACGCTTAGATCATTCTACTCATTAGAAGGAAAGCTGAACCTATTTGTAGGGATTGGTTTGAGAAATTATGTTACAAATACATTGCAACACAAGATGGAACTGTGGCTGACAAACTTGCGAAAACAGCATCTTTGCTGTTGGAAGTCCCGCGGGGAAGCCAGTGCAGACTGCAGTGGTGGGTGTGTCCAGCTCAGACATGGAAACCAGACAGCTAGCTGGCTTCGAAGTGTATTCTAGGATTTGTAACCTTCAGCGTGATTTAGTCTGTGTTTTGTTTCGGTTTATTTTGGTGAGTTAGAATTGTTTATTTCAAATCCAGCATTTCATTATTTGAAATTTAAAATTAGTTAAGCCTCTGCAAACCTAAATGATTCTTTTGGATCTCATGGTATTCATCTTTCAGTGGATGTAAATTTCCGTTATCTCTTTAGTATTCATGAATGAAAACACTTTCAGAAACACACTTGCATGGAACTTGCTTGGTTTTCAGTTTAAAAGTCTTTGCCGCCTGTGGATTGTTTCTCATAGGCACAAACCGGATGCTAGGGAGTCAGATGTAACTCCAGCTTGGCTGGCCCACCTTTTGACTTGCTCACTTAGAGTTTTGAGGTTGCAAATGTCATCTGACCTTTCACCTTTGCTGCTCTTAAGTTTGCTCTAGCCATTTGTTAAGCTTTGCATAGTTTTGTTCTTCTTCTGTCAAAACAGTTCGTCGCTTGGAACGCCCGATTTCTGCCTCACATTGGAATGTCACTTCTTGCTCTGTATTAAACCACACGCTTTGTCTTGCGCAGGTGTTGGCTTATGGAAAGACGCATGGTGTGACTTAACATCTTCTCTTACTTTCTGTTCTGTTCTGTTTTGTTTTAAATTCTGCCTATGGTAGCAGACGTGTTTGCAGTTTCTCTGCTCAGAAGGCTTCTTGTTTGGAACCAGTATTTGTAACAAGTGGATCTGTTACTTGCAGAGATCTTTTTGAAACTGTTTTGATGGGCTTGCAATTTGAAATGTATGAAACAGAACCATGTGTGCCTCAGTAGGCTAATTGCACTACTGAACTCAGGTGTAAAAGGGAACTTGCTGTTACATAGTTTTTCATAAAGTGCCACTTTCTGTAAGAAGTACAGAAAAGGTATTTTGTTGCTCAGTCTATCCCAAGCACCATCATTGTTTCGGAAAAACTCTTCTATTTTCCTGTAGTGATTAGTTTTGTACTAAAATGCATTTCTACAAATGATACATAAAACATATGCTTTTAGCAACCTTTCAGAACAATTTGGTGTATTAAGAATTACTTAGAAAATTTTTTATTTATTGACTTAATTTTTAATTCTATCATATAGCTAAAAGTAATGTTTTTAGTTCTCTTTTGCTGGTATCAGCTTATTTACCAAAGCATTTGATATTCGGCCATCCATGTCTGCTCTATTTTCTACCTTTCTAATACAGGGAACAATTCTGCCATACACTGTATGGGTTGAATTGATCTGTTGTCTTAATCTGATTGGCATTCAAATTTTAGAATTTCTATTTTCTGAGTCCTCCTAAGTCTTTCAAGGGATTTGTTTTATAGGCTTTTGTAAAAAGAATATTATTTCACTAGGGTTTACCTAAACCTCCAGGTTCCCTTTCTTGACAGCACAGAAACTCACACCTACAGGGACCTTTGGTTCTTACTCCCCTGCTGCTCAGGCTATGCTGATGGCCAAAGGACACACCTCAGCATGCCTGCCTCTTCCCCTTCACAGCTCATGCAGCCTTCTGCACTCTCTCTCTCTCTTTAAATCTCTGCAAGTTAACAATCTACAAACATTTTTTTTTTTTAAAGATACAACTTTTTCTTTCATCTGAAAACAAAATGAAAAGCTAAGAATGAACCAAGTCTGGATCTTTTATGTGTTTCCTTGCAGCAAGCTTGGCCTGGAGGAACCCAACAGATTCTCCTGCCTTCAGCATGGCAGCAGCTGCCTGGGGTCGCTCTACACAACTCTGTCCAGCCTACTGCAGTGATTCCAGAGGCCATGGGGAGCAGCCAGCAGCTAGCTGACTGGAGGCAAGCACAAGCAGCCCCCACCTCCCAACACCCTCTCTGGGAATGTGTATGGGTTGGAGCCCATAGAGTAGGAATACTTGATATGAAGAGACCAGAAAGAAAGAGGAACTTTTATATTTGGAATCCTTTGAGAAAAAGAGTCATCAGTCTAGAAAGAGTCATAAGAAAGATAGGAAATATTTTGCAATGTAAGAAAATGCAAGTTCTGTGGTCTGGAATCATTTACTTCATATTTAAACAGAGCCTTAAGTGATTGAAAAGAACACAGTGAGATTAAATCCCAGTGACTGACTGTATAAAAAGTAAAACATCACTGTGCTTAATTGTGCTAATACCCATTTGGTCCAGTATTTTAGTGGTTGAGGGAGTCACGTTTCTGTTTGTTTATGTTGGTACAGGAATGCCCACTCTCATGGCAACCAGTACAGCACTATCATGCAACAGCCATCTTTGCTGACTAACCATGTGACGTTGGCCACGGCTCAGCCTCTGAATGTTGGTGTTGCTCATGTTGTCAGACAACAGCAGTCTAGTTCCCTCCCTTCAAAGAAGAATAAGCAGTCTGCTCCGGTCTCATCCAAGTAAGTGTATGTTAGGTCCTGCGCTGAAAACGGTGTCGGACGCTGATTGTCATAGTTTAGGTATTTTAGGTTTGAAGTAGCAGGTACCTGCCAAATTGAGCATGAGCTGATCTTCTCACCTGGGCGGTGTGTCCTCCATGTGGGCATCTTTTGTGTCTGCTGTCACTTCAGATCCAGGCCACCTTTAAAATGTTTTAATATTTTTTGTATTTACTATTTGTATGATATGAGGTAAAGTAAGTGTGTGTGTGTGTGTTGAACATGCCTTGGCAGATATATGTAGGTCAGAAGATGATGTCCAAGAGTCAGTTCTCTCCTATCATATTAGTCTCTGGGATTGAACTCAGGTTATCAGGTTAGGGTGGCAAGCACTGAGCTATCTGGCCAGACATGTTTTCATTTTTCTTCCTATTTATAGAATAAAACTGAACCCGGGGACAGAGGTGCATAAAAATGTAAACTTTTATATTTGAAAATATGTTCTTCTCCTTGGAAACGGTAGCCAGAATCATTAGTGTTTTTTTTTATTAGAACTTTACAGTTAAGTGTATTAGTGACTAGATAAAGAAGAACCAGAAAGCAGTTGGAAAGTCAGGGAAAGGCTGTGCAGTCGGAAGGGTGGGGCAAGGAACAGCTGTTTTAACTTGTGAACTTTCCCACAGATCCTCTCTGGAAGTTCTACCTTCCCAAGTTTATTCTCTGGTTGGAAGTAGTCCTCTTCGTACCACATCTTCTTATAATTCCCTAGTCCCTGTCCAAGACCAGCATCAGCCAATCATCATTCCAGATACTCCCAGCCCTCCTGTGAGTGTCATCACTATCCGTAGTGACACCGATGAAGAAGAGGACAACAAATTCAAGCCCAGTAGGTAAGCTGGGCCAGAGGTTGCCAGGCCTTTGTTAATGTCAGCACACCTTTATCCTTTGACTGATAGCTGTATTCAGGTCAGCAATTTTGTCTGAAAACAACAACAAAAACCCCAAAGAACAGACAGAAAAAGGTAATTTGTAAGTATAGCCTTGAATAAGTTAAACACAGAAGTTCTCATAATTGAGCCTTGTCAAGTTTTCTTTAATGCTATTCATCAATTAAATCAGGTTTGATATGGCTACTCTGGCTTGAAATACATGTTAAACTACAGACATGGTCCTTTCCTTCAAAGGAGTGTATCAAGAGCAGCTCATTGTAGTGAACTAGGTAGATAGATTCTTCTGTATCTTATTCTGAGAGAGCCTCCTTGGGAGAGGTAGGACACTTCCCCTATGTGCTCTGAAAGCTGGAGAACTGAATATCAGCTTGTCTAATCTTGTCTAGCATTTTTGCCAAGTGTATTAGTTATTTTCTTGTTGTTGTGTACAACATCTTGACAAAAAGCAGAGGTGAAGTGGTACATTTTGGCCTAGAGGGTCGGTCTCATGGTGGGGAAGAGGTGGAAGCAGGTGTGTGGGTCTCAGGAAGCTGGCTGAGCACACTTGATTCACACTGAGGAAGCAGACAGAACAGGAAGTGAAGCCAGCCTGTTGGATCTCAAAGCCTGCCCCAGGGGTCTGCTTTCTCTAGCAAAGCTCCACCTCCAAGAGCACTGACACCAACTGGGGACCAAGTCAGCTCATGGGGACTTGTCACTGTCCTTACTAACTAGGCAGTTTACTGAGAGGGTGAGTTTAAGTTTACTGGTGAGTTTAAGAACTATGCAGGATGCCTTGATTGATCTGTGTGATGTTCTTTACTGAACTTCTGCTGTCGGGTGTGACCTTTCACCTACGAAGGTAGATGTCACATATGAAAGGGAATTAAGAGACTTTACCAAATTATGACTAAGTGAACTTTAAAGATTTGTTAGTTTCCAGATGTGGTGGCACACGCCTTTAATTCCAGTACTCACAAGGCAGAGGCAGGCAAATGTATAATGAATTTGAGGCCAGCCAAAGTGGCTATATATACAGTGAGATGCTGTCTTAAAAAAAAAAAAAATAAACAACTGAGTAAATAAGATACAGATTTATTATTTACTCTCATGCGCCTATGTGTTCGGGTAGCGGTGGGAGCTGGAGGACATGGGGTCCCTTGAAGCTGGAGTTAGTGGCTGTAAGTTACCTGTGATGGAAACTGAGCTCCGGACCTCTGAAAGAGCAGCCAGCACTCTTACTGAGCCATCCCCAGCTTGCTAAGTACAGTTTGAATGAACCCAGAAAAACAAAGTTAGAAAGCATTTCAGGCCTTTTAGGTGAACTTACAAGTCAGGTTTTGAAGATGCTCATTGAACTGGGAAGAGAAAAAAATGAAAGTGACAGGCTAATAGCAAAAATTACATGTAAGGTGTAGTCCCCGTGATCTCCTTGACTGGAGCCAATCCTATTAAATAAGGGAAGCTGAAGACGGTAAAGTGAGAGTTATGAAGGAATCGTTTATCAGAACAGTGAAGCAGGGCATGGTGGTGCAGTACCCTTGCTATTTCAGTATTTGGGAAGCAGAGGCAAGAGGATTTTGAGTTTTAGGCTGTACTTGGCTACGTAGCAAGACACTGACTCAAACAAACGGAAAACAAAACCAAAAGCTATAGTGAGAAGTTTGATTGAAGACAGGAGCGTTTGAATCTAAGGAGATGATCAAGGAGAAGCAGCACTTGAAGACTCACTGTCAGAACTACAGGCGAGAAGAGCTCAGAAGCACCATGGCTAACTGTGGACTCCAGGATCATTTTGTCCTGGGTCTCAGTGCTGTCTTCACCATTTATTCTTTGTATGACCTTGTATAAATTCCTTGACTATATTTTAATTTCCTTATCTACAAAATGGGGTAACAGTGCCTATTGTGCAGGGTCAAAAAGATTCCCTGGCTGGCTGGTCACAGTGTGTGACAGCAGTGCCTGATGCAGATTAGTACGTAGCCTCGAGCTGCTGTGGTGTTTGTCATCATTGTTAGCAGAGAACTACAGGCCAAGTGAGACCCATTGCTTAAAGGGCAGTTATAATTGTCTGTATTTTCTTCTCCTCAGCTCGAGCCTGAAGGCGAGGTCTAATGTCATCAGTTATGTGACTGTCAATGATTCTCCAGACTCTGACTCCTCCCTGAGCAGCCCATATCCCACAGACACTCTGAGTGCTCTGCGGGGCAACAGTGGGACACTTCTGGAGGGGCCTGGCAGAACTGCAGCAGATGGCATTGGCACCCGTACTATCATTGTGCCTCCTTTAAAAACACAGCTTGGCGACTGTCCTGGAGCAACACAGGCCTCAGGTGAGGAGGGTCTTCACAGTTAGAATTGTATTTTCCTTGGATTCATATATATTTAATATTTAGTTATACTATGCCACTGGTTAAAACTAAGCATAGATTTTTTTTTTTCTTTTTTCTTTTTTTCGGTGCTGGGGACCGAACCCAGGGCCTTGCACTTGCTAGGCAAGCACTCTACCACTGAGCTAAATCCCCAAATCTATATTTTTAAATAGTACTTAATTCAGAAATCTGTTCCCCATAATAAGAAATTTGCTTGATCAAATTTATCTTCCCATGTTTATGGATTAATATGGGAATGAAGTCATGTTTAGTGTCAGCAAAGTGTTTTTAATATATTTGACTCTGGTGGGGAAAAATTGATAAGACACCCTTCAGTAGTAGGAAGAGTCCAGTAAGCAGTTTAGCTTGTCACACCTGATTATCATGGACTTAATTATGTAGAGCAGAAAGGACTGGCTAACACTAAAGATGACTGTGAGCTGAAGATGTTGAGTTAGTGGTTAAAAGTGCTTGCTATTGTTCCAGAAGACCGGATTGGTTCCCATTGTCCACATGAGGCAGCATTCTACTACTTGTATGACTGCAGCTCTAGGGGAAGCAAGACCTGGACTCTGGGCCTCCTCAAACATAGACACACATACACACATGGATAAACATAAAAGAAATCTCTTTAAAAATGACTTTAGACTTTCAGCCATTGCAGTAATGCTTTTCAGTTTGAGTTTTACCTAATTACTTCACTTGGCTGTTGGACACTATGCTCAGGGTCCTTAGTGTAGTTGTGTGTTAGTTGAGCAGTACTGGCGCAGTAACAAGTCCCAATGTCATAGTTTACTTTTACTTGTATCACTTCCCACTGCAAGTGTCTCTGGTTGCTAGGCTTGCATGGAGTTAAGGACCAGAACCTTGGAATTCTTAGCATCTATCAGAAGCTTGGAGGGGATAAACCTTTCTTAACCTCTAGATGCGGAGAGGCCCAGGAAAGGCAGTCTTGTTAGGCGGCTCCTTCCCATTG
The DNA here is from genome assembly GCF_011064425.1 of Rattus rattus. Taxonomy (NCBI): domain Eukaryota; kingdom Metazoa; phylum Chordata; class Mammalia; order Rodentia; family Muridae; genus Rattus; species Rattus rattus. The sequence continues at coordinate 54,325,542 of NC_046156.1, forward strand.
GCAACTTCACTGCAAAGGGAGGGGGGCAGGGATGGTGTTTGGTGTTAGAGTAGCCACTGGGGTCTTACACTTAAATAGTATTTTATTGTAGGTCGTGCTACCTACTGCCTATAGGCCATAAAAGGTTCTAATTTGAGAACACTTCTGTTCAGTCAGGGTGCTTCTCCACAGAGATAGTCTGCTGCCTTGAAGACAAGGTAGAACATCCCGATACCAGGTTTCTGAATATAATTATTAAGACTTATGCCTTTATAATGTACTCCACATTCCAGTTTCCCTACTGGGAACATAGACGGAAGCAGCTTTTATATTCTACTGTCCTTTAATTCCTTAGAGTGTGAAGCCAGTACATACCCCAAAGGATAGAAGTTTGCCTTCATTTTAACCCTTCGGACCTTTAAATATTCTGAGAATTACCAATGAGAATTTCAGCTTCTTGTCACTTATTTAACTTCATCTGGCATAAACTGTGGGCTCATGGGGGCATGGAGTGTGTCCTCTGTCTCTGTAGTGTTTCCTTATCTGTAATAAGACAGTAGATAGGTTTACTGGGGTTGCTATCTAAGGATCTCTGTGAGGTTTGCGGCAACACAGAAAAGAGATGGATAAAGCAGTTTTTGTTGTTCTGGTACAAATGTAATTGAGGATGCAAGGTATACTGAGACCTAACTCTGCAAATGACAGACAATATGGACTAATGTGATACTCTCAGGTTAGATCCATGCTTCTACACCTTGACTCTTTCTAGGTCTCCTTAGCAGTAGTAAGACCAAGCCAGTGGCCTCAGTGAGTGGGCAGTCATCTGGATGCTGTATCACTCCCACAGGGTACCGAGCTCAACGAGGGGGAGCCAGCGCGGTGCAGCCACTCAACCTTAGCCAGGTAAGCGCTAGGGGCTGCTACCTTCTGTTTGAGTTGTTCCCTGTTGTTTCTCTTTGGAGAGCCCTGCTTCTGGCTGGACTGCTGAATAAAGCCAAATGAAGCTCCTTTTGTGTCAAACATCTAGTGTTCTGTGGCCGGCGTCATACCTGCATGTGCTACGTCTCTTCATTTGATCAGTGAGTGTGTTGGGAATGTACTGCACCACCATACATGCTTTGAACTAGATTCTCTTCCTTTATCCTTAGGTCATAAGTAACTTGAGCCTTGCCCTGTTTACCTGAGTCAAAACAGAGAAAGCCACTTATTTAAATCAGCTGGTTCTAATCCTAACTGTTCCTAGAGTTTGGGATGTACCCTGCCCTGCCGTCTGATCCTCTGATGGGATAGTGAGGGGTACTGGATTCCATTTCTGTTCCCCATTTTCTCAGCTAAAACTCTGGGGCTTGTGTGATGTCTGTCAGAAGTGAGTATCAAAATGAGGGTTTAGCTGTATACTGGAGAGAGCCAAGAGCACGCAGGTGCAAATGGAAGTTAAGTTAATGTGCGTCCTTGAGGTTCCATACTTTTAAGAAGAGTGCTGTGGAGGGCTTAGAGGAGAGCAAAACAAAACAGTAAGGAAAGTCGGTTAGTGAAAAACCACGATCCCAGGACAGGATGTTAGGTTCCTAACCCGCAGGTATGGAAGGTTCTCCACTTGCTCTCACACTTCTATACTTGGGAGCAAACTGTTGCTTTCTCGAGCTCAGAATCTGTCCTTCCAAGAGGCAGAGGCAGAGTTGTCTCCGTTAGCTTCCATTGCCTGACAGGCAGTCCAGAGACAGTCCATGTCAGAACCTCAAGGCCTTTGGCGCCATGAACCAGTGTGACCTCGATTCCTCATTCCCTTCTTCCTCCTTCCAGAACCAGCAGTCATCGTCAGCTTCAACCTCGCAGGAAAGAAGCAGCAACCCTGCTCCCCGCAGACAGCAGGCATTTGTGGCCCCGCTCTCCCAAGCCCCCTACGCCTTCCAGCATGGCAGCCCACTGCACTCGACGGGGCACCCACATTTGGCCCCAGCCCCTGCTCACCTGCCAAGCCAGCCTCACCTGTATACGTACGCTGCCCCCACTTCTGCTGCTGCATTGGGTTCCACCAGTTCCATTGCTCATCTTTTCTCCCCCCAGGGTTCCTCAAGGCATGCTGCAGCTTATACCACCCACCCCAGCACTCTGGTGCATCAGGTTCCTGTCAGTGTTGGGCCTAGCCTCCTCACCTCTGCCAGTGTGGCTCCTGCTCAGTACCAACACCAGTTTGCCACTCAGTCCTACATTGGGTCTTCCCGGGGCTCAACAATTTACACTGGATACCCGCTGAGTCCTACCAAGATCAGTCAGTATTCTTATTTGTAGTTGATGAGCACGAGGGAGGCTCCTGGCTGCCTGCTACTAGCCCTGAGTTCTTCATGGGCTCTGCTGAGAGCCTCCATTGTCTCCTCTTGGAAGTTACTAGCCAGCAGCTCGTTGTTCTGCAGGGGCCCACTGAAGCAGAAGGCTTTTCTCTGGGGAACAGCTCTCAGTCAGTGTTGACTGCATTGTTGTAGTCTCCCAAGTCTGCCCTGGTTTTTAATTCTTTATTCTTGTGACAGCAATTTTGGACGTTGGAAGAGCTCAGAAGCCCGTCTTCTGCAGTTACGGAGGAAGAAAGGTCGCTCTGAAGTCACCTGTCATACATTTGGTCTCGTTGACCTGGTTTTTATAAATGTTTTCAGAAGAAGTAAAGCCCTTTATGAGGGAAAATGCTGATAAAAGATTTGAAATCTTGTAACAGATGAGAAAGAGTCATTACTTTTTGTTTGTTTAAAAAAACTAAAAAAGGAAGACTTCCTTGCCTTTTGTTTTAAAAGCAGCTTCGGCAAGGCTGTACTTTACTGTCAGGCATTTCTCCTCAAGAGCTGATCTTTGCGCGTGGCACATCGACACATATATTGCTTTAGTTTTCGTGTTGTGCTATCCCTGTCGGACAGTTGTCAGGAGTTCAGTGGACCTAGCCGAGCCCTGGGACCTGAACAGCAGCTGCTGCACTCGTTAGAGCAGCACTGAAAAGCAGCCCAGCGCTTGCTGGTGACTCGTGCGAGGACTGTGCCCACCACGATTCATTTTAAATGAAGCACCGTGAATTCTTTCTTAGATTATTGTTTTAAAGTCCTCCTTCTCTCTCTGGTTTAACTTATCTTGTACTAGAAAAGCCAGGGAGGTGGTAAATGTATGGTGGTGTTTTGCTTACAATAGTTCACAAAAATCTCTCTCTAGGATGAGATGCTGGCACTGACGAACATTGCCTAAGATTTCTATGAATTTTGAACAATACACTTCTGTGTTTTCCTCATCTCTCCCTTCTGTTTCATGTGGCTTATTGGAGGGGAAAGCTAAAGAAACTAAAACCAGATAAGTTGTGTATAGCTTTTATACTTTAAAGTAGCTTCCTTTGTATGCCAACAGCAAATTGAATGCTCTCTTACTAAGACTTATATAATAAGTGCATGTAGGAACTGCAGAAAATATTTTAAAAGTTTATTACTGAATTTAAAAAATATTTTAGAAGTTTTGTAATGGTGGTGTTTTAATATTTTGCATAATTAAATATGTACATATTGATTAGAAGAAATATAACAATTTTTCCTCTAACCCAAAATGTTATTTGTAATCAGATGTGTAGTGATTACACTTGAACTGTGTATTCGTGTGTATCTGATCCTGCAGTGTTACCCCGGAGACGGACTCTGTCTCCATTGTATTTAAACCAAAATGAACTGATACTTGTTGGAATGTGTGTGATCTAACTGCAGTTCTGTTAGCGCGTATTACTGTAGTGCTGAGTGAGGGGCATTGCCGCAGAGAGGAGACCGTGGGGTTGTTTTGCACAGGTGTGTCTGGTGAGGAGTTGTTCAGTGTGTGTCTCTTCCTTCCTCCTCTCCTCTCTTCCCTTATTGTAGTGCCTTATATGATAATGTAGTGGTTAATAGAGTTTACAGTGAGCTTGCCTTAGGATGACCAGCAAGCCCCAGTGGACCCCAGGCTGTTCACTGGGATTTACCAGAACAGGTTTAGTAGCTGTGTTGTGTAACTGCGTTGTTCTCAGTCTCCCTACAGTGAGACATCAAGGCTGCAGCATTCCTCCTTTCCTGCCACCTCTGTCCTGGTCCACTTTGGACCTTCAGCTCAGTTCTCACAGAAGCATCCCCAATATGGCTCTCTCACTGTGCCTTGCTACCTGGCTTCTGTGAGAGTTCAGGAAGCAGGTGAGAGCAGTGAAGCCAGTGCTAAATATGCATATTTGAAGATTTGTGCAATCACTTAGGATGGGATTCCTCTTTCTCTTTTCCATGTGATAGTCCTTTCTGTGCATAGTTGGTTGTTGTTACTGGTAAACTTTGCCTTTTTTTTTAAAGCATGTAACAGATGTGTTTATACCAAAGAGCCTGTTGTATTGCTTAATATGCCCCCATATTACAAGAAGGGTTTTGTAGAATATCTGGTGACAAGAAGCTCACAGAGAGGTTTCTTAATCAGTGACAAATATGACAAAGAAAGCAAAGCCTCTTGAGTCACCAAGACTCCCGAGGTTTCTTTGTAACATGTATGTTCTTGGGGCCCTTCAAGCTGTGAAATTGTCCTAGTACTCAACTCCTTCATGGATTTGGGTCAAGTTGAAGGTACTAGGGATGGGAACAGTCTTGCCCATGAAGGATTTGTGGGGAGAAGGTTAACCCTAAGCTACAGATGTGGTCCACCTGAACTGAAAACTATATTTGAGTGGTAATTCTAGGATTGGTGTTGTGTAGAGATGGTGTCAGGGAGGTGCAGGATGGAGATGGGGGGTTTCATGGAGCCTGGGCAAGGAAGCTCTGAACCAGGAGAAACACCGAGGAGCTGTCAACGAACTTGGAGTTTCTTCATCATGGGGAGTAAGGGTTTCCAGGGTGGGGCAGGTAGTCAGTACAGCCTGCCAGGAACATGGTGTGTGTTGCTGTCTTTCCTTTAATCATTATGTTAAGCTGTGCATTCAGCAGTCTGTTGGTTGAGATAACCACGCTTCTGTGTAGTTCGTCACTAGTGTTGTACAGTTTAAGTCAATCTGTGTGCGATCTGTGTGTCTTCTTCCCCCCAGCATTCTGGTTTTCCTATTTAAATACAGTTCTTGTTTCTAGTCAAACATTTTTTTGTACCTTATCTTTTCTCTACAAGGGACAAGATTTATTATTGTTTTTGTAGGAATGAGATGCAGGGAAAAAACAAACCAACCCTGCCCCTGCCCCCTAACTCATCCAATAAGCAGTTATTGAAGATGGGAGTCTTAAATTCATGGGAAAAGAGGATGCCTAGGAGTTTGCATCATTCCCTGAGGCATCGGCTAGCAGTGTGACTGTACAGACTCTGAGGTTGTCACTCTGTAACTGACATCTCAGATTTCCCTAGATAACCTATGTGTCTGCTGAATGTGTATGTGCCACACATGGCTTTACATTCATTCTGTCCTGGGGCTTAACATTCACTGCTTGCCCTGATGGCATGGAGGGAAACCCTATGAACATAGCGAGCGGGTGAGCTGGGTCAGCATTGCCTGACCTTGGCACTGCTTAAAGCTTTAAACCCTCTCTTAGAACTTGCATTTCCAGTTTCTCCCTTCCCAGGTGAGAGAGGCAGTGGAAAGGGTTGCATAGGCGCACCAGGACACTAAGTCACTGCAGAGTTCCCAGTTGCAACTAGGAGATGGTTACCCTTGTCATGTCCCGCTGAAATGCCACCCCCTGGAATAAGAACCCCATTTCAAACAATTCTGGCCGTTCAGAGCCTGCTTTGTGGTTTCTCATTCATCGTCCTCCACTAGAGGGGCTTAGCCAGGCCAGCACGGAACATGTGTTTTATTCTGCATTATTCTGCAGAAATCTATTAGTTGAGATGGTTTGTTTTAGGGTAGGAAATGAAATTGCCCCTCGGTGACAGGAATGGCCAAGCCTGCTTTGTATTTTGACTTTTTTTAACTGATGGATGGTGCAGCATGTCTCCATGTTTCCATGGTTGTTTGTTGGTAAACTTTATATAATGTGTGGTTTCAATTCAGCTTGAAAAATAATCTCACTATATGTAGCAGTACATTATATGTACATTATATGTAATGTTAGTATTTCTGCTTTGAATCCTTGATATTGCAATGGAATTCCTACTTTATTAAATGTATTTGATATGCTAGTTACTGTGTGTGGTTTAAACTTTTTTCTTTCTCCCTTTTCTGGTTGTGTGCTTCCTTTTACAACAAGCTTCTAGAAACAGGTAGTTCTGAGAATTACTGATCTATGTTTGTAATGCAGGTGTACTTAGGGAGTATGTAAAATAATCATTTTAACAAAAGAAATAGCTATTTAAAATTTAATACTAACTGGGAAAAGGGTCCATTGTGTAAAACATAGTTTATCTTTGGATTTGTTGTTGTCTTTGGTTTTACAAAGTAGCTTGTATTTTCAGTATTTTCTACATAATATGGTAAAAAAAGTAGAGCAATTGCAATGCATCAATAAAATGGGTAAATTTTCTGACTGTGGCTGTTTTTAATTCTGTGTTGGAGCATAAAGGGGACCAATAAATGGCTAAACACTCTGTTTGAACTCGAGGAGAACACTGTCACGTTAGAACACCTTGTCTGCATCTTCATAATGGAAATGAATACAGTTTTGTAGGAAGTACTTCCCGAGAGTGTCTCCGAGGATGCTGGACTCCTGACTCTGACCCCTTGGAAAGGATGGCTTGAGATAAACAAATTAACTTCATTTCCTAGCTTGTGACACCAAACATTCAAATCAGCATAGTGGAGATGAACCTTACAGGAAGATGTTTTTGTTTCTCCCCTTCGGCCCTCTTAGAGCTGTCACCTCTTTAAGAAGAATCTGAGCCTTGAGAGATGGCTCTGTGGTAACGCACTTGCTGCTCTTGTGGAGGGTCTGGGCTCCATTCCAGCCCCCAATCAGACCTCTCACAAGTGATTTATAACTCCAGCTGCAGGGCTCTGGCCTATGTGGGCATGAACATGCATATCCACACAGATACATAACGAAGTCTTTAAAAACAAGGGGGACCTCTGATTCATTTTTTCTTGATTCCAAAGTGCACAAAATTTTCTTCTGAAAAAGAAACAGCAACTTGTCTAGATTAATCACAGCAGATCCTGAGTAAATGCTGTCTGACTTCTCTTGATATCTGTTCTGCCTAACTCTCCTGCAGCTTTAGCTGAGTAGGAGCTGGAGAGAAGGCTCAGTGGTTAGAGTGTACTGCTCTCTCAGGAGAGGAGCCAGCTCAGTGCTCAGCAACCAGTCAGGTAGCTCGGTCTCCGGTCAATAACTCAGCTCTGGAAGATGTGATGCCCTTTTCTGGTCTCCATAGGTACCTGTGTCACATGCACATACCTGTATACAGACACATAAAAGTGTATGTAACTAAAAAATAGAAGTTCAAAGAAATGAGAAGTACCTAGAAACACCCTCCTGAACCATCACCAAGAAAGATGATTAACAGTCTGTTCTCTCTCAGTGATAGGAAAGTCAGAATATGTTTTGGCTTAGTCTATGTCATACATTTTTTTTTTTTCGGGTTTCTCCCCTAAGTCCATGTTTTGGGAATACCTAGAAAGTCAAGTCAAGGAGCCCTCAGGTCCTAATTTAAGTCAGCTAGCTTGAAAAAACAAAAAACCAGGGTTGGGGATTTAGCTCAGTGGTAGAGCGCTTGCCTAGAAACCACAAGGCCCTGGGTTCGGTCCCCAGCTCCGAAAGGAAAAAAAAAAAAAAAAAAAAAAAAAAAAAACCACCTCCACTTCTCAACAACCTCCGGGTTCAGTTTTATATTCCTTTCCTTGGGCTAAATCAGAGATTTGGTAGTCTATAGGGAACCCACTTGGGTTGCTTTGGTAGAGATTTTCCACAGTCCTAGCCTGGTTTCTTTGCCGTGGGAAATGGCCCCAGATGCTCAGCACAAGGTGGCGCCAATGAGCTATAGAAATTTGACTGCCTTTTGCCCCCAACCCCCATCCCCTCAAACCTCATCTCCTGTGTTTCTAGCTTCACTGAACAAGGCAGAAAATCCATTCTGTTATTGCTGGAGAAGGGATGGGTTAATGAAGGGTGTTGCTTTCTTACTAAGTCAGCACTGGGAGCCCTCTCCTTAAACGAATGGGGTTTGCTGAGTTTTCCTGGGGTCTCAGCTTCCTGCAGCTTGCTTCTTTTCCAGAAGGCCTTTGCCTTCAGATTGCCTTCTCTTGCTTCCCCTTCCTGAGGAGCTCACAAGTCTAAGCTGCTGGTAGTTAGGGCTTCTGGCCACTGTGCAAAGGGGCCATCTGTGTTTGATCAGTCCAGGCTGGAAGGAGCGGGTGGGGGGTTGTAAAGAAACTGAAAGCATTCCAGAGTAGTGAGAGACACCCAGAGATGGGAAAGAGGCCCCGCCCCCTCCCCGCCCCCAAACCTAACGGGCTGGAGGGAAAGAGGCCGAATGCACACTCCTACTCTGGCCTTACTTAAGGCTGCCATGGGGCCCAGTGCTCCTCTGCTCCTCTTCTTCCTTTTGTCATGGCCGGGACCCCTTCAGGGACAGCAGCACCACCTTGTGGAGTACATGGAACGCCGACTAGCTGCCTTAGAGGTGAGGGACTTGTTTCTCTTCTCGACCGCCCGGGATGATTCCACGTCTATAGGTGCAGCTAGTTGTCAGGGCTCTGGGAGTGACAAGATCGGACTGTGTAAGAAGTCTTTAATGACGAGTAAGCCTCCTAATTACAATTATTTTCCCAACATAAAACAGTTGTCCAGCAAATAAACGCAACACATTTCCCTCAGGATTAGATGGAATAAGGGGACGGGAAATGGGAGTCAGAATTGGGCTGCATCTAGACTGTTTGGCTATATTGTTCAAGCTTCCCAGGCAATCTGCCTGCAACTTCCTGTCTGTTTCTTCCCCGCACCCCACATCTGCTCGCTTTTGAACAGTTTGAAGTCTGTAACATCCTAATTTCCAGGAGGCTCAGTTCACTGAGAACACAGGCTGAGGTGAATTAAGCCAGGTTCTTTGATAGGGATGGTACTACTGACTAGTCTCCTTTGCTCTGGGAGCATGGCTGAGCTTGTCCCTTTCCTGGTCCCGTCTCCCTGGTAGGGCCTTTGCTTGCCTGGGAGTTATAGCCCTGCAGCCCGCCCCTTCTCTGGTTCCCCCGGCCCGTCAGGAGCGGCTGGCACAGTGCCAGGATCAGAGCAGTCGGCATGCTGCTGAGCTTCGGGACTTCAAAAACAAGATGCTGCCTCTACTGGAGGTGGCAGAGAAGGAGCGGGAAACACTCAGAACCGAGGCAGACAGCATTTCAGGGAGAGTGGACCGTCTTGAACGGGAAGTAGACTACCTAGAGACGCAGAACCCAGCTTTGCCCTGTGTAGAACTGGATGAGAAGGTGACTGGAGGCCCTGGAGCCAAAGGCAAGGGCCGGAGAAATGAGAAATACGATATGGTGACAGGTAAGTGACCTCACAGAGGTTCAATCTCAGAACTCCCCTTTCCTGCTTTTCTTCTTGTTTTTAAAAAGATTTATTTATATGAGTACACTGTGGCTGCCTTCAGACACACCACAAGAGGACATCAGATCTCATTACAGATGGTTGTGAGCCACCATGTGGTTGCTCCGATTTGAACTCAGGACCTCTGGAAGAACGGCCACTGCTCTTAACCACTGAGCCATCTCTCCAGCCCCCTGCTTTTCTTCTTGTCCCAAGCCACCATAGCTCTATCTTTCAGAATATGCTTCAAGGAAACCCCTAATGACAAATCCATGGAGAGTTTCTAGAGCTCCGTCCTTTATTGGTACACCATCTCTCAACCCTCCACGAGTGGACACATGCACAGAAAAATGTCTGTTGTCTAGATGGCCCTCCCTGGGGGAAGTTCCTGATATACATGTCTAACTCTTGGCCTCTACTTCCTTCTCCTGCCCTTCCTCTTCCCCACCAGACTGTAGCTACACAATCTCTCAGGTGAGGTCAATGAAGATCCTGAAGCGGTTTGGTGGCTCAGCTGGCCTATGGACCAAGGATCCACTGGGGCCAGCAGAGAAGATCTACGTGTTAGACGGCACGCAGAACGACACGGCCTTCGTCTTCCCGAGGCTGCGTGACTTCACCCTGGCCATGGCTGCCCGCAAAGCCTCCCGAATTCGGGTGCCCTTCCCCTGGGTAGGCACAGGACAGCTGGTGTATGGTGGCTTCCTTTATTATGCTCGAAGGCCTCCTGGAGGAGCTGGAGGGGGTGGTGAGTTGGAGAATACTCTGCAGCTGATCAAATTTCACTTGGCAAACCGAACAGTGGTGGACAGCTCAGTGTTCCCTGCAGAGAGACTGATACCCCCCTACGGGCTGACAGTAGACACATATATCGACCTGGCAGCTGATGAGGAGGGCCTTTGGGCTGTCTATGCCACTCGGGAAGATGACAGGCATTTGTGTCTAGCCAAGTTAGACCCACAGACGCTCGACACAGAGCAGCAGTGGGACACGCCGTGTCCCAGAGAGAATGCAGAGGCTGCGTTCGTCATCTGTGGGACCCTGTACGTGGTCTATAACACCCGTCCTGCCAGTAGAGCTCGTATTCAGTGCTCCTTTGATGCCAGTGGTACTCTCACCCCTGAAAGGGCAGCACTCTCCTATTTTCCACGCCGATATGGTGCCCATGCCAGCCTTCGCTATAACCCCCGTGAGCGCCAGCTGTATGCCTGGGACGATGGCTACCAGATTGTCTACAAGCTGGAGATGAAGAAGAAGGAGGAGGAAGTTTAAGAGCTAGCCTTGTGCTTTTGATTCTTATGCCCAGACATTTATATTCCTGTGAGATCTCCTGCAGATCATTCTTCAAAACGACGGCCAATGGTGCTGGCTCATTTACCCTAATTTTTAAACGACAACCAACCAAATTCTCATAGCCCCTCTGGTTTATGCAGAACTCCAGATCTTGAGTAGTTTTTAGAAGTAAACAGCAAACACCCTAAATCTTCACTCCTGCTCTCTCCTGCCCTGTGTCCACAAAGTTTAGTTCCAAACTGAGAGCCCTGTCCTTTGGTTAGGGTCAACCCCAGACAGCAGGCGACAGTATTCTTGCCCTCAGTGTGACCCAAGGGGGGAAACTCAGAGACAACACTGCCCTCCCTCCGTCAGCCCTCCAGTGTAGGGGCGAATGGGGCTTTCCTCACATCACTCTGTATGGCAACATTTTGCATTAAAAGGAAAACCCACCACTCCTCTCTCGTGTGTTTGGGGTAGCCCAGGGATCAGAGTTCTCATGGCTCTGCTTTTCTCCTCCTGCCTCTACTCTCTACTCCTTAGCCACGTTAGGGCTTGGCTGGCCTCTCTTAGCTCCCTTGGGAACTTCTCTAGTTACACATTTTACTGTGGGGCACTGTAGGAGGTTGGACAAAAGGCCTCCCCCTCCACGCCCACTGTGCTCTACAGCAGCCACAGAGAACCAGCAATGGCGCGCAGACTCTAACTGCTGGACACTGGGGCGCAGAGCCAGGGCTTCCCATTCCAGTTCTCGGTGGATTTTCAACCAGAAAGTGGATCTTACTAAAGTCTAGTGTAAAAACTAGTGTGCGGTACACACGTGTGTCTAGTTTCACCTCTGAAGAGGATTCTGTCTCTGAGCCCAAGTCCTCGCTCCCACCTCCAGCACTGACTCTTCCTGGGCCTGGGTTGCACAATCCTTGGTCTGAGCCGCTCCGATTTTCCTGCTGCCACAGTGTCTGCGGTTTGGGCAGGGAGGAGGGGCAGTGACCATCCCAGATGTTGGTCTCACCAGTTCCCTAACACATCCCTACTTTCCTTCTCTCCACCCTCAGCTGCCCACCCTCCTACCCCAGTCCTGGAAGCTGGAGTCCTGGAAACTTAACCCCTGCTGGTCTAACAGCCTAACCTTGTGCACCAGACTGCAGGGGCCAATCCAGGAAGGATTGGAGGAGCGATAGGCTTTGGACTCCATCCCTGGGAACCTGCTGGTCTCTGCATGATGTCCCTTCCCAGGCCTCATCTCCACGTTCAGCTCACAGTCATATGAGGCTTGCTGATGGATAAAAGCCCTGGTTTCAGTGGGGGAGTTTACCTCAGGCAGCCCTCTGGGTTATTACCCGGGGAGGAAGGGGGACAGGAACACAGCCCTCTCTCCCAAGTAGAGCCCGCCCTCCTTCCACCCCAGGATGGGGTGGATCAGTCAGCACTCCTCCTTTTGTCTGTCTTTCTTCTCTCCACAGGCAGAGCTGCTCCTGACGTAGGTTGGTGAGGAAGAGGAAAGAAAGGCAGCAAGGCACATCACAAAGGCGCTATTGTAGGGAGCCTGAGGCGGGTGGGGGCCTCTCCCATTCAATTCTCTCCTAATGTGGGGCTGGCGACAGTAATCACCACCTGTCAGCCCACAGAGGGGTCTGCCCACGGAACATCTGGTTGCAAAGCAGGGCATATAGGAGGGCCGTGGAGGAGGGAGTTCTCCGTGGAGGCCTTGAGAGCAGGTCCAGGGGACGAAAAGGTGCAGTGTGGCGCTGTGGCACTGCGTGCATGTGTAATGTGTGTGCGCGCGCATCTCTGCGTCGCTATGAGTTGGCTATGGCTGTGTGTGAGACTGGGGTACCCTGGGAGGCTGCATGTGTACAAATGAGTGGCTCTATTAGGCTGTGTGCATGCAACCGTATGGGATTACGTGTATGAGAAAGACCGAGGAGGGCACTGTCTGGAACTCTGTGTGTGTTGTGTGACCGTATGCAACTGCGTGTATATGGTCACATGGCAGTAGCACTTGTCTCCTTCCCAGTGGGCTGTGTGCCTAGAGGGTGGACCTGGGTCTGTGGAGTTTGGTTGATATAGGGGTGGCTTTTTGATGCCCCTAATGAGGCTAGCTCAGGTGGTGTCTGTAAACAGTGTCAGTGTGGGAAGAAGTGCATGGATTTATCTTTGATATCTCACCCGTTTGCTACAGCCTGGGTCCTTCGAACAGGTGTGTGCTTGTGACGTCTTTGTTTGCCAGAGTCCTTAATGGGAAAGAAAAAAAAAAGCAACTGGCATTTGTTTTTTGTTGTTGATTTGTTTGGAAATTTCCTTGGAAAGGCTTGCATAGACTTATGTGAAAGGGCAGAGATGGTCTCCCCCCATTTTGGCTCTTGCACGGTGGCTGGGGGTTATTTTGGAAGTCGTTCAGAAGCTGAGAGGTACTGTGTGGGTAGATCTCGTGAACTGTCCAAATTCATTAAATGAAACTATCTGCTGCTCAAGGAAACAGTCTTGGTGGCTGAATCCCATCAAAATCAGCCTTTCCTACCCCCAGACCTCCTAGGCCTCCCCTTAGCTGAAACAGGCTGTAACCTCTAGTTGGCTAAATGAACGTGGGAGACCAAGACCCTACTGGAGAGAGTGAGGTTGAAAGCCCACAAAGAAGTTCCACATTTCCCCCAATCCCAGGCCAGAGGACACCTACCATGAAAAGTCAGGAGGGTTTCCAGCCCTGGAGACACTGTCCTTTTGACTATTGGTCCAGCTGTGCTCTGCCATCAGGAGTCAGGGCTGGGAGGACCTTCTCATCCCACTCCAGGTCCCAAATTTTCTGCCTCACCATTTAAAGCTCTCCTTTTTGTTTTCACTGTGCTTGCCTCCTTGGTGCCTACCAGAGAGAAGGAAATACTTGTCCCTTCCAGTTGCCGGAGGCCCGTGAACCCCGGGTAGTGGGGAGGGAGGGGCAGAGACACAGAGAGTGACATTGAACCAGCTGTCACTGTTTCTTCTGTGAGGTGTCTGAGCTAATCGGGAACCAGAGTCCTTTCCCTCGCTTCCTCCTTCAGCCTCGGATTTTCCAGGCCCTCCTTCCTGTCCTTGTTCCGGTGCCTGTTCTGAGGCTCTGGGAGTGGCCCTTTCCACAGTCTCTTACTTTCTAGCTGGCTTAGGTCAACAGAGAGCCTTCTGAGAGCTGCTGAGACTGCTCTAGTATTCCTCCTCCTGGCCTTTCCATGGGGTCTCTAGGGCTTGCTACCCAGCCTGTCTGGCTGCTTTACAGCGTGCTCTTGGTAAGCCCACCATTTCTTCAGCTAGAGGGCAAGACCTACCTACCTTGTAGTTCTTGGTGCCAGCAGCCTGGGAGAGGATGCCACAACTACTGCCAGCCACCGAGGCTGGTAAACACCCTCTCACACACCCTTCTCTTTCCTCTTTCATTTATGTGTGTGGATGCTTTTGCCTGAGTGTATACAGTGCATGCCTGGTGCCCAGAGTCCAGAAGAGGGTGTTGGACCTCTGAAACTGCAGCTACAGATGGTTGTGAGGTCATGCGGGTGCTGGGAATTGAATCCAGGTCCTCGCCAAGAGCAGCCAATGTTCTAAGTGCGGTGGCATCTCTCCTCCCCCTCTTTAATGCCTAGACTCACAAGGCAGAGCTTCGGAGATTAAGTCTTTATTTATGGATTTAATAACTGCACAGAAGAATGAAACGTAGATGCTGGTGTGTATCATCGAGAGGGCAGCAGAGGGAGAAGGGAACAAGGGAGCACTCCCAGCCCCAGCTCACCAGAACCACCGATGGCCACCTCCCTTTGCAGAACAGTTCACGGGGCCTCTGGGGTCTACCCCCCTTGAATACTTGCCTCTCTGAGAACAGATGCCCTGAGCACAGCTCTGATGCTCATGGAGGAACAAGTCAGATTCTCCTTTCTGGGCACTTTAGAAATGACAGATCAGAGAATTTAGATCTCTCCCTCCCCAATTAAAAAAAAAAAAAGTCTTCTGTTTGGAGATGCTTTTGTCTACTGCAGAGAGAGGGCCAAAGCAAGTCTGCAGGCCAAAGCGGGCATTTGTAGAGAAACAGGCAGGGAAGAGGGGCTGGCCCTGGTCAGCGGTCATAGCCTGCTCACAGTCATCTCTCTTGGGGTCGGGGTGCACAGCACATGCTACCTCATAGGTCCCACAAAGTGTCTGAATACCTCCTTGTTTCGGTTGGCTGGTTTTGTTTAAGCCAGAATGACTGGGTTTGTTTCCTACAATCTAGTGGCTTATCTTCATCCTGTCTTCCAACAAACAGTAGTTCCATGCCTGAGCTTCCAGGAAAAGAGCCACGTCCCTGGAGGATAGTCTTCCTTGAGCATAACCCAGGAAACTAACTAGAATAACGAAAGAACCCGTGGCGGGCCTGTGACTCGCCCTGCCCAACCTCACTCAAGCCATGCCTCCTCCATGGTGCCTTCCACACAGCCAAGACTGTTAGCATTCTGTCTAAGCTCCACCCCCACAGTTACCTGGCAACAGCTAGGTATGCTCCGCCCCACAGTTACCTGGCAACAGACAACTGTGCCTGACACTGCTTGTCCCCTCCTCACTCTCTTGCTCTCTTGCTTTTGCCCTCTCCCCCTTCCCCAACCCCCTTCCCTCCACGTGCTCATGGCCGACCTTTACTCCTCTCCTCTTCTACTCTTCTTCTCTCATTAAACCTCTCCACTTGGCAACCATGTTGGCCTGGTGTGGTTTGTCCAGTCGCGAGCCGAGATTTCTGTCCCAACAAAGACACTTGCTCTCCTGTTCTATTCCGTCACGGCTGTTACAGTTTGGATCTTTAAAATTTGTTTTGTTTTATGTAAATAGGTATTTAGATTGCGTGTTTGTCCGCGCATCGTTTGCATGCCTGCTGACCTTTTGAAACCAGAAGAGGGTGTTGTATTCCCTGGAATTTAAGTTACAGAAGGTTGTGAGCCACCAAGTGGGTGTCGGGAAGTGGAAACGAGTCTGGAAGAGCAGCCACTGAGCCACTCTAGTCCATGCAGTTCGCATCTTGAACGGCCCTGCAAAGTACTGAAGACTTGGTCCCCAGATGATGTCACTAGGAAGGGCTTTGGCACCTTCCTAGTTCAAGGAGGTGAGTCTGTGGCATTAGCCTGTGGAGAATTGAGCTCCAAGCCCCTTCCTCTCTCTTCTCAGCCATCTCAGAGACCACCTTTACTCCACCACATGACCCCCACGCGTTGCCTAACGAAGCCAGGCTACCTTACCCTGGACCAAAGTGACAAAACCTAATATAATGATGGTGTCTTTTCATTCCATTGTAGCTGGAGTTTATTGTTTTCAGAGGCGACCTACACATTACAAAATCTTTGAAGTCAGAGAACCTTGGGGAGAGTTTCAGGTCAGAATCTGCCCTTTGATATACGTTATTTAAATCAAGAAAATAATATTCACTCAGTAGGATTCTTCCTGTGGGGTAAAGACAACGTATGTAAACTCAGTAACGTGCAGATGGTGTGGTGGTTCCCCGTTATCCCCTCCTTTGGGTGTTCTTTCTGATCATTTACACTCTGTCACACGGGTCAGGTGCCTTGCTATGATCACCTGTTCACTCTGGAGCCTGTCATCACCGTCATTTGTCCATCTTTGTGTCCTCAGAGCCTACTGCAGAACCCAGAGAATGGGATGAGTAAATGTTTATGCATAGGACTTAGCGTTCACAGTGCACCGTGAGCCTTTGAATTCCCAGAAGAACACGCTATCCCTGGAACTGAGAACCTGACTCAGGAGTGGCACACTGTGGACAAGCAGTAAGTGCTCTCAGTGGACCATCAAAGTGATACCAGCTACTGCAGGGGCATGCCTGTCTACCCATGGTGGTGACACCTCAGGGGACACTAACCGGTCTATGCCCTGTGGCTCCAGAGGAGGAAAACAATGACACAGCAGAAGTCAGTGGGAAATCGATGGGGCTCTTAAGCCTGGCTCCACATGGTCGTCCTTCCACTCTCTGCAGTGTGACTTTGAAGCAAGTTATTCCAACTGAGTCTCACTTCTTCCTCTCCACAGGGAGACGTCATTCCAACCTGACAGACTGTCATGAGAATTAAGTGAAGAAATCTGGAGCAGTAGGTCCAGGACCCTGCACACACATCTCGTTAGAATTGTCATGTGCAGGGTCTTGGAAAATAGCAAAGTGTTCATGGTTTTCTTCTTGGATCCTCACCGTAATCTCAGGAGACAGGCAGGTCCCACCAGAAGAATTAAAGTCATTTAAGATTATGTGGATGATCATCATGGGGGCTGGAATCCGTCTTGCAGGTGTGTGCTGGAGTGTAAACAGCTGGAGTGTAAACAGCTGGAGTGTAAACAGCTGGAGTGTAAACAGCTGCAGGCCTGAGCACAGCTAGCCCTGTGCTCCTGTGCAGATCCTGTCTGTGTGCATCATGGGTATTTCCTGTCTTACAGGTCAGTTGTGAGGAGTGGATGAGCTAGTGCTAATTAGACATCCAGCAGAGCATCCAGTGGGTGCTCAATAAACGTTCGTGCCCAGGCTCATGCCACTTGCTGTCTTGCTGTTGGGCCATGTGTTGGTAGCCATTTCTGTGGGGCGTTATACTCCATCTGTGCCACACCCACTCCAGTAGAGTCTATGTGACAGGAAGCTCTTGTGCTTCGTTTCTGTCCAGAGCAGAGGCCTCCTGGAGGTCCTGGCCATCTCCTTACAAATAGATGATGACCAGGGTCTATGCTTGCGGTGGAGGTGCCTTCCGTGTTCTAGCCTTGGTGATCTTAGTAACTTTAAGCCTGTCAACAATATCTGATTTTAAGAATATAGCAGTGTGGGAAGATGGTCATGTACCTTTAGATGTCTCAGGAACTGAAAGTTCAGAGATGGAAACGTCTCACACCACCATGATCCTGATGAACTCAACGGCTGTGATGAATTCAACTGCTGTACCCATTAGCTCCCAGCAAATAGGAGAGAAATCAATTGCAACTACTAACAACATGACTGTTCCAGAAAAGCCTTTCCCCCGTTTTGGAAAAGTTTTGTTTAGCATGATTCAAAACAGTAATGATTCTTTTAAAAAGATCATAGACAAGTTCCAACAAGTTGAACAAACTTATCAAGAGTTAACCCTGTTTCCACTGTAGATCTCTGTGAGAGTGGAAGTGATGGCCCTTGCACCAGCTATCAGTCAGGGAAGAAAGCAAAGGGGTCATCTCTGTGCCTGCACCAAATCTGCTAGAGAGGGGTGTGTGTGTGTGTGTGTGTGTGTGTGTGTGTGTGTGTGTGTGTGTGAGTGAGAGAGAGAGAGAGAGAGAGAGACAGACAGACAGACAGACAGACAGACAGAGACAGAGACAGAGAACGTGTACATGTGCATAGGTGTGTATGGTGTAGTTTCATAGTTTTCCAAACCTGGCTTTTTCTGTCTACATCATTTTCTAAGATATTTCGGTTGTTCAGTGTGTGTCCCTGTGGTCATCACTATTGACTTTTTTGACTTAATCCTGCTGTTGGTTTTGACAGATCTTTTAATACCGTTATAGCTGCATTTCATCTTACAGATGTTTATTATGGGCCAGGTGCACATGACTTTTGTTTTGTGGCTGTTGAATTTTTGCGTTTCAGACCTGCAGTTATCAAATGAGCTGTTCTCCATCTCTCCTGACTACCTTTTCAGGAGAGAGGGAATTAGTAGAGAAAGAGCATATGGTGGGAATAAGGTGGTCTTTCTTTTTTAAAATAAATTTTAATGTATTGTTGTTGTTGTGTGTTATGTATGTATAGTGTGGTGTGTGTGTGTGTGTGTGTGTGTGTGTGTGTGTGTGTGTACTTATGGAGGTCAGAGGGGTTGGTTCTCTCCTTCCACCTTACTGATAGAAGACTGCTTTTGTTTCTGCAAGCTCCCACTGATTCTCCTGTTTTCCCATTTGACCACAGGAGTGTTGGGATTGCAGATGGCACCACCACATCCAGAGATCAAACTTAGGTCCCAGGCCTGTGTGTCAGGTGTGCCAGGTGCTTTTAACCATTGAACCATGTCCACAGGCCTTCACGTAGCTCCTCTAGGTGACTGGATCATACATCTGAGGGCTCTAGCTCTGCTCCTCATTAGCTCCATGACCTTGAACAAGATGCCCACTCTTCTGTGTCTCACTTTGTTCACTCGCAGCATGGGTGTTATCACCAGGACTAGCATCTCTCAGGACTGTTGGCTGTTATGCTTTGAAGTGGAATGACCCCACAAGCTCACGCTCATCGCCTGCCCCTAGATTGGACCACTCTCTGCCTACTATTCTGTAGCCATATGAACATGGCCCACTGGAATGATGAGCCCAGTACATCTTTCCTCCCATAAGGTGTTTCCATCAAGTATTTTGGTTACAGTGATACAAAAGCAACTTTTATGCTTCAAACCCTAATGCATGAAACATCCTGAAGTCTTGGGAAGGGCTCTCAGAGATCACCTGCTTTGGCGCCCTCATTCTTTTGTTGTTGAAGCTGAAGTCCACAGAACCCTCTGAGGGCAGGGACCATGCTTCATCCATCTTTCCTCAGACAGAATCAGGTGCATTCCATGTGTGAATGGTGTTTCGTAAATGAGTCGATAGCCAGATCCCAGGGACAGAGGCGCAGTTTAACTTCCCTCGATGATTCAGTGATTGCCAAGTTCCATTGCAGTTGCCATGCCACCACACTGAAACCCCGTCGGAACTAATCACACCGTGTCCAGCATGGCTTCATGTGCTTCTGCTCTTCAGCACCGTGTTTCCTCCTGTCTCTCTCTCTGTCACCTGCCAGCCCTCCTTGTTATCATGAGCTCGGTTTAGAGGACTTTCTCTCTCTCTTACTGTTTGTCACCAGCTGCCCACTCTCCTCTGGGGCAAAACTGGAGTGAGAAGGATTTGAAGGATTTAAAGTTGACGTGTATGCCAGGTGTCTTTATTGATCTCAAGAAGGATGTGAGTTTTCCAGAGACAAAAGTGTCACCTGTTTTAAGCTGGAAGATGCCTCAAAGTTACCTGGACCACCCTGTCCCTTCAAGTCCTGGGAATGTATCCTAGCTCCCACACTCTGTCTGGTTCCTCCTGTGTGCGGTATTCATTTGCTCTTGACTTACGAGGCAAGCTGTGTGCTTTATGATGGTAGCGGCTGAGAACACAACAGTTTCCAGCCCCTGGAATCGCTACCCAGTGACCTGGATTTGTAAGCATCCTTCCCTCCCAGCACAGGGGAAGTAATGCCCACAGATGTGGGTCCCCCACTACTGTCTAATTATGCCATAGCAATTCTGCTTCTCTTTCCTGCTCTGTCCTTCCCAGTCCTCTTTAGTCTTAATTGAAGTGAAATGTTTTTACTGTCGCATGTTTGTTAGACATCTACCGCAAGCGTAAAAGACGTAAACTGGAAACACTTGGGATAATTAAGTAGTAAGGGGAGGCGTGGGGGGAAATACTAATTGTGTCAGTGGATTTTTAAATCGAGATAGGAATAATCTCATTTAAACTCAACTCCACTACTCACTTGAAAGCCTGTAAATTACAGGCAAATTATTGGTCATAAGTTGTGATTTATGTTCTGAGGGTTTTTAATGAGGGCAAGTGAGGCAGAAAAACACACTTACCAATTTACAATCTGGAAAAGATCAAGCTGAGTTTTCCTCTCTGGAAGACTGCTTGAGCCTGAGTCTGTGGTTAGCCTGGACGACATAGGAAAAATTCTGTCTCAAAAGAAGAAAAAAATCCAATCATTGACTTAAGTTCATGCCCCAGGTGACATGCATGTGGCAGTTACGTTACAAAGTATGACAGGTGTTGCGTGGAGGGACAGTGTCTTACTCCTGCTTTGCCGGGGGGAGGGATGGGCTAAGGGGCCTCACGCAGACTCCTGCTCACACCATTGCTCTGAGGTGGACTGAGCTCCAGGTTGGCCTTGCCAAGAGCCTCCTCAAGCATCACTGCTGTCGTCTACACTTCTATTAAGTTTAGTGCATCTGGCTTTATGTGGAGGTCCTTGATCTCCTTGGACTTGAGTTTTGTGCAGGGTGATAAATATGGATCAATTTGCATTTTTCTTCCTACGGACATCCAGTTAAACCATCATTATTTGTTGAAGATGCTTTTTTCCCCCACTGTATGGTTTTGGCTTCTTTATAAAAAAAAAAAAATCAAGTGTCCATAGGTGTGTAGGTTTATTTCTGGGTCTTGGATTTGATTTCATGGATCAACATGTCTATTTCTGTACTAATACCATACAGTTTTCCCCCCCATTATCGCTCTGTCATACAGCTCGATGTCAGGGACGGTGATTCTTTTATTGTTCAGGATTGTTTCGGCCAGTGACTAGAAATCTGCAACTGACAGAAGTAGGGAGGTAGGGGGCATCTTCAGGATGTCACAAAGACCTGGGATAAGGGAAGCACCCATGACTCATGGCATTGGGGATATGGGACTGGAAGAGGCCACCTCCTGTAGCCAGGCAGGAACCCCAGTGGAGCAATAGGAAAACCAATCTACCCACAAGACTTTCAACCTTAAATGTATCCTGTCTACAAGAAATGCAGGGACAGAATGGAGCACAGACTGAGGGAATGGTGAAGCAATAACCGGCCCAACTTGAGACCCATCCATGGGCAAGCATCAGTCCCTGACACTGTTAATCATTCTCTGTTGTGCTTGCAGACAGGAGTCTAGCACGGCTGTCCTCTGAGAGGCTTCACCCAGCAGCTGAG
Source organism: Rattus rattus (assembly GCF_011064425.1). Taxonomy (NCBI): domain Eukaryota; kingdom Metazoa; phylum Chordata; class Mammalia; order Rodentia; family Muridae; genus Rattus; species Rattus rattus. Next base: position 54,346,963 of record NC_046156.1, read on the forward strand.
GCAGACAGGTGCAGACACCCACAGCCAACAGTGGATGGAGCTTGGGGAGTCTTAGGGAAGAATAGGAGGAAGGCCCTGAAGGGGATAGGAACTCCATAGGAAGACCAACAGGGTCAATTTACCTGGACTCTTGGAGCTCTCAGAGACTGAACCACCAACCAAAGAGAATACACAGGCTGGACCTAGGCCTCCCCCTTCATATGAAGCAGATGTGCAGCTTGGTCTTCATGTGGGTTTCCAACAACTGGAGCTGGTGGGGAGAGGAGGCTATCCCAAAGCCGTTTCCTGTATGTGGGATATGTTCTAGTTGGGGTGCCTTGTCTGGTCTCAGTAGGAGAGGATACACCTAGCCTCGAAGATTTGATGTGCCATGGTAGGGGGATACCCAGGAGAGGCCCTGTCTGCTCAGAAAAAAAGGGGAAGGGAGATTAAGGGAAGGATTTTGGGAGGGAAGGGGGCATTGAATGGGATGTAAAGTGAATAAGTAAAAGAAAAGAAAAAAAAAGTGTTGTTTCTCTCGGTAGTGTAAGAGAAGTTCCCTGAGAAAAAGATAGCATGAGGTGAGGTTTCTATGGAGGAAGATGCTGTACACCAATGAGGGGTATTTGAAGAGGCCCCACAGAGTCTCAGAAAAGAAGGGTGAGCATGCACTGCCAGTGGGGTGGGTTAGTACAGCACGGTAAGGAAACAGAACTAAGTTAATTTCGTGGGACTATTAAGCGGCCTCTAAGGCTGTAGATAGAAATACCCCAGCAAACAACGGCAGATGAGCCGATAGCCACAGAGCCTGTTCTACTGTAGGGACTCACTTGCATCAAGGCGTTTACCTTGTTTACACGGGAACTGTGAACGTCAAGTGAATAGCTTGCCTTGTTTAACACTTACCACAAGCTTACAGATGAGAAGACAGGCATCTGACCTTACCGTGTATCCCGGGCTGCACAGCATTGCCTCTCATAAGGGCTCCCTCCAGAGGCAGGAGTCTGAGACACATTGACATTGGACAACTGAAGAGAGGGGAGGGGAGGCAGTGAGACAGGAAGGAAAGGTGACCCACAGGTGCCAAGAGAAGGCAATAGGAAAAGGAAGAGAAAGAGAAGCAGGGTGGAGGGCACTGTCATAAATTGTATTTTTAATTATGAACTATTTTGCATATAAAGAAAATAATATACCTGGAGATTATGGACCACGACTTAGACTCATTGTGCTAATGCACGGGCCTTGCTGCAGACTTTCTCTTAAACAGTTTCTATATCAATTTCTAGATATAGCTAATGTTTTCCTCATGCCCACTCTCTTACTCTCCTCACCAAATGGCCATGTCCTTAAGTAAGTGTCATCCCAAGTCTCTTGCATGGGGTGTGTGGTGTGCGTATGTATGTAGGCCAAAGGTTGGTATCCAAGCTTGGTATAGGTGCCTTCCTCTGTCCCTTTTTAGTTATTCTTCTCTCATATATTACATCCTGACCACAGTTTCCTCTCCGTCCGCTCCTCCAGTCCTCCACCTTCCCTCCCCTAGATCCACTCCTCCTCCATTTCCCTTCAGAAAAGAGCAGGCCTCCCAGGATGTCAACTGAATACAGCATAACGAGTTACAATAAGACTAGGCACAGACCCTCAATATCACAGCTGAGTGAGGCAAGCCAGTAGGAACAAAAGGGTTCAAAAGCAAACAAAAGAGTCAGAGACAGTCCCTGCTCCCATTGTCAGGAATCCCATAAGAACACCAAGTGCTCTCTCTCTCTCTCTCTCTCTCTCTCTCTCTCTCTCTCTCTCTCTCTCTCTCTCTCTGTGTGTGTGTGTGTGTGTGTGTCTGTGTGTGTACAGAGAGGCAAGTCTCAAGTATCCCAGTCTGTTCTGGTCCTGTACTCAATAGCAGAGGATGGACCTTTAACTCTTTGTTGGTTGGAGGCAGAGGGGGCATGAGTTTAACAAAAGCTTAGAGTTACATATTAGGAAGAGAACCAGGAAAAGCCAGAACAAAGAACACTTTTAAAATTTTAAATCAAACCCCTCCATATGCTCACAAGAGAAGTTTTTTGACAGCTGCTTTAGTGGGCTGCTTGTCAGGATTTTTTCCTCAGGCCTCCAAAAGCTGGACTCAGAGTGAAGAAACCAGAGTTCACTATTAGGCACTTTGATAGCTGTTGGAGCGGCTAGAATCATATTGTGAGGTTCCTTCCCAGTGGGTTCTGTATTCGGGCAGTTAAATTATTATAATTTTGTTAGTTCTCAGGCAAGCCACAACACAGTCCAAGTCTTCATGTGTTACGTTTTGTATAGAGAATGATCTACGGTTGGTTGTGGTCACCTGTTCTGTTCTCAGAGGGACATCTGTAGGGTCTCTTTGTGGCCATATGTTACTAGAAATGTGGGGAGCCCCATGTTGGTTACTGTATGTTACCAAGGAAACTAGAGTTCTTTCCTCCTCTAGATGAAAGAGTTTAGAAATGGGTTTGGAAGGAAGCTCAACTTCCTCTCTCTGTGTAGTCCGGGGATTCTAGGCAGGGAGGGGCACCCAAGCAAGCCCAGAGACGCGTTTCCCATGTGAGTCCAGACTTGTTTTGTGTTTTTGAGACAGATTAGTCTTGAACAATCCTCCCAAGGCAAAAGGGCAAGCGAGGGATGCTGAAAGCACCTGGAACTAGAGAGCTCGCCTTGGAGAACCCTGGTCGTGCTGGGAAAACAATGGGAGATGATTTACTGGAGTGAAGATGGGGACAACTCCCAGAGGAAGAGGAGGGACGCAGCTCAACCTGGTCCAAGAAGGGAGAGGCTCTGTATCTAAGTGGATCCCCTCAAGTCTCCTCCTCCTCTGTGTGCCAACTGAAAATGCCAGTCACATCCTCAGGCAGTGGCATCTTCCGGCTCATGACACCTTAGATTATTTAAAGCAGGGTGGACTAGACAGCGGTTACGAGCATATACTGACTGCTCCTGCAGAGAACCCGAGTTCAGTTCTCAGCACCCACTTGAGGTGGCTCACAACACCTCTTAAGCCAGCTCCAGAGGGATCCAACTTCCTCTGGCTTCCCTGTCCACTTACACACACACGAGACACAAGCGCGCACACAACTACACAAAGACATACATCATTAAAATAAAATCTGTACAAAAGACTTAAAGCCAGGCATCTAACCCTAGCACTTCAGGAACATGATGTAGGAGGACTGGGAGTTTAAACCACTGTCCACCGCATAGTAACCTGAGCTCCCTGAGAACCTGCTTAATGAAGAAGTGGGAGAGGAGGAGAAGGAGGAGGAAGGAGGAGGAGGAGGAGGAGGAGGAGGAGGAGGAGGAGGAGGAGGAGGAGGAGGAGGAGGAGGAGGAGGAGGAGGAGGAGGAGAAGAAGAAGAAGAAGAAGAAGAAGAAGAAGAAGAAGAAGAAGAAGAAGAAGAAGAAGAAGAAGAAGAAGAAGAAGAAGAAGAAGAAGAAGAAGAAATAAAAGCAAAGAAGGCTAAGTAGGATAGGTTTGCTTGTGCCCAATTGCGTTGTTACTCGTTGGGAGTATACCTCCTGATCCTGGGGTGTTTCAGAAAAGGCCGGAAGAATACTGGGCAGGCCAGTCTGGAGGAGACACCTATGAGTTGAGGAAGGTGTCTTAATTAGGGTTGCTATTGTTGTGATAAAACACCAGGACCAAGAGCAGCTTGGAGAGAAAGGGATTTATTTCATTTTACACTTCCAGTAAGAGTCCATCACTGAGGGAAGTTAAGGCAGGAATTCAAACAGTCAGAATCCTAGAGGCAGAAATTGAAGCAGAAGCCATGATGGGTGCTGCTTACTGGCTTGTTCCTCATGGATTACTTAGCCTGTTTTCTTATAGTACCCAGGACCATCAGCCCAGGCGTGGTACCATTCACAACAACCACCAGTCAGGAAAACGTACCAAAGTCTCACCCACAGGCCAGGCTGGTAGGTGCTTTTGCTCAACTGAGGTTCCCTCCTTTAAAATGACTCTTGCTTGTGTCAAGTTGACATAAAACTAGGCAACTCAGAGAGAAACTAGACATCCTTCACAATATTTTCCAGCATTCTGATTTCCTCCCATTTTCAGTAAAACAAAACTAGTAGAGGTCAAGAATGCAGTGTGGAGCTGGGGAGTGGCTCAGGGGGTAAGACTGCTTGCTTCAAGAGCAAGAGGAGTCGAGTGCAAATTCTTGGCACTTATATAAAAAACAAAACAAGCAAACCCGAAAAACAGAATGCTTTACAACTCCAACATTGGGAGAGGGAGAACAGAAAAATTCCAAGAGGCTGCTAGACAACTGTTTTAGTTTGCTTCTTATTGCTACAGTAAACATCATGACCAAAAGCATCTCGAGGAGGAGAGGGTTCAACTTACAGTGCATCTTACATGAAGGAAGTCAGGGCAGCAGCTCAAGGCAGGAACCCGGAGGCAGGAATGGATGCAGAACCACAAAGGGATACTGCTTATTGGCTTGCTCTCTCTGGCTTGCTCAACTAGCTTTCTTATACCACCCAGGCTACCCAGTGGGTCTGGGCCTTCCCATATCAATCTTAAGAAAAATGCCCCCCCCCCCAGACTGGCCTACAGGCAATCAGGTGGAGGCAATCCTTCGACTGAAGTTTCCTCTTTCCAAAATACTCTAGGTTTGTGTCAGATTGACAAAACTAGCAATCCAAGCCTACGCGGAGAGCCTTTGGACTCAGATGTCCTGTCTCAAGAAAAGAAGCCAGAACCAGGTGTGGTGGTCCACACCTTTCATTCCAGCCCCAGGGAAGCAGAGGCAGGTGGATCTCTGTGAGTGTGAGGGCGGTCTGGTCTACATAGAGCTGCATAGTGAGAGAGTGAGATCCTGTCTTAAAAAAATAAAGATTAGACATGATAGAATGGGGCATTTGCTCATACACCTGAACACAAATGGACACACACACACATGCACACGCACACGCACGCACACACACATGCACACACACACACACATGCACACACACGCACACACACATGCATGCACACACACACACACACACACACACATACGCAGACACACACACACACACACACATACATGCACACACACACACACACACACACACACACGCAAACATACATGCACACACACACACACACACACATGCACACACACACACACGCACAAGACACACACACACACACACACACACACACAGGGGGCTGGGGGGGAATAGGTTCACAGGTGTTGGAATGGTGGTCACCATACAAACCTCCAATGTTGCCTTTAAGAAAGCAGAGAAGATTCTCAGTGTTGGGGTCAGGGCCACCAGAGGTTCCATCTGTGCTTGGCCTCAGGTGAATCTTTCTGGAGAAGCCAGGGAAGACGTTCAGAGTCTGCATTTCTGCTCAACCATGCTTTTCTCACCAGCCCTGGCTGGGTTTGAAGCCGATTTGTTTGTGTTTTTGTGGCACGAGGCACCTCGCCTGGCTGCAGAGGCAGAAATTTGCTTTGTATATAATTTAATCTAGGGGTGAGGTAATGAGATTTCTCCCCTCAGCCGAGAGGCCTCCTCCAGCCTTTCTGAGCAGGGTTAGCAAGCTGCCCTGTGGACCTCGTTAGATGGCTTTCCTGCTCACGTGATCACAACTGAGGGCTGATTTACAGGAACTCTTGATATTAAAACCTCTGAATGAGACAACTACAATGAATAATGCTCTGTGGTGAATTTGTTAATGAATCTCTCTGCTAACGCATGGGGGTGGGGACTAGATTTGGGGGAAACAAAAGAGTGGTGGGCCAGGGAAAAACCATGAAACTCAACAAATCAAGGTTCTTAAGACTCTGGAGAGAAAAATAATTAAACCACTTTTTTTTTTTTTTAAGACACATCCTGTTCTTGGCTAAGGATAGTCATTAATTTCAAGGTAGAAAGTGGCTTAACATCCTTTTGGTATTCTTAAAATAAATAAATAGGGCTGTGATCCAGGGTTTAACTAATCTCTCCGGCTCTGATTTGCATGTCTGTGATAAAGCATGGCCCTTCTGGAGGTTGAGTGCTGGAGAGTTGAGCTCATGCAGAATGCAGATGTGTGCAGAGGGACGAGTCAAGAGGCAGCAGGGCTCCTGTCAGTCTCTTGGTGCTGGATCCACCCACAATCCCTCACCTTCTGGGCCAGGGTGCCCTGCATCAGACCTGCGGCGAGGCTGGTTTTCTGGGCACGTGAACCATACATTTGCATGTTTACCTTACAAGGACTCCAGGTTTACTCTCTTGGGATTCTTACTTTTTGAAAATGGGAGCCCATCTTCTCACTAGTAGCTGCACCCTGTTTTCATTTGGTAACTGCCAGATCTCGCCTCTTCTCAGGAGGCAACGTAATGAAAAGTCTGCTCTGAAAGAGTGTGTGCCCCATGCAACAATAGGCCTTCCTAGTCATTCTATACTTATTTTTGCTTTATTTACATATATACCATTGGAAATATTCAGAAACAATGTCTTGGAAGATGTTTTTAGATATCTCTGTACGGTAGGAGAAAATTTCCCACATCAGTAATTTTTCTTCAAGAGAGTTTTATGGCTGCCTAGTGTTTTGCTGCATAAGAATCTCATCATTACTCCGCGGCCCATCCCTGACTGTGGGGCATTTATGTTTACTGCAAACTACACTCTGTATTCGTTACTTTTCTCAGAGCTGCGATGAAGTAGCCAACCAGTGCAGCCTGGAGAAGGAAGGGTTTATCTCCGGTCACATCCCAGAGCGGAAGGCTTGGTGGCGGGTGACGCTGTCTGTAATCAGGAAACAGACATGAACGCTGGGGCTCAGTTCACGTGCTCCACTTCATTTGTCCTGGGTCCCCAGCCAACAGGATGGTGGCGCCCTCCTTGAACATGAACCCTCCTTTCTCAGACCTCTCTGGAGACTCTCCCGGACACACCCAGAGGTTTCTAGGTGATTGTGATCTAGTCAAGTTGACAAAGAGGATTGAGCATTACACACTGAAGAGAACATATGTGTTCCAACAAAACCAGCCAGACTTTCTTCTCGGGGAAGCGTCCTGGAAGTCTAGTCTAGCGCGACCTCTGGCGTACATCGTCTAGCTGCCCCCTGGAAATTCTTCCCTCTTCCCGATAGGAAGGAAACTGTGGTTCTCTGAGCTCTGCCTACCATCACTGCAGCTCCTTTCCCTTCCACTACGGATGGACTGTGCTGGGTTGTGGTGATTTAGAACACAGCTAATTCGTCCACTAACCTCACACTTTTCTGGGGCTGCTTTGAGCCTGGTCCGCCTCCACTGGCTCCGTGAACCCACAGCCCACTGATGAGCGCCTAGAGCAACCGCATTCCGTCGCTGAGGGGAGAGCGGCTCTGTGCCCCTGCAGAGTCACCACTGGGTACATTCTAGAATGCTGGGCTTGGTTAACATCATTTCATTTTCTTCTTCTTTTTCATAGTCTCCTGGGGTGAGAGAAATAACATTCAAGTTCTACAGCTTCTGTCAGCTGCATCTCCAGTGGAGAAAGAGCTTCGGGGAGGCATCCGGAGGCAAGGCTGCTGCTGTCTCCCAGATTATTCCCACATGTCACTGATCCCTGTTCATGTTTGCAGAATGAGTCTGCTCATTTCCTCATGAACATTTAGGCTTGTTTTGGGGAAAGAGAATGGTGGACAGCTAAGTTGTTTACTACCAAGACGAACGACCCCTCCCCCCTCCCCCGTGTGTGTGCGTGTGTGTGCGCGCGCGCGCGCGCGTGTGTGTGTGTGTGCGTGTGCGTGTGCGTGCGTGTGCGTGTGTGTGTGTGTGTGTGTGTGTAAAGCTGCCACATGTTACTTGTAGGGAGGGAGCCCTGGGGATCTCTTTGAGCCCAACGATGGAACTATCTGGATGGTTTCATTCTGGGTCTGTGTCCAGGGTTACTCCCAGAAGCTGGCTTCTGCTAGGGAAGGGGAGAGACCAGGCATGTGGTCAGAGGCTGGGCTGAGACCTGGCATTACAGACAGGTTATGTGCAAACCCCAGAGGAGCCTCGGGTTGTAGAGAACTTCTTTTGCCACTGTGGGCCTGGGGCAGTGGTGGTGGTGGGGGATACAGACTGTTTAGTGTTTAGCTGCTAGGTCTCGTCTGCAGTGGCAGGCTTTTTTTTTTTTTTTTTTTTTTTTTTTTTTTTTTGCTGTGGTGATCTCTCCAGATTTCAGTGTTAGTTGTTTTGTTTCTCTGGACCAAATTTCTCTCTCTCTGCCCAGGAGGCCTCCCCTTGCCACAGCCTGTTCCTCTCCATTGTGTGCAAAGTGCTCTGGTTTCTGGGGAGTGGTGAAGCATGTGTACAGCCGTGGGTTGGCTCCACACCAGGCAGAGTCACCAGAGACAAAGTGGTGGCCTATGGCTCCTGCAGCCATCACGGGAGGAACAAAAGGCTGAGGTCTCTGCTGCCCACAAAGCCACATTAAGACTGTCTTCTACAGGACACTCAAGGCCAGTGAGGGCAAGGGCCTTCTGCCCCTGTTCATCTTCCAGCTCAGTAAACAAAAGCTTCTCAGGCTGGGGCCAGACAACATGTCTAGGTTATGCAAGTTCTCCAGAATTGCTTCAGCTTTGACTCTTCTGTGTTAGAAATGCTGGGCAAAAGGAATCTTATTCCATTTATACCATGATACTTACTGCTAGCAAGGTTTCCATATATGCATCCTCAGGGATCCTGTGAAAAACTCCCTCTTTAAAAGGAATGAATTTTACACAAGTTTGAGGAATATTCCACAGCGCTTCTAATGAGAACAACTGTCTTTACAGAGCCTGTCATCAGCGGCAATGCTATGCAGTGGCTCATTTCCCTTCAATGGCACCAGAAGCTGGGCGTCGTCATTGCCAGGTTCATTTGGCAAAGTAGGGAAGAGAAGCTTAGAGGCCAAATGACTAACCAATGCCACATGGGACAGTTAGCCACGACCAAAATGGCAATCTGAACCCTTAGATTTATATGAATTACCCTTGAGAGGCATCATGCTGGGCAGTGAAGAAACAAGAATTGAATGTGGTTATACAAACGAATTTCAATATATATCTATATAAATATAGATTTAGACATATAGATATATGTGCATATAGTAGACCATAGACTAGGAAGGGACCTAGCATGCACACACAGAATCAGCAAGGACTGGACTGAAGCAGTGAGTGGGGAGTGTGCCAGTAACAACAGCACTGGAGGAACTGAAGCAGAGGATCAGGAAGGAGCCCCAGGCCGCCCAGGCTGTATAACAAGACCCCGTCTCCAGAGTACTGGACTGTGACAGTGGCCAGGGGAGCGCATAAGCACAGGGGTGAGACCATCTCTAATGGTTTGGGTTTTGCAAACAAGAAAGACAGAATCGGCTCCTAAAGTGACATTTCATTGAGTTTCTAGTATGTTCCTTTATTGAGTGCTAGAGATAACAAGGAAAGGGCACGGTCTTGTTTTTCAAAAGCTCTTCTGGGGCACTCTCGATAACCCAGGAGACATGCACAGACTGGGAACCCCTGCCTGTGGAGGCTCCTCTCCACCCGCGGCTGCAACGGTTGAACAACTAAACAAAGGGACAAGGAGTGCTGAGTTCAGACGGAGCAAGCGGACTGAGAAAGCTCCGGGTGCCTCAGCCCACCCGGAAGTGAGGATTGGCTTCACATTTCTCAGGGCAGGGAATGTTGCTCCGATGGTATGAGAAAAAACCGAGTGGCAGGTCTAAACTCACATCACAGACTTTTAAAGTTCTCCCTGAGAAATCTGCACAACCTCTGGAATCCCAGGGAAGGTATTAAGAACAGGCGTTGTATTTTTTAAAAGCTGAGTCTGGCAGCTGGTGGTGGGTCAGAGGCCCCAGGGAGCTAGAGAATGGCTACTGCAGCGACAGGGATGAGAATGGGAGGGCTCAGCTAAGAGTCTCCTGGAAGTAGAAAGCAGTGTGATTCCTGAACCCAGGAGAGATCGCACAACTATAGATTGGTGGGAATAAAAAAGCTTCACTTTTGGTGCTGGATAGTGGTTTTACAGCTGGAGAGAAGTGCAGGGTAAGGACTCCCCACCACTGCTACTACCTTACTGTGCTGACATTGTCACAGCACTAAATGAAGGTTACTAGCCATCGCTTCATTCACCAATCAGAAAGGAGGGAGGAGTCTGAGGGGGCGGGACTCAGAAGACCCCACCCACTCAGGCCCAGGCTTCTGCAGCTGAAGACCACAAGGGTGAAGCTTTGATCTGATGGCGGACTCTACTACTAGGCCAAAGGCCTTATAAGCAATGCCAAACCAATAGAGACTGATTGCTGGGGAAGAAACATTCACAAGTATATGACGATCACAAACAAAAGGCATAAATTGGGGTAGGGCAGCCAAGTCATCAAACTAGTTGGGTGAGGGTGGGAACCATGCAGAGCCGTGCCCCATCTGAAAGGCAGCTGCCGCCAGTGGCTTGCCAATTCTCCCCACCAGGGAATGTGGGCTCAGAGTTGTCTTATTTCCCCAAATATTTTAGAAGCCATAAATCTGATTCTGTGTGTGTGAGATCTGACTTCTAAATATTGGCAAAAACTTCCAAAATACAGTGAGGTCCAAACAATACCCGTGGAGGACCACATCTGGTTTATGGGCCTTGATTTGGGTCCCTTGACAGAGATTTTTAACCTCCCTGGGTCCTGAGAAGCCGATAGAAATGCTTCGGCATTTTTCAGGGGGATGAGAAGCAGATAGCAAAGTTTATGCAAAAATCTTTGGTGCAATTTCTGGTTGTTCCTTTGTCTCTGTAACCATCCTTCTCCAAAGGTACAGCTTACAATGACAAAAGGACAAGGGAGTCTAGCGAGGAGAGCTGAAGTCTTAAACAGAGCAAGCAGAACTGTGAGCAAGTGGATACTGCATGGGCTCTGCTCGAAAGAGAACATGGCTCGGTTCGGGGTCAATCGCTCTACCTCTGGGTCCTCTGGCCACCCACTTTACTTTCCTACCTACTCAATTACTGATTAATTATTTTTGCCACAGAGTCTTGCTATGTAGCCCAGACTGACCTCAAACTTAAGATCCCCCTGCCTCAGACCCCCACCCACTGGGATTACAGATTCGCCTTACCACACACAGCTTCATCTCTGTGAATTCCCTTGGGTTAGGAAGTTTCCATGAGCAAGAGAGTGAGAGGCTTGGACACTGGTTTGCATGGTGGAGGAAGAGGAGTAGCGGGGTTGCTTGAGCACTGGTATTTGGACAGTTCGCTGACTTTAACCAGAGGGAATGGATTGTTTTTCTGTTCTTGGCTAAAGAAGAGGGGTGTGGATTTAGGGTTGGAACATCGTAAATGCCAAGGCTCTCTGTATCTAGGACAGGTACTCCTTGGAAGAGTTTCTTCTACCAGCCAAACAGATGTCCTAGCCAGGCTCCTGAACTTTCGTAGATGGCTGGCAGCCCACCTCCAGCTCAGCCTATTAAAGAATACTGTCTGCCCTAATTGCTAACAGGGAGGAGCTGAACTCCATGTACTTGTCACATAGCAGAACATTGAGATCCCTGCAGCTCAACATTCACCAAATGCTCAGTTGAAAATAAAGGCATTCCTCTACAGTCCATAAACTGAATTACACAAAGTCAGCCCTTAGGAGAATGGGGTGCCTATGTACACACTTTGGGTCTAGGTTTGGCTAGGTCTTTTGATTAAGATATCTGTTGTGTATTTGTCCTAACTCCTTATGTCCTTGTCATTAAGAGTGTCCAGAATTGAGGCTGGAGATGGTCCAGTGGGTAGAGCACTTGTTGCTCTTACAGAGGACCCAGGTTTAGTTCCCATCACCTGCATGATGGTTCCCAACTGTCCGTAACTCTATTACAGGGGGTCTAATGCCTTCTTCTGACCTCCCCAAGCACTAGACACCCATGGTGCATACATATATTCTGTCAAACCACCCATTCCATCAAATAAAATAAATACATCTTTAAGAAAGAATAAAAGAGTGTTACAGATGGTTTTCAAGGAACCAGGCAAGTTTCTTCCTTTTGAATATTTGCTATTGATCCTAATAATTCCCGTTTCTGAGCAGCTCATATCTTTGCATCATCATGTCCCCACCAAATAAGGCCAATGCACGTAACTGATGTGATAAGTCAGAAATAACACTGTGACTTCTGAGGCGAGGGCTGTAGCTTGGTGGTATGGCACTTGCCTAGTGGGCAGGAAGCTCAGGGGTACTAGCTTTGATTCTTAGGCTGCCCTCCCTTACACACACACACACACACACTCACATACACTCACACACACACACACACTCACACACACGCAAACACACACACACACACACACACACACAGAGTCACTCATTTACTCACTATGGTTTCTACCATATTTTTTTCTTATATTGTCCACTCTGGCCAAAGTTAGTGCTGTATTGTCAGGACACTCAAGCAGCACCATGGAGAGGTCCTTGTGACAAGGCACTGAGGTCTCTTGTCAACAGCCAACAGTAACTTGCCAGCCATGTGGGTGAGCTATCCTAGCAGCAGATCTCTAGCCACAGCTTTTTAATGTGTTGTTTTGTTTCCTGAGACAAGCTCTTACTATGTAGTCCAGCCTCAAACTCAGGGTCTTGCTGACTCTGTTTCCTTAGTGTTGGTAGTGTAAGCATACCAACTTTAGTAAGCTTTAATCATGCATGTATGTATGTATGTATGTATGCATGAATGTATGCATGAATGTATGCATGTAATTTTGTATCTTTCCTATCTCTAATACAAGTTTATAGGAGTTGTTTATTCCCAGAAATTAACCAAAGGAATGAACTATTTTTCTGTTCTTGGCTAAAGAAGTGGAATTAATTTTGTAAGCCTATATATATTTATTTACATGTGTAAATATATATGTATCCTCTTCATCTGTAATGACAAGTTTAGATCATTACTCGTTGATTTTTGCTTGAGACATTATTGATTTCCCACTTTTCTATTTTTATACTGCATTGTAAATTACCCAAGATTTAGTGTAATAAAACAACAATGAGTGCAATCTCACAGTTGCTTTCTCCTTCTCCTATTTACTGCTCAAGGAATGTAAACATTTCTGGTGAGCCGTTACCAGTGGTGGGTGAGCGCATGACTGTGACTATGTGAACAGCACCTCTAGCAGCAATTTTGATTCACCTTCCTCTACTCTTTTTTTGTTTTTTTGTTTTCGGAGTTGAGGGCCTTGCACTTGCTAGGCAAGCGCTCTACCACTGAGCTAAATCCCCAACCCCTTGTTTTGTTTTTTAAGACAGGGTTTCTCTTTGTAATAATCCTGGCTGTCCTGGAACTCACTCTGTAGACCAGGCTGACCTTGAACTCACAGAGATTGATCAACCTCTGCCTCCCAGGTGCTGGGATTAAAGGAGTGCACCACCATGCCTGGCCTCAATTACATGTTTTTATTTTTTTTATTTTTTAAAGATTTATTCATTTATTATATATAAGTACACTGTAGCCCTCTTCAGATACACCAGAAGAGGGCATCGGATCTCTTTACAGATGGTTGTGAGCCACCATGTGGTTGCTGGGAATTGAACTCAGGACCTCTGGAAGAGTAGTCGGGTGCTCTTAACCGCTGAGCCTCTCTCCAGCCCACATGTTTTTATTTTTAATGCTGAGGTTAACTGTTGTCTCAATCGCATGCTTAGTTTCCATGTATTTATCACTCACTTATGTTTAAACTTTCTCCAACATTCTCAGTCTGAACACTCAACTCCAATGGAGACAGCTCTTTAGAGATGGCCCTGTGTGCTTCTGCTGTCCTCAAGGCCTGGTATGATCGGGACAGGTCCTCTCCTTCACTCCCACCCTGGAGGCTCTCTACCTCTCTTTGAATTTTGAATTTCCTGGTTCTTGTGTTTCAGTTCTGAAGAAAAAAAGCACCACACGTTGCAAATGGCGTTGTCTCTCTCAGCTCACAGTGCCTCCTAGGAAGCTCGGAACGGAATGGACGACTACTTAAAATGAAATGAGAGCTAATGCAGGCTGTCCTTGGCATTTTCACCATATTGTTAGGTTTATCCCATTTTTCCCTTTAACTTTGCTTCATTCCTACCCATTGTCTCATTTTTAGGAACTCCTGGTGTGTCCACAGTGTCTCAGCCAGGGTCACTATTGCTGTGATGAATCACCATGACCAAAAGCGACTCTGGGAGGAAAGGGTTTATTTGGCTTACACGTCCACATTATAGTCCATCACTGCAGGAAGTCAGGACAGGAACTCACACAGGGCAGGAAACTGGAGGCAGGAGCTGATGTAGAGGCATGGAGAGTGCAGCTCACTGGCTTGCTTCTCCTGGTTCGCTCAGCCTCATTTCTTATAAAAAAAACCAGAACCACCAGCCCTGGGATGGCACCATCCACAATGGGCTGGGCCCTCTTCCCATCAATCACTAATTTAAAAAATTCTCCCAAATTTTCAATTGAGGTTCTCTCCTCTTAGGTGACTGTAGCTTGTATCAAGTTGACATAAAACTAGCTAGCACACACAGACAATATGTGTTTGTTAACTCACTCAAATCCCTATTTGAATAAGGAGGGGTCATTACTATATGAATGTGTCTGTCCCACCATTATCAAAAGCTACAATATAAAATGCAGCAAGACAAAATTCTTAAGCAAGAGTCAAGAAGGAAAGTTCAGAAATAAGAAAAAGACCCTGAGTCCCAAGGCAGGACAATTGAGTAATGAGAGGTAGGGATGGGGAGGTGGCCCGGCAAGTAAAGTGCTTACTGCACAAGTATAAGTTCCACAGTTCAAATCCCCAGCACCCATGTAAATGCTGGGCAAGTGTGGTGCTCTGCCTATAAGCCCCGCACATGGGAGGTAGAAACAGGGGACCCCAGAGCAAGCTGGCTAGCTAGACTGTCAGACTCAGGGCTTAAACAAGACATCCTGATTCATTATAGAAGGTGGAGAGTGACCATAGAAGACACTCAGTGTCAATCTTGTCCCCATATATACATACACATGAGAACCTCCCCCACACACACACACACACACACACACACACACACACACACACACACACACACAAGAGAGAGAGAGAGAGAGAGAGAGAGAGAGAGAGGGAGGAGGGAGGGAGGGGGGAGGGAGGAGAGAGAGAGAGAGAGAGAGAGAGAGAGAGAGAGAGAGAGAGAGAGGTAGATCCAGAGTTGGGAGCTGGGGACAGTGAGAACAGATTGAAAGTATAAAGCTGGAACAGTTTTTAGGCTGGTGGCCTTATGTTTCAGCAGAGCACTGAGTTAAGTTAGGAGGACAGGCGTCTACGCAGGCTGGGTTCCCTTTCCCATCCCCCTCTACTGACTCTTCACTTTGGCCCTCCACCCTGGTTCTTTGGCATACAGTGTTCTTGCCATTGGAGGAAGCCTGGGAGAGGAAATGGGAAATGCTGGAGTGGATCTCCTCAGCCTATGCCTGTGTCATTCAGAGGTGCGGGCAGCTGTGAATGGAGTTCCGTTTAGGACAGCCCATTGTACCCAGGGAAGAACTGTTCCTCCCCCATGCACACATCCTTCAGCATGTATCCTTGGTTCCTTCCCCAGCATCTTCCATCCACTGTTTCCTCTCATCTATGACTCCCTCTCCCCTAGTCTTCTTACAGAAGGTTAAATATCTTTCTTGGACCCTCTCGCCATGTATCTGTCCCGAATGACCCCTCTTGGAAATTTTGTTCTGCTCCCGAAGCCCCAGTTTTGTTTCTCAGGACTCGGCGGTGGGAGCCATTTCCTACAGACATCACTGACTCTTTGGTCGTTACAACCTCCGTCTTGATGTTGGCGTGGATTACATGCGTCAGTTGTTAGCGCTGAGCCACCGGCAATGCATCAGTGTCACATTAAAGGAAGAAACAAAAGTGCCTCCCTTTGGCGTCCGTTAGCCAAGGGTGGGTCCAGATTTTAAATCTTTACTTCATGCACCCTGTGCCTTCTGTCCTCCTAACAAAGGACTTCCGCTCTGCAGTTACTGAGCTGCACAGAAAGCCTCGTGAGGGAGGAAATGAGGGCTACTTTATAGACATTCTGAACAGAGTTTTACGAGGGATTAAGTCACTGGCTCCAACTGACCCCCAACTGACCCGGACAACAAACGTTTTTTATCAACCGATATACAGATGTTGTGTTCAACATTTATGGCGGATATTCATTTCAGAATATTCATTTCAGAATATTCATTTCAGAATATTGCTTTCAGCCTCCATATTTGCTGCTTTCAGCAAAGGATGCACAGTCATCGTTCTGGGTCAGCGGCATGGAAGAGTATGTAATTTAAGATTACAGCTATGTATTAATTTAGGCTGTAAAAGCTGATTACAGGGGGACTCCAAGGCAGGTAAGGTTGATTGTTACATCGGAAGGCAGGTTAAACAACGGGCCGAGCACACAATAGTCTTAAGTGATTTACTTCAAGGTGTAGTACTAACTCTGCCTATGAGGCCCAACAAAAACTTCCAGCCTCAAAGATTAAAACAGACACAGAAGGAACACCCATTCAGAGCCTGCCCCACATGTGGCCCATGCATATACAGCCATCCAATTAGACAAGATGGATGAAGCAAAGAAGTGCAGGCCGACAGGAGCCGGATGTAGATCTCTCCTGAGAGACACAGCCAGAATACAGCAAATACAGAGGCGAATGCCAGCAGCAAACCACTGAACTGAGAAGGACCCCGTTGAAGGATTCAGAGAAAGAACTGGAAGAGCTTGAAGGGGCTTGAGACCCCACATGTACAACAATGCCAAGCAACCAGAGCTTCCAGGGACTAAGCCACTACCTAAAGACTATACATGGACTGACCCTGGACTCTGACCTCATAGGTAGCATTGAATAGCCTAGTAAGATCACCAGTGGAAGGGGAAGCCCTGGGTCCTGCCAAGACTGAACCCCCAGTGAATGTGATTGTTGGGGGCGGTAATGGGGGGAGGATGGGGAGGGGAACACCAATATAGAAGGGGAGGGGGAGGGGCTAGGGGGATGTTTGCCCGGAAACCGGGAAAGGGAATAACACTCGAAATGTAAATAAGAAATACTCAAGTTAATAATAAAAAAAAAACTTAGAATGCAAGATTTTTTTTTATCATAATGCATTGCAATGGATGCTATCTGACTTGTCCATGTTACCCACTGACCCCTGGTCCCCCCGTTAGACCTCTCTCCTCCTCGATTGATGGATTGGCTACTCATTCAGTACAAGGGGCTGATCTAAACTCTTGAACCTTGTGTGTGCTGCTATTCCAGGTGTGCACCCTCTACCTGGCTCTCTCATTCTGATTTCCCTCTCTCACGACCCTTCTCTCATTCTGCTCTTCTTTCCTTTCTTCCTAGAGTTCCCATTTCTCCATGGCTTCATGTGACAGTGCCCTAGATGCAGGTATTCCAGCCCAGAGTCCCCTCTAGCTGTGCACATGTGTGTGTACTAACCCTGCTTTCCAAACCACATCTCTCCCACATTGCATTCAGTGGGCACAGTCCTTCCTCCTGCATTTCTTGTTCTGGAAATCCTGAAAGACACTCAGCCAGACACTGTGAGAATAATTCTAGATTCTGCCTCCTATTCTCTTGGCCTTCTCTGTCTCTAACCTTACACTTGAATGTATTGAGCAGAGCTCCTACAGCTCTTAGATGGGCTCCCCGCCCCCATTCTCCCCTCCTTAGCCTTGTACCACCTAGTGCCTGGGGTAGAGGCTTGAATGACTATTTGAGCATGGTGTTTCCATTAGTTTGCTATAACTTTCCCTGTCTTTAGGGGAAATTAAACTCCCTGTCTTGTTTTCCTAGGTCCTTCACAGTGGGCTTATGCCCGTGTCCCTGACCCAGTAACTTCTAGGTTGCATGGTGGGGATGGGACAGCACAAATCGGTTCTGAGTTAGAATGGGGTAGCACTGACCAGTTTTGAGACCCTACTTTTCACCTCAGTACATTGAACTTGTGATTTCCAGTCCTTCATGTGTCTGTCCTCACTTCTTTTTTTTTTCCGGAGCTGAGGACCGAACCCAGGGCCTTGCGCTTGCTAGGCAAGCACTCTACCACTGAGCTAAATCCCCAACCCCTGTCCTCACTTCTTTTCCCCATTGCTGCTTACGTATCTCACTGTCCACTCCACTCCCTTCCCAGGCTACACCAGCATCTGTCCCTTTGGTTGTTTGTCTAGACTCCAGACTGTTACGGTTGGAATCTCTAATGCCCCCATGAGCTCAGATATGGATGATTTTCCCACTTGTTGATGATGCCTTCGGAGACTATGGAACCTTTAAGAGGCAGGGTTAGCTGGCAGAATTTGGCTTGTAAATGTTAGCTCTTCCTTCCTACTTGCTGCCCTATGCTCTCTGATCTAGGTCTGCTCCGTGAGAATAGCTCTTTTCCCCACAAGCTCCTCCTGCCACAGACTGAGCTGTTCCTTTCTGCCCTTACCACTAAAATGGAATGAAACCATGAGTTAAATTACAATCTTCCCCCTCCTAGCTTGTTCTGCCCAGTGCTTTGTCACACTGACACAAAAGTATCTAGTACTGAAAACAGGCACAGGAAATGAGTTCCTGAAGTTAAACCCCACTATATGGTTTTTTAGGCCCATGGAACTGATTTGCAAAAAGAGTATGAAAAACTGCAGAAGTGCAGAAGTGCGGACTGGGAAGCCCTTGAAGCTGCAAAGTGGAGCTTATAAGTCTGGTGGGAATGGGGAAACCCCAAATGCCAATAGACAAGTGGCTAGTAAAGACTGTTCAGGAAGATTGAACTGTTAAGACTTTGGGAATTTTCTTCCCTAATAGTTGTTTTCATGTTATGTTTATGAATGTTTTCTCTGCACATATATTTATGCAACACAGGTAGGCCTGGCGCCTTTCAGAAGTAGGTATCTGTTCCCCTGGAACTGGAGTTACAGACCACTGTTAACTGCCATGTGGGTGCTGGGAATTAAACCCAGGTCCTCTGCAAGAGTGGGCGGTCCACTCGACCTCTGAGCATCTCTCCAGCCTGAGTGGGATCTCTCAAAATTGTACTAACTGCATTTTCTTTTCATCGGGAAAAGGTTGTGAAACTTTGGGTCATGGATGGAATGTCAGGGCTTGATTCTGAAATGTCCCCTGACATCTCGTACTTGTCCTCTGGCCGGTTTTGGAGGCTATGGGACTTTGGAGGAAGTGGCAGAAGTAGATTACTAGGGGTGGTCTTTGAACATGAGCTCCCACCTCCAGTTCCTGCCTGCAGTCTCTGCTTTCTGGTTTGCTGCTATGGAAACAGCTCTCCTCTACCTCATCCTCCTGTGGCCATGAAATGAGCTGCGGCTCTGCCTCGTCTTCCTCACCATCTCTGTCAGGCATTTTGTCACAGTGACAAAAAAGTAACGCACACACAGACGCTACCTCGTGATCATTTGTACCTTTGCAAACAAGAGAACGTAGAGGAGGGAGTTAAAAAGAAAAATGCCTCCACCTTCATGCACAGATGTTGAGCAAACGCTTACTCAATAAATAAATAAGTAGATGGCTACACCTCAAGATTGTCTGCTCTCCTTTACTTTATAAAGCTGACGCGCAGCAATAAAAACACGGCTCCCGCCTTGGGTCTCTGGCACATAGGACTCATGTCACACTACGCCACTGGTCCATGCAAGACCCCTGTCACTCACTCACTCACTTTATACCAAGTCCTTACCCCATCTCTATTGTATGTATGTAATGTTGAGTCCTCAAAAAATGATTTTTATAAGTATGTATCTTAATTCTGTGTGAATAGTATTGCCAGATAGGTCATTGTGCTATTTTATTTATGTGTATTAGTGTGTCTATGTGCGAGTATGCCACGTGTGCATGTGTGTGTGTGTGTGTGTGTGTGTGTGTGTGTGTGTGTGTGGCCACAGAGGCCGGAAGAGAGCTTTGGACCCTCGAGTGCTGGGGTTACAGGCAGTTGTGAGCTGCCCAGTGCGGGTACGGAGAACTAAACTCAGGTCCTCTGAATGAGCAGGAAGTACTCACCTGCAAGCCACCTCTCCAACCCTTTACTATGTTTGTTGAGTTTTCTATTCATGGCCATGTTTGGAAGAGCTAGCTGTTTTTCTTTGCGTGTGTCTCTCTGTACTAGCATGCTTCTCTGTTGCTGTGATCCAACACTGACTCAGAGCAATATGGCGAGGAAAGGGTTCATTTCATCTTAACAGTCACAGTCCTAAGGGCAGGAACTAAAGCAGAGGCCATGGAGGATGTCTGCTTCCTGGCACATTTGCAGGCTCCTGTTCAGATACTGTGCTAAATAGCCCAGGTCAATAGCAGGCTAGGTCTCCTCTACCAATTAGCAATCAAGAAAATGCTGCTACAGACATGCCTACAGGCCACCTGATGTAGGCCAGTCCTCAGCCGAGGTTTCCTCTTCCAGGTGATTCTAATTTGGGTCAAGTTGAGAAAAGTAACCTGTCTGTTACACTTTTCTGAAGATACATCTTGACCCCAAAGAGACTGAAAAAATTTTTTTTTATATTTTGTCACCAAATGAATAATACACCTGGAGATCATTTAAAATATATACTCAACCTGCTCTTAGTATGTAAGCCTGTTTAAGTTTAACCTGCTTTCTTTTTTCCCATTAATTTACTTTATTCTCCAACTGCTACCCTATCAAACTATTAATTATCATCGTTTGAGACAAGGTCTCAGTCATTTTTTTTTTTAGATTTATTTATTTTATGTGTATGAGTACTCTACCTGCAGGTACACCTGAGTGCTAGAAGAAGGCTTTAGATCCCATTACAGATGGTTGTGAGCCACCATGTGGTTGCTGGGGATTGAACTCAGGACCTCTGGAAGAGCAGGCAGTGCTCTTAACCACTGAGCCATCTCTCCAGCCCTGCTTAACCTGCATTTAAGAGAGCAAATGTAACCAACCTTGCTATGCCTTAGATTTTCTGTGTATTCAGATTTTGCAAACCAAACTAAATGCATGGCTTTAATCATAAGATGATACTCTTCAATATCCCTGACCCAGAATAATGTGTGGGTGTGGATGTGGATGCAGCTGAGAGTAGCTAACAGGTTTGAAGCAACCTTTAACAATGCAAACATCCTATAAATGTTGACAGCAACTTGTGGATGCAGGTCGATAACATCTACGTAGAATTTCAAATGCTACTGAGGGTCAGCTGGGGGCAGTGAAGTAATTTCTCTTATAAAACTCTTTTAAAGATTTCTGTAGAGGGTTCTTTATTCCTTTCCTATACTGTGTTTTCTGTATTGTTGAAGAAACACAGAACAAAGCCCTTTGTTGGGGTCAAACTCAATTCTCATGCATCAGGCACAGACTTACACGACAGACAGATTACAGACAGGCCAGTAACTACAAACTACACACAGGAGAAGTGGAGAATGCAAATCTGGGCCCACTGTTGGTGGAGCTAATTCAGGAAGAACCTGGTTTATTTTCATTCTTTACTGTGTTATTGCCCTGTAAACTGGCTTATTGCTTTTATCTCTCTCACTGGTTACCAATACCAGACATTTAGATAGCATCTTTATCCCTAGGGCTTTTCAATTGTTCTTGTTTCAAAAGTCAATCTTCATATTAACAGTGTGAGCAAGTTGGGGAAAATGGTAGTTTCTCCTTTTTACTAAGGAAGACACTGACGCTCCAAGAGATTAAGTGACTTGCCAGAAGTTATTTGGTATCTTTTGTGGCAGACCTGTGCTTCAGGTTGTGACTGATAATATTGATGATCAGTTAATTTCTGGTCATACCTATGAAGGATTGTCTTAATTAGATTCATTGAGGTGGGAAGACTCACTCAACAAGTGGGTAGCACCATCCCCTAGGCTTGAGCCATGTGCTGCATGTAACCAAGGAAGTTGGCTGGAAGAAGCATTCACTGCTTTCTGCTTCCTGACTGCAGATGCACCTTGACCACCTACCTCAAACTCCTGCTATCAGGGAAATTGCCTTGATGGACTGGACCCTGAAATGTGAGTCAAAATAAATCATTTCTCCTTTAATTAACTTAATTACTTCTAATTAATTTAAATTTAATTACTTTAATTACTTTTATCCAGGCTTTTATCATACCAATAAGAAAAGTAGCTAAGACAACCTGAGTATGGGTGTGGTCTGGAGCTCGGGATGTGGAGGTCTGAGCCTGCCTTTGCAGTGCAGGATCCCAGGGCTCCCTGGGGAATTCTCACTTGTTGTCCTCTTTCTAGGAGCCTTCTTGCCTCCATGAGTTCAGGAGACAGTGAGTGGATGGGCCACTGGGAGTGGGTCATAGTTTGGGGCATGTAATTCATCTGGGTCAGGATGGGGAATGATTGGTATCTCCGGGTGATAGACTCTAGCCCCTCCTTCCTTCAGTTAGCTTCGTGGATGACACACAGAGGAAGCCTCTGCCCCACACAGTCCAGACCCGGGTTCTGACCTGTTCACATCTGCTCAGTACTGTAGCTGCCTCTCCCTCAGGTGCACATGTGCTCTCTAGGCTCTGGTCAGTGCGTTATGTGGTTTTTGTTTTAATTTGTTGGCTCTGTTCTTTTTTGTTTTTCATGTCAGGGTTTCTCTGCATATCCCTGGCTGTCCCGGAACTCACTCTATAGACTAGGCTGGCCCCAAACTCAGAGGTTTGCCTGCCTCTACCTTCCAAGGGACCACTAGAGAGTCTGTCAAAGAATGTAGATGAATCCACTGCACATTCCACTTGGGAATGTTTCCAGGGCCTCACCCCCACTGGCTTTCGCCTCTGTGCTCTCCCTACTATAAGAAAATCACACAAGTATAATCACAACTAATACTTGTGATAGCTCAACAAACACATATATAAAATTATCTGTTATGACATTTCACAGAGCTCCAACACACCATCTCCACTATCCTCTTCCTACAGATGAGAAAATTGAGGCTCGGGGAGGACAAGTTACTTTCTCAAGGTTGCAGAGCAAAAACAGCCCCAGCATCATGAGTCAGATCTAGACGCTCTGGTCGCAGATGCCTTCTGCGTCACACCCCATCGAGGGCAGGTGTCCTACTTCTCTGTAGGAGAATCCCAGTCTGGTGTCCCAGTCACAGCAGGAAAATGATTCTATAAAGAGAAATGGCTCATACTCACCCGGTGAGCACACTACCTGGAGCAACAGTGTCATCTATCATTCAGCAACTGTGCCCTGAGCCCCTGCTGGGTGTGCAGCCAGCTCTGTGCAAGCGAGAAGCTTCCAGGCCTCCTTCTCTCTCCAGAGGGATGCAGTCATCTCCCAGTGATTCATTGATGACTGAAATGCAAGCTCTCTTGAGCTGGCTGGTTCATCCTTCCCCAAACCAAGCAGTGGCTGGGGACAATATAGAGACAATGGAGAGGAGAGAGAGAGAAGAGAGAAGAGAGGGGGATAGAGAGAGGGGATAGAGAGGGGGGAGAGAGAGGTAGGGAAGGAGGGAGAAAAAGAGAGGGAAGTGGAAAGCAAGAAAGGGAGGAAAAGAAGGACGTAGGGACTTGGAGGGGGAGGGGAGAGACAGAACCTCAAGGAAAACAGAAATTTGGATATTGTTTTTGCACTGGTCATCACTTTATGTTGTATGGTATTTGTGTCTGATCCTGTTCAGCCATACACAAACCCTCTGTGGTAAGTCTCTGCATTTTTTGTGGTCCCCAGGGCCTCAAGCAAATCAAATGTATGTTCTACCACTGAGCCACACCCTCATTCTGGCCAAGTGAAATATTATTACGCCCCCCCTTAAATATTTTAATGATGGAAACAAAAATATAGCTAAAGTCAGTTTTTGGAAATACCATTTGTTCTTCCCTGTCTTGTATCTTTTCTCAAGTTGTCCTTGGCCTCTTGCTTCCTACATGACCTTGCATTTTAGAGCTGCAAAGGGGCTCTAAGACATCTTTGTTGACAACAGTTTTGTCTGAAGGGATAGCCACAAGAATATATTGTGGGCAAGAGGTACTTATACATATCCACAAAGAACTTGATCTTTGATCTCCCGGTGATTTTCCTCTTGCCTGTTGCAGATGTTACTTTTAGGCGGTAGTGGTCAGTTCCAGCCACCAGAGCATGACTGTAAGCATCCGAGGTGCCATCCTCGATGTTCCTTGGGATGATGGCTTTGCATCTGGAGTAGCATCCAGCCAGGACCGCACCACTTCCATGAACTTGCCCGTTTCAACAGCAAATGGTTCTCAACAGAAAGAAAGGAAGGCTCATTCATTATCTCACTCTGCCCAGAGGGAGCTAAGATTTTGGAGATTTAAAGATTGTTTAACCTTGGAGATCACTTAGAACTGAAACCCCTTGAGTTTCATTGCCCAACAGACCTGAGCTTAAGTCAGACTCTGATTACCAATACCCCCAGCACCAAGAGTCTCAGCTCTGCCTTCATTTTTGAGGATGCTTAGGGCACTAATCCTTTGGGGTTGTGATAAGGATTAAGCATGGTAACCCATGGCCTACAGACAGAGCTCTACAGATGATATCTTGTTTCCTCATTATTGATCCATTAATGTTACAAAGTATTTGTCAGTGTTGGTTCTGAATGCAGTCTACATCTAACAAAATGTCAGTTGCCTCATCCCAGTCGCACACATAACTCTCCTAAGGGTCATGGCCAGTTACTGCCCCAGGCAAGCTGATTTCAGTGTACCGATTTATAATGGGCACACATCCACAGCATCTCATCCCTCTACGTAGCTTCTTAAAAATGTCATTAGATGAACCATAGTGTATGTCTTCGTCTCTAAAAGTATCTCCACCTTGAAAAGGGTATTCGGATATCTTTCTTTACATGTTAAGCCTTTATTTTTAGTGTGTGTGTGTGTGTGTGTGTGTGTGTGTGTGTGTGTGTGTGTGTGTTGCCTGTATGCATGTCTGTACTTCATATCCATGGAGCACACAGAGACCAGAAGAAGGTGTCAGGTCTCCTGGGACTGGAGTTACAAATGTTTTTAAGTGGGTCCTGGGAATGGACCCAAGGTCCTCCGTAAGAGCAGTCATTGCTGTGTCATTTCACCAGCCCTAATGTTCATGTATCTTAAGAGCTGTTGTTTAAAATACTTGGTTGTCCTCACTTCTAGGGGAAGGCTGTGTGAGTCATTTGTATTCTAGCCTGGTATCCCAGGAGATGATATTCCTTCTAATTCTTTTGAAGTTTGGGTACATAATCAATTCTGTACACACAACAAACTAAGAAGCCTGAATCAAAAAAAAATGTGTAGAAGTTTATGTTGAAATTAATCTTAAAGCAAAGTTAATCAACACATAATCATCTTTGTGCTACATGGTGATTAGCTATAAATGAAAGCTATTTGTGTAAATGAAAATAATCAGTAATATTTTGTGTAATCAAGCTAAGCACTCGCAGAGACTTCTAGGGGTGATCAGCAATTCTGAGAGTGGGTGAGTAACACAATTATCAAATGCTTACTATCTAATGCTTGCAGTGCAATAGCCCATTCTCTCTCTCTCTCTCTCTCTCTCTCTCTCTCTCTCCCTCCCCTCCCTCCCTCCTCCCTCCTTCCCTCCCTTTCCATGTCCATTTCTTCTTTACTGTCCCTCTCCTGTTATTGTTGTTGTCACCATCACAATATCTTAGCTTTAATAATCTCAGGGCCACTCTCTCAGCACTCTCTCGGTGCTCAGAGAGTAAGTGTTAGGGTCCAGGGGTTTGAAGACCCCAGCCCAGGCTTCCAAAAGAACAACAGCAACAAATCTAATCTGAAAAAAAATGACTTTAGGATTCATTAGACACACCTAGTAAAAATGATGATTTCTAGGGCTGAGGAGATGGCTAAGCCATTATGAGCGATTACTGCTCTTGCAAAGAACTCAGGTTTGGTTCCTAGAGGTTTACAACTGTAACTCTAGCTTCCAGAGTATCCGACGCCTCTGGCCTCCAGAGTATCCGACGCCTCTGGCCTCCAGAGGTGCACACATGCGCATGGTGCTCATAAACACACACAGGGACACGCCCATAGACATTGATACTTTTCAGATAAAACTAACAAAGGACCATCCATCTTCTAGACACTTTTAACATTCCAAGTTTAGAAGCATGGGAACAGAATAGCAATCAAGGTATAATGAAAAAATGGCTGAAAGTGGGATTGGAGAGATGCATGGTTCAGTGGTTAGGAGTGCTTGCTGCTTTTGCAGAGAACCAGAGTCCAGTTCTCAGCAGCCAAGCCAGGTGGTCACAGCTGCCTGGAACTCCAGCTCTAAGGCAGCTGACACTTTCTGGTGGCCTCCATGGGCATTTACATGTGTCTATGCACTTGTGCATGCTTCCACACAGACAAGTACTTAATAAAATAATTCCTTTAAGTGGCTGTATGTCCAGCATGGTGATGATATTTTGAGAGAGTGCTGCCTTTTTAAGTCCTCAGTAACCTTTGTCTGAGAACCGGGGCGGTTTCCCAATACACCTTCAAGTTTGTTCGTCTGGCCGGCAGTGAATTAGATCACGAGTCGACCCGTGCTCAAGCTGAGACCTTCAGAGTTTTCTTCCTCAGCACAGAATTGTGGTTCACATAAGGTGAAAGTACCTGTGGGCTATGGAATTAGAACATTTGAACTTGGGGGTTGATTGCTAAAACTGCAGAGAGAAGTAGAGACGGGAGTCTGTATTACTTTTCTCACAACTGTGACCAAACACCTGACAAGAAGCAATTTAGGGACTGCGGGTTTACCTTGGGCTCACAGTCTGAGGACACAACCCAACAGGGCAGGAAAGGTAAGGCAGGAACGGTGTGTTTCCTCCCTCCTCTCCCTGGACCAGAAACAGAGCCCAGACAGGAAGCTGGGTATGGCTTTAAAATATGGAGGCCCGCCTCCAGTCAGCCACGCCCTCTAGTGAGGCTCCACCCCTAAAGGCTCCATAGCCTATCATTTGTCACCATCTGCTGGGGACCAAACACTCAAACATGAAAATGAGGGGAACATGTCACATCCAAACCCATCAAAGGGCTGATGTGATCCTAGAGTGGCAGGCAGGGAAGCAATGGATTGGCTGGTCTCCTAGTGAACGCCAGATCTGGAACGTTCCCGAGACCACATCGCCTCCCTGGTCCTCGGATTAATGTGTCGGTTGGTTCCTCTTGCTTTTACACAGTTCATTTTTCTATCTTGTGTAAGGCAAGTGGGTTCTGTTATTTGCTGAAGAAGATAGAGAACCTCGACCAAAATACACAGAAAGGCGCATTGTTTCCCACTGCCTTTCACAAATCAAAGAAGCATTTGGAGGGGTTTGCTGAGAGTTACTGCTGCCCCAAATTAAGACTGTTGCTTTTAAGGGGTGAATGCCAACTTTCTTTAACCTTCTATAAACCATTCCCCTCCACTTCCTTGGAGGAATTAAGCCCAAATGGGAATGGATGAATAGAATGGGGCAGGGATATAACTTACCCCAAGTGCCTTATAGTTTCAGAACAGCAGTGCCCATGTCCAGGCCCCATCACCTAAGGCTTGGCTTCTCTAAGCACACTGCTTCCTGTGGACTTTTGAAGGGTCTCTAGAAACCCACTTTCATGAGCCTTGTTGGTTGGGCCTGGACTCCCTGCACAGTGGCTTTTGAGTTAGGGACAGGGGTTTCAAAGTCAGTAGTCCAGGGCTGGCAAACCGCTCAGAAGACAAAGGCGAGTGTAACGATCTGAGTTGGATTCCCGGAACCCACGTGGAAGGAAGAGGTCCTCTCCTACAAGGTTGATTTCCTACCTTCACACGGGTGTCATTGCCAATAAACAAACAAACAAACGTAATACACAAATTTAAAGTCAACCTCTGGCAAAATAGGGTGCCGGAGAGAGTGAAGAAATGAATTTCAAGAAATACAAACTAACTTCCATTTATTACAAAAGATGTAATGCATCTGTGAATAACACCAAATACAGACTTAATTTTTAAAAATGGTCTTGGTTCTTTTTTTTTCTTTGTCTCCTGTGGCAGAAAAGCTCATTTTCCTCAGCAATTTGGAATGGTAAGAAATGTCAAATGGCTGGCAAGGGGCTCCAAATGTGTTCTCTGTGTTGGAAGTAATTACAAATCCAGGATGTATTTACATATCTGAGTTCAGTTAGCCAGGCAGGTCCTATGTGAGGCAGGGCAAGGCTTGACACACATGGAGGATGACTGTGTTTGCTGGGTGGAGATGTCCTCTATAGAAAAGAAATTGGGGTATATGTGTATTTCTGAATCTTTCCTGGGTGTATGTTTCTGAGTGTAATCTCCTTGAACCACCAGAAAATTCAATATCCAAGAAGAACAGAAACTGGAGAAGAAAGACCTCTCTGTGTAGCTGTGGTCATTTGAATAGGTCTGGCCTCCAAAAGGCTCATGTGTTTGAATGTTTGGCCCATAGGGAGTGGCAGTATTAGGAGGTGTGGCCTTGTTGGGGTAGCTGTAGCCTTGTTGGAGTAGGTGTGGCCTTGTCGGAGTAGGTGTGGCCTTGTTGGAGGAAACACATCATTATGAGGGCGGGCTTTGAGGTAGTCTATGCTTAAACTGTGCCCAGTGTGACACAGTCTCCTTCTGCTGCCGTTAGATCAAGATGTAGAGCTCTCTGTTCCTCCAGCACCATGTCTGCTTGTATACTGACTGCCATGCTTCCCACCATGATGATAATGGATTAAACTTCTACAACTATAAGCCAGCCCCAATTAAATGTTTTCTTTATTAGAGTTGCTGTGGTCATGGTGTCTCTTCATAGCAATGAAACCCTCACTAAGCCAGCAAACAACAAGCACTTGATGAATACTTGTTTGGGCCTCAGTGCTGGACAAGGAGCAGCAGAAGACGGAAGAGAGACGCCAAATAGAGAACCCCGACCTTAGGCTCAAGGGGGAACCTCAAGTTTCCTTCTTGACAGCACCTGCGGAGCCAGACTCTGGGCATTAGAATAAGTGATGAACCAGGGCGGAAAAGACTCCGGTTCTCATTGAAGGACAGGAAAGGCAGACCAAAAAGGAAGGTTACAAATGCATGCTAAGTTTTTAAAGAGTGAAGGGGATGAAAACAGGCAACAGGATGGATTGGGTCTAGGGATGGGGCGGTTCAAGTCTAGGGAAAGACCTCTGTACCTGAGTAATGAGGAGGAGGCAGCCAGATGAGGCTCTAGATAGGACAAGATTTTCATACCAAAGGTCCAAGGGATGTTCAAGGACTACAGAAATGACCTCCTGTGAGGCCACAGATTAGGGCAGAGGCGAGGCCAAAGGAAACTCACGGACCATGGAATAAGTTGTTTCTTTTGTTCTTTCTTCTTTCATCTTTCCTTCCTTCCTTTGTCCTCTCTCCCTCTCTTTCTTTCTCTCTTTCTACCTTTCTTTTCGCTTTTGAGATAAGATCTCATGTGGCTCAGGCTAGCCTCAAACTCCATATGTAACTGAGACTGACCTTGAACTTGTAATCCTTCTGCCTCGGCCTTCCAAGTCCTGGGATTGTAGCTGTGTACCACCATGTCCAGTTTTATGCAGTTCTGGGGCTTGAATCCACAGCCTGTAAATGCTAGGCAAGTCCTCTACTGACTGGACAATGGCCCTGCCCAAAAGTTGCTTTTACTCAAAGTGTGATGACAAGCCTTTGGAAGGTCCAGGCAGGAAGATTTCACAGAATACTGAGCTCAGAGTAGGGACCCTGCATGCTAGGGCCAGGGTAGTGGCAATGGAGACTGTGAGCTGTCTTTGGATTTAATACATAGCCAAGGATTCGGGATTTGAAGTGAGAGGGAGTCAAAGAAAAGATGACTTGAGTCAGTGCACAGAGTCACCAACTATGGCGGGAGAGACAGGGGAAAGAAATGTTCTAATAGGAAACTGAAGTTAGAAAGGAAAATGAAGATTATGGTTTCAGACATACTGATTCTGAGGCATTTTACAGCTTTGATAAACACATTACAATCAAGCAAAATGAAAAAGCAAGTCTAGAAGTGGGTGTCCATGGAGGCTTCAAATAGCCAACCCCCTTCACACTAAGGTCCTTATGATAGAATCCTCCAATTTAAAGTTTAACTCTTCCCCTGACTTAGTGATTGTGGGTGTATTTGTATATATCCTCACTTGTAAAATGTGGCTAAAATATTGTTGATCCCACGGTTACCATAAAGATTCAGTGAGCTGGGGTTGGGGATTTAGCTCAGAGGTAGAGCGCTTGCCTAGCAAGTGCAAGGCCCTGGGTTCAGTCCTCAGCTCCGAAAAAAAGAAAAAAAAAAAAAAAAGATCCAGTGAGCTGCAGTCAGAGCAATAAACGAAGTTCCTGGTCTTTAGTAAGCATTTGATAAACACTACAGCTATACTCATTTCCTAAGTCTGCTATAATGAGTACTACCAACTGTGTGGTCCAAAGTAGACCATTGATGCCTCACAGTTCTAGAGCTGGGAAATCAGACGTCACGGTAACACTGGGGCTGTGCTCCTCCTACAGCAGGACTCCTTCCAGCCTCTGAACTATAGCGACTCTGGACTCCCGGGCTTCGAGCTACACCTTCAGCTGATGCCTCTGTTGACAGCTGTCTCCCCCATGCCTTTGTCTTCACACGGTACTCCATCTCTGTCTGTCTCTCTCTCTCTCTTTTTTATCAAGACACGGCCGCTTTATTTAATTATTTTTCATAATTTATTTCTTGGAGACAGATTATTAATTAACTTTCTCGTTGATGTAATAAAATGCCTGACAGAAGCAGGGGGGAGGAAGGAAGCTTTATTTTGGATTACAGTTTGACAGCGCAGTCCGTCATGGTGGTGAAATCGTGGTGTGGGGACATGACACGGCTGGCCACACTGAATTTACAGTCATGAAGGGAAGAATGCTAGGGACCATGGTTTTTCCTGTTTTCCTCTTTATTAGCTCTGGGACCTTAGTTAATGAGGTGGTGCCACCCATTCACTAATCATGGTGACCTCTCTAGAAATATCCTCACTGGCAGGTGCCTGGGATTCTAAGTCTAGTCAGAGTGACGATTAAATAACCATCAAATAAGGTTTCACTGTGTGTCCCTAGTTGGCCTTGAACTCGTTATGTAGTGTAGGCTGGCCTCAAACCTACAGAAACCTGCCTGCCTCAGTGCTGGGATTACAAGTGAGCTACCAGGCCCAGCCAAGACATCATTTTAATTAAAGGTTGACCCTACTCCAATATGGCCATATAACCTTGTCTTAACCAGTTATATCTGCGTCAGCCGTATTTCCAAATGAGATCACAGTCTGAAGTTCTGGAGATTAGGAAAAAGAGCATGATCCCAACCCATGATAACAATATTAACACGAGGGGCAGCACTAACCTTTGTATCTCGGTAGAACAAAACTGTCCACCACTGCTTCCTTAGATTTGAATGGCAGTCTTTTTCTCTCGTATCGGACATGATCACATGTGCTTGACATTTAGTTTTTTTAAAAAAAGGTTGAGGCGATCTGTTTATATTTAGAATCATGAGATTTTTAAAGTGAATCTGAAGTGACCAGAAATAATTTAGTTCAATTCCCATATTTCATGGTTGAGGAGATCGAAGCCTAGAATCGTGATGTGATTTGGCAGAAGGCGCCTATCTGGATAGTGGCCAATGCAAGTTTAGAAACGTTGTGTGTGTGTGTGTGTGTGTGTGTGTGTGTGTGTGTGTGTCTGGTGTGGTATATGTGTGGGGTAGGTGGAGTATGGTGGGGGTATGGGTGGGGTAGGGCGAGGGTGGGGTGGGAGTAAGGGTGGAGTGAGGTGGAGAAAGTTCAAGCATCAAACTCATTCTAAACGAGTAATTCCAGTTCAACGACAACAGGTGGATCTTAAACTTAAGATTGTCTGAGGATCTTTTCAGCAGCGCACAGAATGCTGACGGACTAGAATTGGCTAGAGCAGCCAGGTGACTGCTAGCTCATGGTGTGAGAACACTGGAGGCTGGCCATCCAGGACTGCTTAACTTGGTTGTGCTACCGGTAGTTTCTCGGAAACTGGCTTCTCCTATGGTCATAAAATGGTTGCAGCAGCTACAAATGCTTTGTCCCCTGGGGGCCTTGCTGTCTCTTAGACACCTTCTAGGGCTGCTCACCGCTTGCCCAGGTTTGTGCACAAATCAAACAATGCAGAGTCCATGCTCCAAAATACTGTTTTTAAATCAGGCCTTTCCAGCTCTGAAAAAAAGAAAAGGAAAGAAAAAATCAGGCCTTTCACGATGTAGAGGGCTCCCCCCCACCCCCAGTTCCTATCCCTTCTTGAATGCCCATGGGGCATCCCCAGGTGGATCTGGACAGTGTAGCAGATTGCTTTCTCTAGAAAACTGAGAACAAACTATTTTTTCCCAATGGCAACTATACTTGAATAGGAAAACCTAAGTTCTCAAACAGTACAAAGCCATGAATGGATATATAACAAGATTACGTCTGTTTTCTGAAGACTTTCGGCTGAAGTTACTTGGGATGTCGGGTAGACAACTATATTTCTGTCCTGAGCCCTAAAAGACTACGAGTTCGAGGAAAGAGGAAAACCAACGGGATGCAATCAAAGGCTTTCCGGGATGCACACGCTCCCCACGAGAGCCGAGGATCCCAGCTGGATTTGGTGAGTGGCTCAGATGACTTGGACCTTGGTAGGGACAGCAAACAGGTGTACTTGATGTGAAGAGAGTGCTTGACTTGGCCAGAGAATTTTATTTGGTTCTTGGCTCTTAATCACTTCCCTCGGGAATGGAGCAGACTTGGGAAGAAGTCATCTCATCCAATGAGCCAACCTGCCTGTGTGCAACACTCTGATCCCTCCCCTCCTAGGAGTCTTGGTTGCAGAAACAAGATGCTGTGACAAGAACAGTGGCTCATAAGATCTATTTCTGCCTTCTGCTAGTGACTCACTGGATGACTCAAGGTGAATCTACCAATCTCCGAGTGCCGCCCCCATCCCTGGGGAACAGAGCATAGCAGTTTCCCCTGCACGCAAGGTCAGCTGTCTGTAAGGGCTGGCCAAAGACCACCAGCCTGTCTTCCCTGTGGCTCAGCCCCTCCTGGCCTTTCTGGCTCGTCCTCTCCTCCCACTCCCCTGCTTTATTCCCTGCCTTTTGCTTTCTCAAATAGCTCTGCTCCTAAGTAACCCAGGCACGTGTCCTGGGATGGCTCTGCAAACTCCGCAGGCTCCCCCTCATCTGCGCGGGGGAGCAAGCCCGTGATTGCTTGCTATTAGCAACTCGGTTTGCAGGATAAATAATGTGAACCTGAGTGCTGGCCCCTGTGGGATAGGGCAAATTTCCATTTTGCAGTGGGTCAGCTTCCGAAAGCATCAGGGCTTCGAATGTTAATCATAGGTTCTCTCCAGGCACCCCTCTCCAGGCTTTACAACGGGGCTCTAGTCCTGGTGGGACTTTACATTAGAATCCGACAGAGAAACTATTGCTCTTCTCATTGTTTTCCTTGCAAATTAGTTTTCTAGATTTAATGGCTCTGGTTGCTGAGCAGATTGAAGAAATTGGGGCGGATGGAGCTGGAGAGCCCATTCTAGGCGCTTGGCTATTGGTTAGGCCCAGAACTTTGAGGCTTTGAGATTTGGGTAAAAATAATTCTCACCAGAGTTGGGGGGAGACTGTGAAGTGGGAGTGAGCGTTCTCTTTCCCCGGAAGGAATTTTATTTGTTGTTTTTGCGTGTTTAAAAATTTTAGAGAAATGGTGGTGTCACAATAGAATAGATTGCGAAGGTTCTCCATGGGATGTGGGGGTGTGTTGGATGGCTCAGTTGTGGGCAGATCTTGTCATAGTCAGACCTGGGGATTGAACATTGCCTGAAGATGGCTTCATTAGTGCCGCTTGGCATAAAAGTGAAAGCAAAACAAGTAGGGAAAAACCCAAACCTGGGATGCCCTGATCTGGAAATGTGGGCTTGGGTACATTCCTGGTGGGCAGATGGGGACAAGATGCAATTATAGTTCCAGGAAACCAGGGCTGGGCTGGGCTGGGCTTGGCATTGGAGGAGGTCAGCAGGCCTGGGAGATAGATGGCAGGAGCTGGTGACCTGACTGATTCATCTTTGAGTTTAGGACGTGTTAGTCATCTGTGCAGCGAGTGGAGAGCAGACAGTCAGTGCCTTACAGGCTGGACAACAAGGCTGAGTGGGCGTTCCCACAGGGGCTGAGCTTCGCAGGAGGAAGGGGGAAGTGCATGGTGAGATGAGCAGTAAGAAGAACAACTGTTAGTAAAGGGGAACCTGAGGAAAGGGAAAGTGCGCCCAGGGAACGGCATCATTAGCTTCTGCTTCAGGTGGGAGCCTTTTGGGGCCAACTGGGTGATACTTGGCAATAAAAACTAAGCTGATCAAGACGCAAATGTCCCTGTAGCATAGGACTGGGATAAGTTCCCAAAGTGTAGGATCAAGGCTGTGTTGATGGGAACACTTTGTGTTCCTTATCTAACCTAGGCTGCAGTCTTTGGAAGGAATTCAGTTGTTGTGGTAGCCAGGGGTGCTTGCTTCCAGGTCATCAGGGAAAAGCAGACTGTAGCACTTGTTATGGGGAAACCCAGAGATACAGTGGGAACAATTCCTTGTGCCTCCTCCCTCAACCCACAGGAGTTGTTCTCAGCTGAGAACCCAGTGCTAAGAAGGCCTCCTGCTCGTTCACTCAATAAGTAAGTAACAGGACCAAGAAGAAAATGGGTGAGTCTTACTTCCTCCCGAGATGAGCAATCTCCAATTGTCAACTTGATTGACTTTAGGATCACCATGGAAAAATGCTTCTGGGTCTGATCATGAGAGTGTTTCCAGAAAAGTTAAATGGAAGAGAGACGGCCCACCTTGAATATGAGAAGGATCATCCCATTGGCTGGGGTCTCAGAGTGAGTCAAATGGAGAAAGTGCCCTGAGTACTAGCATTCATCTTTCTCTGTTACCTGACTATGGATGTAACATGACCAACCACCTCACACACTGACAGCCATGCTATCCCCACCAGGATAGACTATCGCCTAAACTATAAGCCACAATAAACCGTTCCCAACTTAAGCTGCTTCTTGTCTGGTTTCATGGTCACAGTGGTGAGAAGAGTAACTAATACACCATGGGAGGGGAAGGACAACCCAGCTGTGGTGGTTTGAATGAGGATGGTCCCCATAGACTCATATGGTTGAATACTTGGTCCACAGTTTATGGAACCATTTGGGAAGGATGAAGAGGTGTGGCCTGGTTGGAGGAGGTGTGCCACTGGGGGCAGGCTGCTCAGGCTTTGAGGTTTCAAAAGCCCACACCATTCCCTGGTAGCTCTTTCTATCTTGTGGTTGTGGATCAAGATGTGAGCTCTCAGCTGATCCTGCTGCCATGTTTTTGCTTTGCCACCAAGAGTGTGGCAGAGCAAATGGACTCTAACCCTCTACAACAGTAAGCTCAATTAAATGCTTTCTTTTATAAGTTGCTTTGGTCATGGTGTTTTATCATGACAATAGAAAAGTACCTAATGTACCAACAGAAGAAAGGCTTTTTAAGGAAGGTGTAGAGGAGGCTAAGTGGGACAAAGAAAAGGGTCAGAGAATGAGGGATGCTCACTTGGTCCTTGTCTTCCTTTATGTGCAAGGATAGTAGCTGTTATTTATTTGAGAACCTTCTCTATTCTAAGTTCCTTTACACGGATGGTCTTATTTAACCCTCATAATAATATTGAGGAGGCACCAAAGGATTAAAACGTTCTCCAAGTACTAAGAGGTGGTGGCCAATATTCATAATCCTAGCACTTGGGAGGCTGTAACAGGAAGAGCACATGTTTAAAACCAATCTGGGTTATGAAGTGAGATCCTGAGAGAGAGAGAGAGAGAGAGAGAGAGAGAGAGAGAGAGAGAGTTCTGTGACTTGCCCAAGGTCATTCCTCTTGTCAGTGGGGGCTCCCTTTATCTCAGGCAGTGTGATTCTAGAACAGAACTCAGGCTTCCAAGCACACACACACACACACACACACACACACACACACACACACACACACAGTCCTAGGGAACAGAGTGTGGTAGTTGAAGTTCTCTGAAGACAATGTTAAGAATATTAAGAATCTGTCAGACTACTTGACATTGGACTTGACCTTGGAGACATTGTAGCTGTGCAAACATGAAATGCTGTAAGTCCAAGTCAAAATGATCTTGGACTATCTTAGGACCTCTTTTAGCCAATTACTTTAACTCTTGTATCTGACCTAATGTTTTCATGACTGACAGATAAATTTTCCAGAATGTATTATGAAGCTTAACCTCCACGAAGCTTGAAGCTAACAGTGTTGTAAGATAACATCTGAAGCCCGGAGAGGAGTGTTACGGTTTTGTAACTGGAGTTTTGCGGAAAAAACCTAAGCTTCAACATCCTCAAAATGCTGACTGGGCCTCCCATCCTCATATAAGCTTATTACAAAGATGACTAATGGTGCAAAGCAGGGAGAAGAGATTTAGTCATGTGGTACACTGGGAGAAGGTAATGGGGTCTAGGGACACAAACTTTAGGCTTTGGTAGAGAAAAAAAATTAGGGTAAGAGCTGAAAGGTCTGCATTGTTAAAGAGTCCTGGTTAAGGTGTGGTCTGACACTGCCTCTGTACTGGTTGTGTGAGGTGGTTCTGAAGTTGTTACAGCCATCGTTCCTTAATGGAGTAACCTAGCTGGCTCTCAGAATCTTCCTACTTCTGCTCCAGGGCACTGTCTCCTCAGCATGGAGAATTGGCTCCATTTTGGCCTACCTGTTCTGGGAATCCAAGGTGTGACTCAGGAGAGAAAGTTAAGGACAATGGTTCACCTCTGCATTTTCTGCCAAAAAAACAAAAAAGGAGGCAGAGACACAAAACACAGCCGTTGGTGTCAAATGTTTGTCCTGCTTCAGTCACCGTCGTCAGCCAGGCCATACCACTTTGTAAAGCTCTTCTGATTTTGTTGAATTATGACAATTCCAGAAACAGAAGTAATTTGATTCCTAGAACTAAGCAGCTTGCATCTGCCCTGCCTACCCTATCAACCCCTAGGAACGGCCTGCTAGGAAAGGTGTTTATCCATCGCTTGTTGTTCTTAAACTCACCATCCCTTGGTTACTCCTAGCAACAACCATCAGCAGGCTAATAAAGGAAATTTCTCAATCTCTTTTCTCCCCTCCTTTCTCCCAAGCCTGTAAGAAGGGGACCTCAACTCTATCACAGGGGCCTAAACTCTAAGGGGTCCCACCATGCTGCTGTCTGTCTGTCTGTGGAGTTAATAACTTCTAATAAATCTCTTACCCACCTACCTCAGTGACTCCCCTGGAACTGCAAACCCAGAACCTTCAAACTTGTCAGTAAGAGTCAATGCCTTACAGCAAAAGCAGTTTCTAAGAGCGATCAGCTTGGATGTGAAGCATCCCCCACCCCTGCGCCCCTCCCCCTCCATCTCCCTGCCCTGAAGGCTCATGAGATGAGGGCTTAGCTGCCAGGTGTTGGGCTTGGAAGAAATAATGGGATCTTAAGGGCTCTGACCTAGTCAACGGCTAATTTCCATGTAGATTAATAATCTGTCGGTAATATTTGGAGGTAGGAAAAAGAAGGAGGCAAGGATGGTCCCAGGAAGTAGATCGCTTGGGACCTGGCCTGGAAAGGTGTGTTTATTTGTGTTCTGCATGCTGTGAGGTGAACAGCTCTTTCTGACCAAGTCCTACTGACACTATGGCGAGCCTCCTCCCCTCAAGCCCAAAGTCAGCCAGCCATGGCCTGAAATGTCTATATCTGAGTATTTCCTCCAGTAAGCCACTTCTATCAGTAGTTTTGTCACAGTGGCGAGAAGGTAATACAAAGAGACTCCTCTAATCTGCTGCCACCAGCCTGCCTGACATGTCTGCTCCGGAGACTGGTAAACATATCTGCTGATTTAAGACTTTGTCCTGTTCGGATAGCCCCTTCTACGGTGACTCAGAGTGACTTCCATGTGTATTCCTGGGCCATCATCCCTCATATTTGGCTTAGAATAAACTGTCTTCTTATTTTTCTGAAGTAGGATCTTCATTAGAGTGCTGGGGATTGAACATGGGGCTTTGCGCATGCTTAGGCAAACACTGTACCCCCGAGCTACACCCCAGTCAGTACCTGAGTTCTTAATTTAGGTCAACAGTAGTCACAACCTTCAGTGCTCTGATGAACTGCTTTACCTGCTGTTAGAGGGGGGCCATATGAAGAGCAGCTGTGAATAGCAGTTAAACCGTCAGGAAAGGGGGGCAGCCATGCTCATGCTCATCCTGCACACCTGCATGGCAGCTTTGATTAGTCACACAGAGAGGATGACAAAAAGGGCAGCTGGTCCCTTGTTCTTCGGGGATCTGAAGGAAGAAGGAACATGTCCCGTGGATTGCAGGGTCACTGTGGTACTGAAGTGCCATGTTTCCAGAGCTGACTAGACTGAGCTCTGAAGGTGGTCTAGGACAATGAAGGTCACACTCGTCCATCCCCTAGGTCGGAATTCTTCAGGCTATTGTGTGCTGTAGGAGAACAGGATCAACGTAGGTCTTCCAGAGAACTACTGACACCTGAGAGACAGACATGAAGTATCTCTGTTCACTCATTGTTCAGTCACGAACCAATCAGATAATGTTCACTCTGCAAGTACTAAGAGCCAAACAGAGTCTGGATACAAGGCCTAGGTGAGACCTTCAGTGTTTTAACAGTCTGGATAGATTAGAGACATACAGCCATGTGTGAAAAGCAAGAGAAAGCCCTCTGGGCTGGCAAACCTGAGGCAGGGGAAGCCAGCCAGAGCTCCTGGAAAAGGTGCCATCAAGGCTGACCCCTGCAAGCTAGTAAGTGTGAAACCTGGTGAGGGGTGAGCAGCCAGAGAGCTGAGCTCTCCGGACAGAGGAAGCAGATAGATGAAGACTGACAAGAGAGTGAGGACTTGGTGGCCTAGTTCTCCCCACTGACTGAATGCCAGTATCAGCCCATGTCACAGAAAGTTTTGTGAACTTTGTCTAGACACGGGGACTTAGGGGCAAGGTGGAACCATTGAAGGGCTTCCAGAGCAGGAACAGCAAAGCCAGACTTTGGACTTAGCCACTGTGGCTGGGATGTGGAAGGTTGTTAGGAGGTAGACCCATTAGAGGTTTCCAAGAAAGAAATGACATTGCTTTGCCAAACCCAAAACCCAGGGGGAAAACCTTTAGGCGTTGTTTGAAACCAAGACTTCCTTTAGCACTTTCCGTGGATCATGGTACAACCTAGAAGTTCCACTCTGGCCAGGATTCTAAAGCACAAGAGCTCAGCAGGGTCTGGTACCACACACTTCTAATCCCAGCATTTGGGAGGCTGAGACAGGAAGATTGGGAGTTCAAGCCTAGTCTGAGATACATGGGAAGATCCTGACTTAAAAATCAGAACAGTAATGGAAAAACTAAACTAAAAACAGACAGTTCATAACCCGAGGACGTGCTACAAGAGACCAGACATTCTATCAGGTGTTGAAGAGTCAAGAAGTTGTCTTTGGGGAAGATCCTGGGAGCTTAGCAGCATGTCCAGTCTGGCAGGAAGTGCGGGTGAGTCCAGGCTAAGACCATCAGCCAGAGCCGGAAGTGAAGGAAGTCAGAGACACAGACCCAAGACACAGTGATTTCATGGCTCTCATCTCTACTGCTTTGTCAGTTCTTGTGATTTTGTAATAACTTTAGATTTGTCATTTTAAACCCCCCTGCATCTGTTTTCCGTGGAGATTAGCAATATGACCTTTTAAAATGGAAAGGACGGTTGTTTGTTTTGGTGAGGTTGATATGAGGGAAGTTGGGGGTGACATCTACGTCTTGCTTGGTATGAGGAAGTTTATGAAGGAGTGGTCAGACAGAGGTGATTCATCTGGAGAAAATAAAATAAATCAATATGTTCACTGCTTCTTCCTTTTTTTTAGGCAGACTCCGTGTAGCTGGCCTGGAACTCACTACATAGACCAGGCTGGCTTGGGACTCACAGAGATCCACCATATTCTCCCAGTGCTAGGGTTGAAGTGATGAATTGCCACATCTTTTAGACTTTCAAACTTCACGACTTCTTTTAGACTACTCCTTTCAAAAGGTATCATGTAATATTTGTCCCCTCAAGCATAGGCTAGGTCGAGCAGTGCGTCTCTCGTGATCTTCTAGAATATGGTGAGACTGGCAGCGTGCAAGCCCCAAGGAGAGGCTGAGTTACATTCCTCTCACACTCCCCTCAGATGATTTGCTCAGGGAAGCCGGCTGCTCAGCTAGCTCGGAGGAGACAGACACAGGGAGTAACCCACTTCCCACAAGCATGGGAGAAGGTGTATCTCCCAGTTAAGCCTTCAGGGGCCACCAGGTCCTGGCTTTCAGGTTTTCTAATTGACGCCCTGGGGATTTGTCTAAAATTATGACATAGGGAACTTGTCTTAAGTTTGTCAGCCATAGGGTGATTAGTTCCATAATAAAAGAGAACTAATCCAGAGATGGAGTTGTATCTGTCTTAAGATTAAGTTAACTAGAAGTAGAATTGAGGTGAGGACCTTTTATTCCTTAATAGAGGACCTTCACACATAAGAGCTTCAGCCACTTATTCACCCATCCACCCATCTATCCATCTACCCATCAATTGACACACCCATCCATCCATCCATCCATGCATTCATCCATCCATCCATCCATCTGTCTGCCCATCCATCTGTCTGTCCATCCATCCATCCATCCATCCATCCATCCATCCATCCTGCCCATCCGTCTGTCCATCCATCCATCCATCCATCCATCCATCCATCCATCCATCCATCCATCCATCCATCCATCCATCCATCAACACGTTCTATATAAGTTCTGTGAGAGCAAGAACTGTGCTGTCTTCCTCTTCCCCCTCCTCCTCCATTCTTGTCTTCTCAGTTTTTTTGAGTCAAGGCTTTGCCCGCAGCTGAGGCTGGCTCCTAACTGCCTGCTGAGTGTCAGGATCACAGACACATCTCTCCATACCCGATCTGACTTTTTTGTTTTTATGTCTCCAACACCAAACACACAAACAGCTCCCGATATGTAACTGTTAAATAGATCATTAATTAAGTTTTCCTTTCTGGAAGTTCTCAGAATCAGGGCATTAGACCAGGACATCAGCAACTCAAAGGCTGCTATAGTAGAGATAGACTCCACAGAGGACAAGTTATTCAGGGTGGTGGAGTCAGAAACGATCTCTTGTCTGAGGTGAGGGTGTTTTAAAACTTAAGGCAGGATCTTACTATGCAATCCACGCTGAGTTCAAACTCATAAAGATCCTTTTCTCTCAGCCTCCCAGGTGCCACCACACCTCACTTTGAGCATTTGAAGGGTAGACAGTTGTGTAGGAAGTCCAGGCAGGGAACTCACCATGGGCACATATGTCATATATGGAGTCTGGCTCAGTTCTGGGTGTCTGAAACCCTAACTTAGAATCTTCCCTGTGGAGGGGGTAGGACTACTGAGAAAGACACACAGTGCTGTGTCTGGCCTCAGGAGCAGTCGGCACAACCCTGTCAGCTCCAGGTCTTCCTTATGGGGATGCAGTCTGTCATTAGTGGAGTGGGTCTCACTCCATCTGCCAGCCATTTTTCTCCAGCTTGTCTTTTTTCTCACTGTCTTGCTTTGCTCACCCTTCGGTCATTTTCTTTGGTCTGGATAACACAGGTTACTCCTTACTACTCAGCAGAAGAATCAGCTCTTTTATGATCTGTGCCTCTGATCAGCCTTCCTGCTGGCCCACTTTACCCTGGTCCCATCTTTCCTTTTCATCCTGCCATGTTTGATGCCTCCTATGGATAAACTCATTCTCTTGGTCTTTCTCAGTTCATGTTTCCCAGAGAGAGAACCTGATCCCTCAGTTCTCTCAGAGAACTGAGCTTGACTAATTGTAAGTGGTTAGCCAGCAACTGTTACGGGCCACAGAGGTCCTTGTGCCCACGGATAAGCACCAAAGGAACCTGGAATGTTAAACACACAGACTTGTTTCTTCAAAGGAAGGGATACATAATTTGTTATCCATCCAGACGGCAGGGAATGGATGTGGTTAATACCCTGGAGACACTTCTTCTATCAGTACAGCCAAGACCACTCTATATCCTTCCCTAAACCTTTA
Source organism: Rattus rattus (assembly GCF_011064425.1). Classification (NCBI taxonomy): domain Eukaryota; kingdom Metazoa; phylum Chordata; class Mammalia; order Rodentia; family Muridae; genus Rattus; species Rattus rattus. Next base: position 54,388,897 of record NC_046156.1, read on the forward strand.
TCGTGAGTTTGTCAATCTATAGAACCTATCTTTATGGAAGACGTCAACATGTATATTACAAAGAGTTTTGATGTTCACACTGTATTGTGCACACAGAATAGAGTTAAGTATCATCAGAATAGTTTCCACTAAATTATGTTGTGTTTAAATATACCTAAAATAAACTACTCGGGGACATATTCTCAAACTTTGAACCAACACCAGCTACTCAGTTGTGTTGAACTGAGGTACCTTCTTGCTTTGCTCTTGTAGCTACCCTGCTAACTGTGGTGGTTGCAGAGACCCCCACAAGCAATGAAAAAGTTTGGGAGTTCTAGGAACTGCTTGATCCAAGCAATTGTGGCACAGGGAGGTAGACGGGGGTATGAGTTCCTCATGGAACTGCCTCTTCAATGCAGCTCAAAGGCAGGGCAAAGTCCCTGAGGGTCGGGGAGACATATGTCATATATGGAGTCTGGCTGAGTTCTGGGTGTCTGAAACCCTAACTTAGAATCTTCCTAACTTAGTTCACTTTGTGCAGCTCTGGCAGAGTACTATAGACAAGGTGATTTGGAAACAGTAGACGCCTATTCGGATCTCGGATCAAGGCTTAGGGGCTGCATTTGATAAAGACCTTTATGTTGTGCCATAACATAGCAGAAAGAAACAAATGTGTGTGTGTGTGTGTGTGTGTGTGTGTGTGTGTGTGTGTGTGTGTGTGAGAGAGAGAGAGAGAGAGAGAGAGAGAGAGAGAGAGAGAGAGAGAGAGAGGGAACTCTATGTGTTAGTGGATTCACTCCTGGGATAACTAACTCGCTCCTGTGACAATGGCATTAGTCCATTCATGTGCCATCAAGAGCTAATCACCGCATAACAATATGGCACTGTTGTATATTAGAGATTAGCTTTTTGCATACAAACTTTGGGGGAAATGTTCAAATTGTATCAGACAAATGGCAGCTCAAAGTTTTGGGGTTTTGTAGCAGGCAGCTTTGGGTGACCACATCACATCTTGTCTACCTCTGATGCCAGCTGCGGCCATGTTAGAAGGTTCTGATGACGCTCAGGGTCAGCAACCCTGGAGGTCCCACGAGAAACACACCCTGCCTGCTGCCTTTTCGTATCTCAGGGATGCTCGTTTTGGGGAGAGGAGGTCGATCAATACACTCCAGGGTAAGCCAGCTCATTCAGGGAGAGACGGAAGCTGGTAGATAAGTGTTCAGCAACCTGCCTTTTAGGTGGGAAGTTTGAGAAGTGACTCACAAGTTTCTCACGGACTCAGTCCCTCCACCATCTCCGCTTCATGGCCGAGGCTCTCTTGGTCTCTTCTTGCCGCCCGCTCCTCCATTCTGGATAACCTCATGAACAGTGTGGCCTTAGAGACCCAATCTTAGCCTGTTCGCAGGGAAAGCCAGCTGAGGTTTATCCTGGAGGCAATGAGGAGGACTCGCAGTCTGTTCCCTTTCTCTGATAGTCTCCCACGATATGCTCTTCTGAGCAGAGAGGACAGAGCATAGCAGGTCACAGTCCTCCAACTTAAGGAGCTTACTGCCTCCCCCTCTCTGGTAAGCGTTCCTGGTGTTTGTATTTCTGTTATCTCCTTTGGCCCTCTCAGCAACCTTTGCAGAGAACCAGTGCAAACATCATTATCCTCATCTTACAGGAAAAGCAAGAGCAGACAGAGGCGGTCAACCCGGTCTGCAAGGTCACGCAGTTAGCCAGTGGCCTTCTAAGCAATTAAAATGTTTAGCCAAGTATATGAATTATCTTAGTTACTCTGAGAAAGTAATGTTAAAAGCAACACATTTGCAATAATTTAATTATCCGCTTGCCTTCATTATTTTTTTTTTCTTTGCGTTCTCTGTTTCTCCTTAACTTCCCAAATATTGTACTGGCTTTTAATCAGTGCTATATAATTTCTTCTGAGAAACTAGGTCAATGTACAACGTGTTAACACAGCTTTTCTTTTGCAGTTTAAACAAAATTTTAGTAAAAATTTCATCTCCCAAGGAGGAAAGGAAAAAAAAAAACTGTGAGTGTTATTGGGTAATTTGAAGCAGAATGCTGTGATTAAATGTGCATTTTAGATGACCAGGACGGTGGAGGGCTGTGTGGAGCGAGCCTGGAAGGGCAGGGATCCGCCTTCTCTCTGTAGGTGGTTCTAACCCTTTCCTTGGCTTTAAATAACATCTTTCTGGTGGTGACTCACACATTTCCATCTCTAAGCCCGACTTCTCTGCTGAACTCCTGACTGGCATATTCAGCCTGTAATTGACATCTACAGAACGTCTCCCGGACTTCACATTTTCCACCACTGCTCCCCCTGCCTCAAACATTTTCCCCAGTTTCCCCCTCTTAGTGAGTGGCACACCACAGCAAGCTGTTCACACCATGACATAAACTCTTAAGCTGTCCTTGCTGCCTTCTCTCTCACCACGTTTCCATCCCTTTACCAAGTCTGAGAGCTTGTGTCTCAAATCTGCCTCCAACCCACAATCCTGGCCACCTCACCAGCGAAGCCACTACCAGCTCTTGTCTGGGCTTCAGTTGTCACCTCCTCTCTTCCTCCTTTTCCCCTCGATTCCTGTTGTGTGGAGGGAAATTTTTCTTCCGTTGTCTTGAGTATTGTTATTAAAGGTTATTAAAGTATCTGGTCTTTTGTCTCAGTTTAGACGCTAAAGTATTTAGGAAGAATAATCCACACTACACCAGTGTTTTAAGAGCAAGAGAACCTGTCCTTGTCCTCAGGTAGCCTACTTAGCCTCTCTGCCTCTCTGATAAAACCTTGACTAAAAGCAACTTGGGGGAAGGAAAGGGTTTATTTGGTTTACAGGTAACAGTCCACCATGGAGGGAAGCCAGGGCAGAAGCCCAAGGCAGGAACCTGGAGACAGGAACTAAAGCAGAGACTACAGAGGAACACTGCTTGCTGGTTTGTTCTCTGTGGCTTGCTTGGCTTGCTTTCTTATGGGATCTGAGACCACTTGCCTAGGGGTGACACCCCCTATAGTGGGCTGGGCCCTCCCAGACTAATCACAAACCAAGAAAATCCCCCCAGGAATTTGCCTACATCCCAATCTAATGAAGGCACCTCCTTAACTTGGTTCTTCTTCTTCTTCTTCTTCTTGTTCTTGTTCTTCTTCTTCTTCTTCTTCTTCTTCTTCTTCTTCTTCTTCTTTTTAAAGATTTATTCATTTATTATATATAAGTACACTGTAGCTGTCTTCAGATACACCAGAAGAGGGCACCGGATCTCCTTACAGATGGTTGTGAGCCACCATGTAGTTGCTGGGAATTGAACTCATGACCTCTGGAAGAGCAGTTGGGTGCTTGTAACCGCTGAGCCATCTCTCCAGCCCTGGTTCCTTCTTCTTAAGTGACTCTAGTTTGTGTCAAGTTGTCAAAAACTAACCAGTCAAGAACTAACCATTCCTCAGATGAATGGCTGGGCCACTCAGGAAATTTGTATTTGGTAAATTTTGATTGGGTCCTAGAATCTATGCTGGCGGTGGTGGTGAAGATAGTGGTGGTAGTGGAGGTGTTGTTGTTGGTGGTGGTGGTGGAGGTAATGGTGGTGTGTGTGTGTGTGTGCGTGTGTTGGCTGTGTGTGTGTGTGTGTGGGTGTGTGTGTGTGTGTGTGTGTGGGTGTGTGTGTGTGTGTGTGTGTGTGTGGGTGTGTGGGTGTGTGTGTGGGTGTGTGTGTGTGTGTGTGTGTGTGTGTGTGTGTGTGTGTGTGTGTGTGTGTGTGTGTGTGTGTGTGTGTGTGTGGGTGTGTGTGGGTGTGTGTGTGTGGGTGTGTGTGTGTGTGTGTGTGTGTATGGGTGTGTGTGTGTGGGGTGTGTGTGTGTGTGTGTGTGTGGGTGTGTGTGGTGTGTGGGGTGTGGTGTGTGTGTGTGGGTGGTGTGTGTGGGGGGGTGTGTGTGTGTGTAGGTGTGTTTAGTGAGAGAGGACAACTTAAGAGTCAGTTCTTTCTACCTGTGGGATGGAACTCACGTCACTAGGCCTGACAGCGCGCATCTTCACCTGTTGGGCCATCTCTCAGACTCTAAAACATCCCCCTTAAGCTCATGTATTTGAACACTTGGTCACTAGGTGGTGGTGCTGTTTTGGGAGGCAGGGGAATCTTCTGGAAGTGAGGCCTGGCAGGCAGACATAGGCTTCAGGGGTGAGGCTAAAGGGTCTCTGCTTTCCCACTGCTTGCTAAATGTAACTAGCTGCTCTGTTGATGCCACAGCCACAAGCCACTATGCTGCTGTGTCTTCTTTGGCATGATAGACTGTCACCCCTGAAGAGTGAGTCAGAATAATCCCTCTTCCCTGGAGTTGCTTCTGTTTGCTATTCCGTCTTAAGGAGAAAGATAACGAACAGTCACCACCATAGGATGGGTCAGACCAATAGGTCTTTCCTTGATGGTGCTGTCTACTTGACTAGATCGGTAAAATGGGCAACCCAGAAGCCAGCAGAGATTGAGGGAGGTGACATGGAAAGTGGGGGAGAGAGGACCAGGCTGGCAGTTGAGCTCACACATTGTCCAGTTTAACCTGGAAGTCAGAAAAAGAGGTGTCTAATGCGAGCTTAGCAAGAGTGAGAACCTTTGAGAAACTTGGAATTGAGGCTGACAGAGAAATAAATGAATAAAACCACTTTTTGGTTGGGGCCGGTGGTATGGCTCAGTTGGTAGCGTGCTTGCCCAGCATGCAGGGAGCTTTGGGCATGCTCCCCGGTGCTGTGTCAACCAGATGTGCACAACTGTAATCGCACAACTTTAGAGGTGGAGACAGACAGACAGACCAGGAGTTCCTGGTCATTCTTGTCTACATAGCAAGTTTCCAGAGTCAAAACCCGTTTGGGACTCGTAAGACCTTGTTTCAAAAACAAACAAAACAACAACAAAACCCTTCAGTGTTTGTGCTTACCTGTGGGAATAATAGGGGATTTTCCATTATGCAATATTCACAAATTTGGAAGCACCCAAAATCTTATCAAAGACGGATAAAAATGCGATGGTAAATCAAGGTATAATGTAGGCACTATGGCTGCTTAGGGAGAACGGGTGAGCCTGAAAAGGATTAGTCCAGCCTAGTCTGGATGAAAGGTCTCAAGTTCAGGCTTCACAGAAACACTGAGGCAGATTGTGCTTTGGAGTAAGAGACATATTAGAAGAGTTTTAACTCCACAGACAGACAGACAGACAGACAGACAGACAGCGTGATGGAAGCTATGAGGAGAGATCAGGTCCCTGTGACAGGGTCCCTTTGCAGAGGAAGGGGAAAGATTCCTTAGCTGCATTGTTAATAAGGAGCCACAGCACGTGCTAAGCTCTGTCTGAGTCAGTTATGAGGGTGGGCAGGTGAAAAACTAGAAAAGTAAGTTACTTTAGTCCTGAAAACCAAATTTCTGCAGTTTCAGAAATTGTTCCAGTTCAACTGAAAATGGAGGAGCCTCACAAAAATGGTGTGGCCCTGGCTAACACCGAATAGAGGCGCCATTCCTTTGTGGTTTCTGCACACAGCAGAAGGCCTCACATTCCTCTGCACCCATGTACCCCACTTGCTCCCTGCTCTCTTTGCAGACTCCTCCCACTCCTTGCTCCTTCCTCACTCCTGTATCACATACAGTCGGCACAGGGGGTACACGAGCCAGCGGCAGCCACTTGTCATTATTATCAAGGGCACTGGGCTGTATGTAACTGTCTGTGCCACACTTGCATACGACCAACAGCACAGCAGGTGAGTTTATGCCACAGATGCACCAATAATGAGTTGAACTTTGCCACCATAGTGAAAGGTCAGACAGTCAGTCAGTCAGTCAGACAGACTGACAGAAAATAGCATGGCAGGGGTTCTGAAGGTGAGCTCTGGTCCTAGCACCAGAGAAAGATAACGTGTTAGGTACTCTCAAGACAGGAATTGGGGTGTAGGGGTAGCCTGTGTGCCAAAAGTAGGGTCTCTTCTAACAGCTAAGGGGTGTGTGTGTGCATATTTCACAACAGGACCTGGGCCAGGTTTTCTAATTCCCAGACAGGAGGCAGGGAAGAGGGTAGAGAGCAGAGTATGTGGCCACCAATATTCCTCTTGATGCAATCTCACTTTTCCAGGTGAGGAATACAGAAAGATTCACAGACATTGCCCTCAGTAGGTGCCTGTCTTGTGTCTGAGAGGGAAGGGCCGCAGCAAGTGTGGCCTGGGTACTAGTCTGACCTGGAGTCTAACACTCAGTGTGTATTAGTCAGGGTTTTCTAGAGGAAACAAACGGATGGAATAAATGCACTTTAAAAGAGGAGTATTGATATTGACTGGAGACATATTGAAAGAGGAGTTATTGACTGGCTTACATGATGTGGTCTGCATAGTTTAGTACTGGTTGTTTTCACCCAAACCTGGTAGCTGCTTAGCCAATAAGGCTGATGCTTCAGTAGTCCCAACCTGGTGCTGAAGGCCTGGAGGAGTCACTGGTCTTCAGTCCATGTTGGAATCCCAAAGTGGATACTGTTGTGAGCAAAGGAGGGTAGGAACGCAGCAGCAGCAGCAGCAGCAGCAGACTTAATAAACCAGCAGCAAGATACAAAGGCAAGCAGGCAAAAGCATTGCTTTCCCCCGGGCCTCCTGCTGTCCTTGCTGCCACACTTAGAATGGGTCTTCCTGCTTCAGGTATTGTGACCAAGAAATGTCTGTGCCCTGCAGCCTGTCTTTTAGTTGCCTCCAGATCCAATCGAGTTGACAACTGAGATCAGTGATCACTCTAGGCAATGAGAATGAGAATTCGTCAGCTCCATTATAACCCAGTGGGTGCATCATCATGTATATATTCCTCATTGACTACAGCATCGTCATTAGCTGACTAATGAGGTGTCTGCAAGAAGGAGAGTCAGGGCAGATCTTCATGATCAGGGATTGGTGAGTCCTCCTTTGAGAACAGAGGCCTTGGATTTCTCATCGTGACCCACCGAAGAACAACACAAGCCTTGAAACCTTTCAATCACCCCAAAATTTCAGAGGTGGAAAATTTTTTCATGCTACTTGAATTATCACCATCCAATTGTAAAGAGGGAGATATATACGTTTGTGGGGCAGGCAGATCCTTATTTGAAACATAGTGGTTTCAAACTCTAGTCATTAACAAATTATCGGCCCAAAAGATCATGATGCAAAACAACTATAACAAATTAAACTGAAAATTATAAAGGTAAATAAACACAAAGCCAAATTCATAGAGATTTATAGTGAATGCAAATTTTAATTGAAGGCCAATGCCATTAACCTACCGAAGCTCACAGCTGATTCAAAAAACACTGTCTGAAGCACTGACAATAATACGCCATTACCCCAAACTGTAGGAGTTCCAGCTATCTGTGAGCCTGCACACAGGGAGGGAGTCCCTCCTCGCCAGCTGTGGCACTTAGCAGAACACCAAATTAGAGTTCTTAGGGGACTCTTACAATAATCATTTTCCTTTCAGTATTCTAACTTAGTAACCCTAGTGATGATTTAGCCAGTTACATGAAAATAGTTTTTGTTGCATCTAAAGTGCATGGCACAGATGCAAAGTTCATTGCATACAAAACGCTCACATGCACACTTGCATTTAGGGAGGTGGGAGACAGCAGGGAGCTGTGATCCCCACTGTGGGAATCTTTGCTCTGGAAAAGGCTCGCGAATGTGTGTTAGAATCGAATAGCTCATCTTTCTTGCCTCTAATTTTCAGATGTTCGGATGGCTTTGAGCCACATGTCCACTCTGAGAATCTATTGGGCTAAAGGGGGCCTCTGTTTGTCGGATGGCTCTGTGGGTGGGGAGGGCGATTCCTGGAAACAGGATTGTATCCACTGAAATAACAGCACAAGCTGTATCAAGGTCATAAACAAATGCCTTGGAAATCTACAGAGAATTGGGATCTAGTTTTTCTCTAGCCTTGGGGTAGCTGGCGGCAAAATCTAGATTCAGTTCACAACAAGACAACAAGCTAGGCAACACCTGTAGGATACAGTCAACCTTGCTGTGTAGAAATGTTTGCTCTCCCAGCCTTCTGAGCTTGCCCCTCACTCATGCCGACCTGTCCACTTCTCCTGAATCATGAGCCAGAGCCCTGGGTTTCCCGAGTCTCTGGCCTCCATCTTGGGTCACTAGTCCTGGTCATCACATGCATTTCTGAAGTTGGCAGCTAGAGGGACTTGTGATCTGGTCTCGCTCAGCTTGGCAGGGCCCCTACAGTATCCCCTGACTGACTTCAGGCTGGCTGACTGGGTGGGAGGTGGGGGTGAATTTTCATCTGGTTCCTGTGTCCTGCCTATTCTGTGGTCTTCTCCTTTGCTGCAGCTCAAGGAAGGATCTGGGACTGAGAGGAGTATAAGAAAACCGAGTAGACCCTCCTGCTGGGCAGGCTGTGCCGTTCTCCTCTCCAAGCTTTGCCACATGAAGACTCAACAGCCGTAGGGCTTTCCATATTCTGGTTATTTCAGAAGCTTAGTCCTATAGTATGTGGGATGCTGTGTGTGTGTGTGTGTGTGTGTGTGTGTGTGTGTGTGTGTGTGTGTTATGTCATTTGATGTCTGGTACATGCCTGTGTATATGTGGTATATGTAGCATGTGGTATGTACGTAGTATGTATATCATGCTGATATGTGTGCAGGGCATGCACATGTGCAGTTTATGACATGTTTGTTTGGTATAGTATGTACATGAGTGGTGTATGGTATGTATGTGGCATGTGTGATATATGGTATCTGAGATATATGGTGCATGTGCTATGTGTATTTGGTGTATGTATGTTAGGTTGTGGTATATGGGCTGCATTTACTATATTATATATGGTATGTGTTATTTATGTGTATTATTGTGTGTATGGTATACCGTGTGGTATATGCTTTCTGTGTGTGATGTGTATGATGGGTGTTTTCCTGCCTCTCTCTGTCTCACTTCATTTTTCTACAGCCCCTCAGGACCAGAAGGAAAGATTACCCTCACATCTCCTTAGTGTTGTTATATTTCTTGCTGCTGTGACTGACAGAAGTCACTTAAGGAAGAGAGAGAGCTTCTTCTGGTTCGAGTCTCAAGGTCATGGTGAGGAAATCCCAGCAGTGGTCACACTGCCCTGGAGACTGATGTCTGCTTGTGCTCAGTTCACCTTTCCCACCTCAGGGACGGGCGCCACACTCCCAGCTCCCGGGCCTCCCTACATCTAACCTAATCAATATTCCAGCTCTTGTCAACATGGAGCTCAATTGTCATAGCATCTACTGTAGACTTAGCTTTCTCACTGTAGAGTACTTGGAGAGCCACTGCTTGAGACATTAAGGGGCCGGGGAAAGGAATTCTGGAAAGGGTGGTCTGTGTTTACGGAATGTTTATTATGTTCTTAACGCTTTTCTAAATGTCACAGCGCTGGCATCTAAAGAAAGTAAGCAAGTGTCTGTTGATCACACACTTTATACGGGGTAGCTGTTTTTTGTTTTTTAAACAACCCTCTGGGCTAGGTACTCCTGTTTCTCCCATCTCATAGATGAGGAGACTGAGTCTTAGAGAAAGAAACCCGGTAACTTGCCTAAAGTCACTCACCGGCAGGTAACAGACCACCGACTGGACCGGATTCCGTGCCTCTCACTCTGTTCTTTTAGACAATCTCAATTCTCTGTCTCTCAGGGTAATAGACTGGATTCAAAGATTAGTGCCTTGCAGAGAAACCTCATTTTAAATGTCAATAGCAGAATATTAACTTCTTATTTCTTTTTGAATCATTCTGTAACAATTTAATCTTTCCCCAGACAGATGGATACTTGGAACCAAGCATGGAAGAAAGGTCAGATCCACTGGAAGCAAGAGAGAAAACCACGTTAATCTTTTTTCCAAATATTGCTCTTGTTATAATAATAATAACAATAAAAACAAAAGAATTGCACAGAAACATAAAAATTGGAGCGTGACAGGGGAAAACACATATGATGCCTCACTAAATACTGTCCCTTTTTCTTTCTGTTTTATAGTGTTTGAACTCAGGCCTTTACACGTGCTAGATAAACGCTCTACCGCTGGGCCACACAGCAGCGTCCACTTTTGAAAAGGGAGCCAAGTCACTTGCCATTGAACTGTCCCCAGCTTCTGGTAAGAGGCCCCAAACTACTCTGCACAGAGAGGGGTTAAGATGCTGAGAGGCCTCTAGAACCGCTGTTGGGGGAGGGGGGGTCTCTGCTCACTGAAGAACTTTTCTGGCTTCATGCAATCACTCAAGCTTCTTATTCTGGGTAGGTGGACCTACCTAACAGTTATATTTTCTGTGGTATCTAAACAGACCAGCATCCTCTGGCTAATAGGAGCCATCTCCAAGGGATTACCAAGTCGAAATCTCAAGGGGTCTTCAAGTAAGAAACAGGTCTCACTTGGTTCTGAACTGTTATATGCTGAATTGACAGAGCTGGGAGGAGTGGCGAATGGAGACGCTCTCCCGTGGGACACGTCTGGGAGGCCTGAATCTGGCTTTCCTGGTCAGAAGAAGTTTGGAGAAAGACTTTGCTGAGGATCTGATTGATGAGTGGGAATTATAAATCACAAGCCAGAGCCAGAGAGGGTGAATATGGAAAAATCCATAAGACAGAGTTGCTTCCTGGGTACTTGTTTGCGTGATGTGAGAAACGGTGGATCCTGGAACTGTAGCCAGAAGAAACACAAAAGGCACTCGTTAACCCCCACCCTTCCTTGGCCAGGGTTTGCCCTCCCATAGTTAACCTTCCTGGTTCTAGGTTTCCCCTGGTAAGGGTGGGGAGTCTTAGATGCAAAGCAGTGCAGAGGTGATGGTGATCAGAGGTGTGTGTGTGTGTGTGTGTGTGTGTGTGTGTGTCTGTGTGTGTGTGTGTGTCTGTGTGTGTGTGTGTGTGTGTGTGTGTGTGTGTGTGTGTGTGTGTGTGTGTGTGTGTGTCTGTGTGTGTGTGTGTGTGTGTGTGTGTGTGTGTGTGTGTGTGTGTGTGTGTGTGTGTGTCTGTGTGTGTGTGTGTGTGTGTGTGTGTGTGTGTGTGTGTGTGTGTGTGTAAAGACAGTCTGGACCAAGAAAGGAGTGTCTATTGCTGAGGGCAGGGTAAGGCCAAGAGGGTCTGAAGACACAGAAGAGGTGGGTATAGGCACTGGCTAGTTTTATGTGAACTTGACACGAGCTAGAAAAGGAAACCCGATTGAAAAAATACCTCCATAGAAACTGGATGTAAGTCATTTTATCAATTAGTAATCAATGAGGGAGGACCCAGCTTACTGTGGGTGGTGCCATCCCTAGGCTGGTGGCTCTGGGCTCTGTAAGAAAGCAGGCTGAGCAAGCCATGGGGCACAAGCCAGTAAGCAGCCTCCTTCATGAACTCTGCATCAGCTCCTGCCCCCAGGTTGCTGCCCTGCCTGAGTTCCTGTGCTGACCTCCTTTGATAACGACCAGTGATATGAGACTGTGATCCAAACAAGCCCTTTCCTCCCCAGCGTGCGTTGACCATGGTGTTCACCACAGCAATGGTGATGCTAACTAAGACAGTACATAATGCCTGCTTTCTTCATACCGTAAGACAACAGCAGCCCTCAGGCCACTGACTTCCTCTTTGGAAACAGAGGTCTGCTGAGATAGGGCAGCAAACTTGGTCCTTGGTCTCCAGATGCCTCTTGGTTCCCATATTCGGCATAGAAAACAATTTTCAGGTGTGAAGGAAGAGGAAGAATGAGTGAGACTGCTGACTGGTAGGAGGGGCTTCCCAGGGGAGCTGTGGTTTGAGAGTCAGTGACGAAGGTTTGGGTGGAATTGAGATGTGGGGAGCCTTCAGGACACCAGGAAAACTAGGTTTGAATTAAGAATAAAAGGAGGTGTCTGGGGATTGAGTGGCAGGGTTAGCAACTGGTTTGTGAAAATCTTGAATAGGTGTGATACAAAGGCTGATGAGACAGTGGGCTCTGACCCCAGCTCTGCACCTGGTGACAGGACAGTGGGCTCTGACCCCAGCTCTGCACCTGGTGACAGGGCAGTGGGCTCTGACCCCAGCTCTGCACCTGGTGACAGGACAGTGGGCTCTCACCCCAGCTCTGCACCTGGCGACAGGACAGTGGGCTCTGACCCCAGCTCTGCACCTGGTGACAGGACAGTGGGCTCTGACCTCAGCTCTGCAACTGGACCAAGCTATGTGACCTTGGACTGGTCATCAGGCAGCAAAACATAATGGAAGAAACAGGGCTTTTAGAGGCAGAGATGTTCACTCCCACCAGGATGAATAAAAGCAAAGAGTCTTAGCACATGGAATCTGTGCTTGGCTATGGGACCAGCCATGACAGTGGACACAATCTTCTTTCTTTGCAGAGCAAGCATATACGTCCTTCCTGATGTAGCAGGTGGCTGTTTGGTCCTAAGACTTTTGGTGAATTGCCAGGGATTTTATAGACAGTAGAACTTTTCGGGAGAGCTACACTAAGTAACAACTGGCTCCAGAGAGATGAGTCTGCACTTAGCTGAGGTCCATGGCCTGGGTTCAATTCTACTTGGAGAATAACATTAATTTTTTTTATTTTTAAGTTATGTGTATATGTCTATGTCTGGGTATGGTTTGTACACATGAGAATAGATGACGACTGCAGAGGCCAGAACAGGACATTGAATCACCTGGGACTGGAGTCACAGGCAACCGTGAAACACCTGATGTGAGTGCTATGACTCCAACAAGGGTCCTCTGTAAGAGCGCTTAACCACCAACTGCCTCTCCAGTCCTCCTAGGTGGCCACTGTGGTGGATGCTAATTGACTACCAAGTGCTCTGTTTCCATAGTTAGAAGTACTGTGGGAAACAAACTAGCCAGACACCAACTCCAAGTTCTCTCCAGCTAGGTACAAAAGACTTGATCTGGCTAAAAACATAAAAGAAGGCCTGGGGGCTGTGTCATTTCTCAGCTGGAGATGAATCTCAGCTGTGCCTTCCTCTCCAGCAACTTTGGAAACCACATGATACCTATGAGGACACTGTGGTGACATAGAAGGAACCTGGACCCTGAGCCACTGCTGGAAGAGAACAGCTCAGGAACGTTATTTTAAATCTTTCACGTACAAGAAATACAGTTTTGTGTCAACCCTATCAAACTGTGTGGTGCTGTCACAACAATGTATCTAAGAACCTTGGATGGACCTCAAAGCACAAGTTCTGATATTGGAAGGTCATCCCTGGGAATCGAGTGACAGGTCCATTGATCAATCTTTATGGGACGCTAGACCTTCATTTTAGCTTTCCTGATACAATGTTGCGGCGGCAGAGTCTTGTGAGGTTCCCGTGCTAAACAAGTTGTGCTAAGTACTTTGCTGTGTAACTTCAGAACAGAGCTTGCTTTCGGTTTCTATTGAGAGTTTAACGTCTGCTCAGGGTAGGGATTTGTTCCTGCTGGGGAAGTGTGGGCCCCAGACCATGGTTGTCCTGCCCATTGTAGATGATGGACAACTCTTTGGACACTTTAAATCGGTGAAAGAGCCTAAGTTTAAAAACTGAAATGAGGGACTGGAGAGATGGCTCATCAGATGAGAATGCTTACTGTTCTTCCCAAAACCCAGAGCTTGGGTTCCAGCGTCTCCAGTGGCCAACAACTGCCTGTAACACCAGCTCCAGGATGCCCTCAACTCTGTGGATACACATACATACATACATACACACACACCAAGAACCCAGAAAAGATCTGTGACCATTTCCTTTTTTAAAAATGGTTGCCTAGCCTTGATATTTCACATCTATCTTTTCAGTATTTCGTGAAGGAACCACTAACATCCCATTACACCAGGAAGCAAATGCATTAAGGAGAATATAATTTCACACAGTAATAAACTCCATGAAGAAATGGGAACAAGGTGATGTGATGGAGGGCAGCCTGGGGGAAGAAGAGCAAATTTATAACATGTCAGCGAAGTCATCTATCTCCCATCCCGCACCTGGGCAGGGAGCTGTTTCCACAGGAACAGAGAGGATGAAGCATTCTGGGGAGTTGGAAAGGGAAGAACAGAATTCTGGGTAAAAACAGCTTAGGATGAACTGGACTGAATCAGCGCTAAGAGGCTGTTGAGAGGTGGCCTTGCAGTGATCAATCAATCAGGTGGGGCTGGGGGTGTGGCTAGACTTTGGTCTGTTATCCTATTTGCAAGGCGAGTCTCTTGTGGGAATGAAGCCCAGACTTACCAGATATGATTTATATATTATTTCTTTCCTCTTTTATATATCAGACAGGTAATGTCCTGACATTTTAACACAGTTTGGGAGAAGCCTATCCCTCACAGTGACATGAGAACTCAATCATCACATTTATGAATCACAAAAAGTATCTCAGTTTATATTTCAAAGGGAACAATGACATGAAAGCATGGGAAGAGAGATGTCACAGAATAAAGGATGCCGAGGGACAGAACCGAGCACGACGGCCCATCTCATTACATCCTTATAAAACCTCTTTAGAACAAACTCAGGAAATCCGAATAGAGGTCAGTATTCAGTATTATTATTTATTTTGTTAGGTGCAACGATACCACAAGTTTTAGGTTAAAACCTGTAGAAGCTGGAGATACAAAATGCAGGAATTTTTATGTGATGTATTATGATGTCTGAGATTTTCTTTGGCGTATTCCACAAAACAAACAAACAACAAACAAACAAACACAAGTAATTGGGGTTTCAGATTCTCCCTAATAGTTGAGGCTCTTTTTCTTTTTTCAGTTTTATTTCTTTTTAAATATATGGGTGTGGATGTGGTTGGGGGTGTGGGGGTGTGGGGGTGTGCCCATGGGGGCAGAGCCCACAAAGTCAAGAATAAAGTGTGAGATCCCTTGGATCTGGATTTACAGGCAGTTGTGAGCTGCCAGAAGTTGGTGCTGAGAACTGAACTCATGTCCTCCGCAAGAACAGAACAAGCTCTTAATTGAACCACCTTTCCAGAGCCCTTCCCGCTAAACACAGCCGAGAATACCTTACGATAAGACTCCGCTGTGTGGGGATAATGAACTGCAGCATCTGATATGATAAGGAAAGCAAACCTCAAACCCTGTTTCACCTATGGCCTGCTCTCAGTACAGACCCTCGTGCAGGGCTCTCCTTTCACTGGCCAGCAGCGATCACTCCTGGGGTGCGGCTAACGGGAAGTCCTCTAAGTTAGTTCAGTTCCAATGCTATCAGCTTGGCCATAGCAGCAGATCTCACAGCCTACAGGGCTCGTGCCTCAGGAGTGTCTCTAGCTGAGATGCCAGGTGCAAGCCTGTCCTTTGGGTTTAGTAGAGATGTCTTTGGATACGTGGAACTGAAACATGGATGCCAATGTGGGAAGGTGATTGGACACCATAGGACCTCATGCTAACAAACAATAGGGATGGGATGTGTGTCCAGAACCTCTCAGCTTCTCTATGCAACGTTCCTTCCTCCAGGGCTTAGGACAGGGCCCCTTCTGAAATAAACATGCACAGCTGCTACAGAATTCCTATATGGCCAGTTCTGAGGCAGAAAGGCCTATGATCCTCTTTGGTGAAGGGAAATTCTAACTTTAATGGCTTGCCTTGCATAGGAAAAGGAGTGGGTTAGAGGGAAAAGGAATGCTCTCTGGGTCACTTGCAGGGTTCCAAACTACTTTCTGTGCTGTAAAAGAAAGACCTCCTCCCACCCCCGCTTTTATTGCCCTGAAATCTCTTCAGCCAGTAAGGATGAGATGCCAATTATTATGCTTCAACAAAACCACATGGTCAGTGTGCTAGTCCTTCAGGAACATAACATGGGTTATTACAGGAGCTGCGAGGCAGGATCTGTGGTAGGAAAACAAAATGTATATATCATACTATTGCAAGGGGACGAGAGAGTAGGCTGGCTAACCGGCCTTTGCAGTGATCTCCAGAGGAGAGGAAATGGTGGAGAGTGGCAGGAGTGAGCAGGAGACAGCATGGAGACAGGTGACAGTGACAGTCAGAGCTGAGAGAGCTTGCAGCTCCGTGTGAGGAATGTGGTAACAGTCCTGGAGAGGCCGATGGGAAAGTGGCTTTGAGCACAACGCTGAGAGACACAGCCTTAAGGAAGCGTTAATTCAGCTCTCAGCATTGGACCCAGCAGAGGAACTTCAGCCTGCTGGCTATCTACCTATGGGCAAACCTGTCTGTTGGTAAACCGTTTGTCTTGGTGTTGCCTTTCTTCTCCTATCTGGACAACTGCTAATACAAACGGAGGGCTTGCCTCTGTCACCACGCACTGTCACCACGCACCTGCCAGGGCTTGCGTTTCCTGGACATAACCTAATTTAATGAATGTCTTTTCCCTGAGGCTGTCTACCCCTGCATGTGAAGCATTTTTGTTACTGACTGCTCTGATTTCCTAGCACTATAATAGTAATAAAAACAACAATAGCAGGGGGGGTGTCTTATTGATTAGGTGGGGAGGCTCTGAGAGGCGCTGATGGAATACAGATGGTGGGAATCGTGCTGTGAGACCAACGAACCTCACCCTTCTCGGGCAGCTGCTGTTTAATCCATTCTGCATTTATTCTGTCAGCCACCCTGACCCTCGATTTCCTCCCTCTGCTTGGCCTACCTTGTCATGCTGTTCTCAAGAAAATCAGGTCACCCTGTACCTAACTTTTCCCTGGCCAATGATTTTTGAGCTACTTACTGAGCCCGCTGTGTTGTACCTAATCCCCACTCAGCCCTAGCCACGCTGCCATTAGGAACATTATAAATCACCACTTAAGGACTATAATACCTACAGTAATGGTAGGAACAAAGTTACCCCTTTGCTTGTGTCCAAGTGGCAGTTGTAAGGTCCTGGAATAGGCTCTCTTCCTAACATCTTCAACATTTTCTGAGTTAGGGTCTCAGATTTCACCCCTCACAGCAATCTTTCTCTAGAGCACAGTGCTTCTTGTCCTTTCTCTGCTACCAGAGATGGGGACCTGCTTACCAACTATGGCGTTCCCCCCAAAAGAACCAAGCACAGCCACTTGCTAACAGATAAGACACTTAATAGATTTAAAGCACATTTAAGTAAATAAGAGTGTTGTTTCTTCCTTACTTTTTTCTTAACATTGTGTCAGGGCTGAAATACTTTGGGGATGACCCAAAAACATACTATTTGAATCTTTCACAGAAAAAAAGAAGGCCCCACACAGACAGGAGCAGTCACCGTATGATGAAGAAGTACCTATATGGGTAGGTTATACATATGTGTGTGTGCACATAAATGCTTTCTTTTACAATATTAATGGCGTATGTGTCAAGTATAACAATAAAGGGGTTCTTAGTATTACTATGTATTTATTATCTTCCTCTCATTTTTTGGGGGGGGAGAAGACAAGGTTTGATGTTGCCCAGAATGGTCTCGAACTTGGTATGATGATCTTGAATTCTTGATTCTTCTTGCCTCTTCTTCCCATGTGCTGAAGATAGGTCAGGGAGGAACTCCTGGTCAGGTGTGGGCATGGTGTATCTAAAGAGGTAGTGGTATTCTGGGAGCTGAAAAACTCTTCAGAAAGGGTCTTTCTAAGAGTGAAGCCAAACAAGAAGGCTAGAAAAGTAGGCAGAAGTCACATCATAGAGGGGCTGGAACACCACTGGAGTGCTATAGGAAGGTTTTAAGCAGGAGTTCGCATAATCGGGTTTGTCTGGATGCCGTATAGGAAATGCATGGAAGGAGAAAGACGAGCGAAGGGAGATCAGTTAAAAGGCTGCTAGGATAAACTAGTCAAGAGTATAATTGCCTGATCCAAGATAGTGCTGGAGGGTTGCACAGAATGAGATGGACTCAGGAGATATTTGGGAGGCAAAAATCAATAAGACTTGATGTTTATTTAGATATAAGGCATGGAGTAAAAGAAATAGCAAAGGGCAAAGCACTCATTATATTTGGATAATCACAGGGTTGATGGTGCCACCTACTGAAATCAGTCATGGTCAGAGAAGGAGGGCTGGGATGTGGAGAGATGATCATTTCAAATTGGAATATAAAAGGTTTGCTTGACATTAGATTCCATGAGATGAAATAAATATATACATGTGCCCAGAAAGATACTGAGGCACTCTGCTATTTATATTTTGTGGTGAATTCTTAGATGCTCATAATTACAGAAACAGGACAGAATTACAGACTACACGGTTCTCACATGAGTGCCAGTGCTGACTAGACATGGGACAACTGTCAGAAACAACAGCACCCAGTATGCTGGCTAACCGGCAGTTTATGCGGTCGGGTTCTAATAAGTGGATGTCAACCAGAGTCTGTCTTTGGTGAGTTTCAGCCAAGCAAGCTTCCCAGGACGTCCAGCCACATCTGGACCACGGTATGAGGCTGTCTTTTAGGTGGCTGCATTAGCTTTCAGGTACCACAGGTAGACAGGTAAATTGCTGAGAAAGCAGCAAGATGCCACCCCTACTGTCCTCCTAAAAGACTTGAAAAGAAGAAGATTGGAAACCAAATCACTACCCCGAGTCTCTGAAAGAGACATAGACAGGCTGGGCCAGGGAAAGGAGATGCCTGGCTTTGTTCTGCCTTTCAGTATCTGATTCCTTAAACATCAACACACACACACACACACACACACACACACACACACACACACACACACACACACACCTGGACTTAACTAAAACCCAGGAGGCTGGCTATACTTCTGTGGACTTTTTCTTAATTAAATGATTTTAAGTGGGAAGACCCACCTTTAATCCAGATCATTTGCGGTGGGAAGATCCACCCTAAATCTGGGTCACATGTTCTGTTGGCAGCCTGTATAAAGGACATAGAAGAAAGAAGCTCTTGCTCTTTGCCTGCTTGCCCTCACCCTTGCTGGCAAGTTCATTTCTTCATTGGCATTAGATCCTACTTCTTCAGGATTTGGCATATACTGAAGACCAGCTGAGACATCCAGCTTTAGGGAGTGAGCTACTAGATTCATATATATATATATATGTGTGTGTGTGTGTGTGTGTGTGTGTGTGTATTTCAAAGGTTATTCCCCTTCCTGGTTTCCTGTCCATAAGCTCTCATTCCTTCCCCTCCCCCTCCCCCATACAGGTATTTCCCCTATACATCCCCCTTATTGCCCTCCCCCATATTCCCCTGCACTGGGGGTCCAAACTTGGCAGGACCAAGGGCTTCCCCTTCCACTGGTGCCCCCACAAGGCTATTCTTTGCTACATATGCAGTTGGAGCCCTGGGTCAGTCTTTCGGTAGTGGTTTGTCCCTGGAAGCTCTGGTTGGTTGGCATTGTTGTTTTTATGGGGTTGCAAGCTCCTTCAACTCTTTCAATCCTACCTCTAATTCCCACCAAGGAGGTCCTGTTCTCAGTTTGGTGGTTTGCTGCTAGCATTGACCTCTGTATTTGACATGCTCTGGATGTGTCTCTCAGGAGAAATCTATATCCAGTCCCTTTCCGCATGCATTTTTTAGCTTCATCAATCTTATCTAGTTTTGGTGGCTGTATATATATGGACCACATGTGGGGCAGGCTCTGAATGGCTATTCCTTGAATCGCTGCTCTAAACTTTGCTTCCATATCCCCTCCTATGAATATTTTTCCCCCTTTTAAGAAGGAGTGGGAGCATCTGCATTTTGGTCATCCTTCTTCTTGAGCTTCCTGTGGTCTGTGGATTGCATCCTGGGTAATTCGAGCTTTGGGGCTAATATCCACTTATCAATGAATGCATATCATGTGTGTTTTCCTGTGATTGAGTAACCTCACTCAGGATGATATTTTCTAGTTCATTCCATTTGCCTATGAATTTCATGAAGTCATTGTTTTGATAGCTGAGTAATATTCCATTGTGTAAATGTACCACACTTTTTGAATCCATTCCTCTGTTGAAGGGCATCTGGTTCTTTCCAGATTCTGGCTATTATAAATAAGGCTGCTATGAACATAGTGGAGCATGTGTCTTTATTATATGTTGGAGCATCTTTTGGGTATATGCCCAAGAGAGGTATAGCTGGGTCCTCAGATAGTACAATGTCCAATTTTCTGAGGAACCTCCAGACTGATTTTCAGAGTGGTTGTACCAGTTTGCTATTCCACCAACAATGGAGGAGTGTTCCTCTTTCTCCACATCCTCGCCAGCATATGCTGTCACCTGAGTTTTTTATCTTAGCCATTCTGACTGGTGTGAGGTTTCTCAGGATTGTTTTGATTTGCATTTCCCTGATGACTAAGGATGTTAAACATTTCTTTAGGTGCTTCTCAGCCATTCGATATTCCTCAGCTGTGAATTCTTTGTTTAGTTCTGTACCCCATTTTTTAATAAGGTTATTTGGCTCTCTGGAGTCTAACTTCTTGAGTTCTTTGTATATTTTGGATATTAGCCCTCTATCAGATGTAGGATTGGTAAAGATCTTTTCCCAATCTGTTGGTTGCCATTTTGTCCTAATGACAGTGTCTTTTGCTTTACAAAGCTTTGCAGTTTTGTAAGGTCCCATTTGTCAATTCTTGATCTTAGAGCATAAGCTATTGGTGTTTTGTAAGGAAATTTTCCCCAGTGCCCATATGTTTGAGACTCTTCCCTACTTTTTCTTCTATTAGTTTGAGTGTATCTGGTTTGATGTGGAGGTCCTTGATCTACTTGGACTTAGCTTTGTACATGGTGATAAAAATGGATTGATTTGCATTCTTCTACATGCTGACCTCCAGTTGAACCAGCACCATTTGTTGAAAATGCTATCTTTCTTCCATTGGATGGTTTTAGCTCCTTTGTCAAAGATCAAGTGTCTATAGGTGTGTGGGTTCATTTCTAGGTCTTCAATTCTGTTTCACTGATTTACCTGTCTGTCTCTGTACCAATACCATACAGTTTTTATGAGCTACTGGATTCTTGATTCTTTGGATTTCCATTAGTAGATAGGCATTGTTGGACTAACTAGACCATAGCCTAGAGCCACTCTACAAATCATATATATATATATATATCACTCTAATAAATTCCACATATATTTATTATATATGCATCCATTCTATCAGTTATGCTACTTAAAGAACCCTATTACAAATCCATAGTTGTTTTTTTACTTTAGATCTTTTGAATATATGACCAGAGTTCTCATTAGAACAGAAATTGGTACCAGAAGTGGGGCTTCAAGTGAAAAAAACCCTTAAAATCTAAAGCTAACCTATGGTATCACTGGAATTATATATAATAAAAGCATACTACATGACAGGAAGTTTGCAGACTGTAATTTTTGGTGATGACACAAATAATACACACACACACACAAACACAAATTATATATATATATATATATATATATATATATATATATATATATATGCCCTGGAAACACAGGTCATTTGCATAGGGAATCCAATGGGAAGCTGGTGACTGATTTAACAGAGAATGCAGAAGACTATTTGTTCCTTATGACTTTAGCTAAATGCTACAGAAGAGAAGCAGGGTTCTATCTGGAAGGCCTGTCTATCAGAAAATAAGAAGGGCATGGTGATTATATAATTTTGGTGCAAAGAGCTCATTCTGTCTGGAGCTGAAGCTATCTGATTACTGAGAACCACGTTCAGAAACTAATGGTCCTTGCTAAACTGTGGTCTAGTCCTAATTTTCTGTCTCATTGAGTTTCTAGTGCCAATACTAAATCCCTGATTGACAGAGATAGATATTTGGGCCATTGGGAAAGGACTGTTGGGGAGGAGAAATTATTGGAACTCGGTACTCTCAAAGGCTCCTCTCAGGTACTTCTTATTCTGCTTTTCCATAAAACAATTAGGCCCCTTTCCACTAAGTAGCTAAGGTTATACTGTGGATGAGAGGCAGATTGGAAGGGACATACCCTGTGTCTGTCAGCTACATCTCATATATAATGTGGCATCACCATTTGAGAGAAGGAAAGTCAGGTTGAGGAAGCTAATCCCACATTCTAAACAGCAGGAAATTTATGGGCAAGGAACTCAAAATTTATTTTGACTCTTAAGAGCAGACAGTATCCCAAGGACGCTGTCCTTGCGGAGCCAGCCAAGGCTCTTTGCAGCGGTAGTATTTAATGTATACTGGAGTCGAAACACTATGCTGCTGCTGTTTGTTCCTGAAGAGCTCTTCCTTTCTCCTTTGTTTTTTTCCTACACAGATGCAGACAACTTTTAAATTCTGCCTCCCTGCTTTTGCAACTTTGCTGGATGCTGGGGGTACAGCCAAGGTTAAACTTAACATTTGCCTCACAAACTGAAGACAAAAAGTTGCAGAATCTCATAGAATAAAAGAGGAATGGACCTAATTTGAATATTGTGACGACTTCTTGACACCCACCGCCTCTAGACGGAGAGAAGACTATACCTTCAAGTTGCCCTCTGTGGGGAGAAGGGGTGTGGCTTGAAGTTATAAATGTGATCCAGCTAGACAAAAGCATCCCTGAACGTAGTTACAGAGAAAAGGTTCTATGTGCCAGGCAAGCGAGTAGCAGGGCAAAGCTAGCAGGCTTGTAGTGTTTGCCCTGTCCAGGGGTGTTGGGAAGGCTAACTCTGGGTAGCACATAAGCATCTCACTCTGCAATGCCATAGCTACGGGATTTGGGATGGAGGCCTTCTGCTGGTGAGCCAGACCTGTGAATGAGGAGTCTCATCTGAACACTCTGAAAATCCGAGTTCAGAGGTGTGGAGCCTGGAACGGGCTCTGGAGATGGGTTCTAAAGCCTGGTGAGTGAGTGAGAAAGTTGAGGAAGGTGGTGGGGTATGGGATGAGAACAAAGCAAATCCTTGGAGCTGAAGACTCCTGAGAGGAAGAGACAGGGCTTCTGCCTTGTGCCTGGCCAGTTGTTGGGGTATCCAGGTCTTCTGAGGTCCTTGAAGTTCATTGGCTTTCTGCTTTCTTATGCTCCAGTGTAAGTATAAGCACAAACTGCAAGTTCAAGAAGAAGATCTAGGTGAACATACATTTTTCAGACCCTTCCCCATTTTATCTAAGCCCCTGAGAGTGTGTGAAATCACATAATAAAAATGTAGACAAAAGGAACGCTTTCTTATCTTGGTCATTATAAAGGCCGTGCATTACGAAGCACAGGCAGGAACCTGAGCACGTGGCTTTGGTATCCCGATGAGCCTTCTAAGCTGCTCTGTGAGGGAGCTGCTGCTGCTGCTGCTGCTGCTGCTGCTGCTGCTCTGATTTTACAAATGAGCAAAGTGATGGGGAAGCACGAAGTTACTTTGCCTGGGTCACACAGCCTACAGGAGTAACTGTGAAAGCCTGGGGACGAGTCCATCATTCAGTTCCTTAGCAACCGAAAGGACTCAAAATTCACAGGGCAGTGCTTTACGCCCTGGGCCAGAATCTGTGGGAGCAGTTCCTCTCTTAAAGTGAGCACTGCTTTGCAGTTAGTCACCAGGACTGGTATCACGACATTTGCAGAGATGTTGGAGGAGAGGAAGTGACTGGAGGGATGTCTACCCCCAGAGTTTCTCATTTCCCTGAGCAGCGGGGTCCTCTTCTCCCCCTTCTATCCCTCATCACTAGCCTCACTGCTCTCTAGAATCTCTGGAGAAAGCCCACTAATTGGAATTGGGCGGTGGGTAAGGATGTTAGTTAGTAAATAGGATTTTGCGGGAAAGTTTTTACATAGTCAAATCTTTGGGAAACACTGAACTGAGCCAAAGGAGATGTCTGTCCTTAATGCATTGATACGCATCTCCTAGACGAGGGCATGCCAAGAATGTCCCAAATGTACTTGACCATGAACAGCTTTCCAACGGGGCAGCATTTTAAGCAGTAATGGAGAAGGCGAGAAAGACACTGTGGAGGTGGAAGGTGGGAGGTGGGAGGCATACAGGAACATCTTAAATCCACCTCAAGGGTTTGCAACAACCCACTCTCTATTCACACTCAGCTGACCTTGGCTGGAGATCTCCACAGGTGGGTGGAGATTTGTTTGTGTGGATCGAATGTGTGGTACAAGCAACTGTGTTTGTGCAGCCAGGCACCCACACACAGGAGCACAATTGCTGGCAATCAGTTCAGAGGCATGAACCAGGTTGGGTTTTATTACTTGGCGTTTGAGGTTTCCTATTGCCTAATATTGCTCAGGTCTCTTTGGAGATGCTCTAATAAACAAGGCTGAGCCTGCCTCATGGTGGCTGTAGCTTGTTGCCGCAGACGGTGGGAGCTCCTTACCATTCTTAAAAGTCTAAGGTCAGTAGAAAGGATGTGTGTTCTGACTGTGTTCTCCGCCTCACCCCTTTCCTGCACTACCTACTGAAGACATGCTCGAGGAGCCTTTGCCTTGAACTTCTTTCAACTTGACACCCTCTGTTTATTTCTGCACCCCTAATTACCCTTTCAACTTGCCCTGCTTTATTTTTAGAGGGTTCCCATCCACCTCATTAACAGCTTGCGAAAGCTCCTGTCTCATATTTCTACCATTTATACCCTTCATTAAACACAGTGGCCTTTGTTATCTCAGAACAGGCGCCTGACTCGTTAGGGTTTAGGTAGGGTGACTGGAAGCTCTTGCCTAACTGATTTTCAGACTTGCCTTTCCATTCCTCCGATCCTTTTGTTTGCCTGGAAGTCTAGAGCCTGTCTCCCCAGGGTTCTCTCTGTTCTCTTTTGGTTGTTCTTTTTAGTAATCAAAGGCTGAGCGCGTAGAAGAGGCTCTGCTTCTGTCTGCTCTGTTTTTGTCTTGTTGACTTGGGGGTGGGGGTGTGCAGGCAGTCTTCCTTCCTCTGTTCCCACCAGGGGTTACAAGGAAAGAGGTTGGCTGGGATCCCCCCTCCCTCCACACTCCCTTAAGCCTTGGCAGCTAATGTGTGAACCGAATGGTGATACTTAATTAAATGCACATCAGGACCCAGGTCTCTGAGCTTACACCTGCTGATCCCTCCACCTCATCAGGAGAGACCTGCCTAATTACCCTTTCCCACTGGCCCAGTTTATATTCAAACCCTCTTAGGACTGGCCAGAATACTGAAAGCATCCTTCATCAGAGGCACCATGTCCCGGGTACCATCCTGCGGAGGGAGGGAGGGAGGCTGTATGAACCAGAAGCTGTAACGGTATAGTGACACTCAGTGGCCAGAGCCAGGTTTTCTGGGAGGGGTTAGTCTGCTGAGGAAACCTGTAGTTTGACCAGAGCAAGGAAAGGGTGGCTAGTGATCTGTCCTTTCTGCAGGGGCCCCATCTCTTTTGTGAGACTTCTGGTATCCCTGGCGAGAGATGAGCCTACCATCTGTGCTACTGGCTCAGAACTGATGGGTGTGGAGAGGAGGGGCCCGGGTTTGGGGAGGCAGAATAGAGTGGTTAGGATCTGACTCCTCTGAGGTGGAATCTTAGCTTCTTCTATGGCCTAGAAAGTTCCTTACTTCCCTGGCTTCCTCATATATGTGATAGGATGAGACTGAAGGAAATACTCACAGGTGACAGCAGAAGTGACTGTAGTAATGTATGGAAAATGCTGGGCAAGGTGCCTGGCACAATCACTCACCAGATGGCAGCTGGCATGATTAGCGTTACTGGTAGATACTGGCCACCCTAGATCTAAGAGGCTTCTGAAGACCGTAAGAGCAGCGCCAACAATTAGAGGATTGGAAGTGACCCCCGTGCTCCATGCTCTGTGCTCTGCGAGTGGGGCAGGATGATTTGGACTTACTTTGCTGCTAATTCGACCTGTAGAAGTCCTCTACTCATTCTTTCCTAGTTCTCTTTAGACAAACATTTGTCAAGCACCTATTCCATGCCAGGAACTTATGCACGGCAGCTCGGAGACTTCAGCTCTCAAGCCGTTCTGATGGGAGAGACCCTAACTAGGTTATACTCTAGCAAGAAGACATAGCGTGAAACTCAGAGAGGAACACGAAGGAGCTATTAGTTTTGATCTGAAAAATACAGAACTCTGGGAAGAAAGGTATAGGAAGGATGTTTGAGCAAGAACATTCTCTTTGCTCATTTTCCCATTGCTATACCAAATACTTAAAACTTAATAATTTATTATGAAAGTAAATTTATTCAGCTCGTGATTCTGGGGGCTGGATGTCTTAAGACTGGGCAGCTGTGGCTGGTGAGGACCTTTTTGGGGGGATGGGTCATGAGCCCACTGTCTTGAGAATGAGCTCACTTCTGTGAGAAAGACAGTCTCTCCTTATGATTGAATCTCTCAAAGGATCCACTTAACCACATGACCACAACAACCACCAAACTTCACTAAATATGACGATCAAAGAGGACAGACCATGTTCAACCACAGCAAATTAAGAAAGGGTTTTGATGGGCAAAGGCATGGAAGAACATTCTAGACTGAGGGAACTCCTAGAGTTTTAGTGAATTCCTAGAGAAGTTGAAATGTGTGGGTGTTTGGCAAATATAGGGGTGCTGTGTGTAAAGGCTGTAGGGAAAGCCTAAGAAAGCTAGCACTCGGCGTTTCTCCCAGAGAGATCACCAATTAGGACTGTGTGAACCTGGATGGACAGAGTCCTGACAGGGAAACCCTGTCAGCGTGTCCCCCCCCCCCCATAGACCTGACAGCTTAATTCCAAACACAGCAGTTCTCAACCCATGGGTCATGAAGTAACAATGAGTAATTTTATGGTTTGGGGTCACCACAACATGAGGAGGAGCTATCTCAGCATTGAGAAGGCTGAGAGGGCTAAGAAGGGAATTAAGAGAATAGTAAATGGACCAGCTGAGATCTGCAGACCCCTTAACAAACTGCCCAAGGCCTAAATGAAGAGACCTGAACTAAGGCATGCTGAGGTATCCAGATGATGAGGACAAGTCTAGAACATTCTTTGAATAGAATGATTAGGGCTGAGGGGGGCAGTCAGAGGTGCTGGGCCTGGGGTTGAGAATATTCATGGTGTCAGAAGCAAGAGAGGAGACACAAAGAGATTGGTAGTCTGTTAGGGTGGGTTCTCTGTGTAAACTTTCAGCAGAATCTGTGTGGTGTTCTCCAGGAGAAAACTGCAAGCTCAAGAAAGAGGTTGCTGCTTTGGGGCAACTCAAAATAGTTTCTCCTGGGCTGAGAGGCGGCGGCTCAGCTCAACTCCCATTCTTGGACTCAGTGTCTTCCCAGGCCCTGCTGCCCAGGCCCTTGCTTTTGTTTTTGCCTTTTATGCCTGTCAGTCCCTTATTGTCTAGCATCTGCTTTATGAAACCCTCGAGGATCTGTCCCTTGGAGCCTGTGCAATGCTTGTTGGCTGTGGGAAGGTGAGGATTGATTGGAGGAGATGGGAAGCTTGGAGAGCAGCCAACGGAGCCAGGTCCAGGCCAGGGCAGCTCGCCCTGACTTCCTCTTGTTCCTGTTTGTCTCCAGCCGGGGTTATAAACAGATGTTCTCAATCATGACCAACTGTCTGAATCTGGAGACAGAAGTGGGGATGTGGTCGTGGGAAGCAGATGGCTCACCCTGCTGTCATAGAGGCTGAAGTGTAGACCACTGATGAGAGCAGGAAGTGACCTTCAGGGACCAGGTCAGAGCTTCTGGAGTGGGCATTGTGGCTATCAAGATCTTCTTTTGTTCGTGCTGTGAACAAGGACAGTCAGACAGAGGCCAGGTGGAGAAAGTAATCATACCCCAACATTGGGGTAGACTCTCTCTCCTGTGACTACCCTGCTGGGAGGAGTTCAGAGCCCATCACCATGGAAGCCAGGGCCAGGTAATGACCTTCTCAAGAGTGACCATTCACACCCAAGTCCACTTTCTAATTCTGAGACCAGATGTTCCTAGACACATGGACCTTATTGATCCTGCATCTGAACCAGCAGCCAGGAGCTGAGATGCAGGTTGCTAGGCTCCAACATAGAACTGTGCATTGCAATCTCTGTGAGCAATGAGTTCCGTCTCTACCAAGCTTTCTGGTGGTTAGGTACATATAACGTTTAAGCACTGTAGCCAGAACGGTTTCTGTTAAGATTAGTACTTGTCCTTCTGTCCCTTTTTGGTAACAGATTCTTCTCTTAGCAAACTCCGCATGACTCAGCTATGCCCAGCAGCAGGTAGGGGCCAGATGATAAGATGGCTCTGAATGAATCCCTGGTAGAGGACAGGTTTGGTGAGAAAGAGATGGAATGGGTGTATGGATTCTGTGTGGGCTTCCGCTATAGACAGAGGAACAGTCCCCTCTGGGCTTCTCAGAGAGGCTGGAGTTAGGCCCCAAACTCTGAGTAGGGCTGGATTTCTTGGATAGCAAAAGGTAAGCTCAGTTATAGAGGGGTCACAGGCTTGAAAACAAACACAGAGACCTGTGACACGCTTCGAATGGAAGTTGAATGGACGTCAGCTTCACCGAAGGCAAAGTCCTTGCTAATTTTTAAAGCTCACTGCAAACATTAATTATCCCGTTCTCTTCCTGTGGGTAAAAGGGAGTCGGTAAAGTTTCTTGGTTAATGGAGGGGTCTATGCTAAAGTCTTAAGATGGCTGAGGTACCACATAAGTGCAGACAGGGCTTGGACGTACCGTCATTATCTGGGGGCCAAACATGGCTGGTTTGCTCAGTGACTCTTAAAAAAAATAATTTGGCTGCCTTGAGGTAGAGCCTTTACTCTCTAGTTTGCACTGCCTGTCACCCTCTCTTGGTTTTACGGCCTTACACATCCATGCCACCTGCTCACTCCCCGAAGGTACTAGAGTTCTCTGCTCCTGGAGTGGCACAGAGGAAGGTGAGCAGTTGAAATTGCAAGAATAACCCAGAAGGGATTTCAGGAGACAGATTGGTACGGTGAGGGAAGAATGAAGGGGGCAAGAAGACTAAATAATCATGGCACATGAGACTGAGGGAGGGCAGTCAAGAGTTAATCCATGGGAACAATGCCCTAGGAATCTACAGAGGGGAAGCCTGTCTGGCTAGGCTGGGATCAGGCTGCTCCAGGACATCTTAGGGCCTTGCTTAAGAGGACTTGGGTAGCTGGTGATGTGAAAGGGTCCAGTGAGAGGCTGAGGACTGGAACATGGGTTCTTTATGTAGGAGTGTGGGTGAGCTGGGTTGATAGCAATGGGTCCCATGAATGAGATCAGAGTCCCTTAGGGAGAGAGCTCAAGGGGGACAGGTTGGGGCCGCTTCCTCTAGTGATAAAGCACTGTTTGGCAGGCTGGAGAGAAGGCACTGAGGCCCAACTCCCTGAGTGTGTTTAGGAAGGGGGTGCTTCGGTGTATTTGGCTTTATTTGTGGGACTGGCGTAGGCTCCATGAACACCTGGATATAAGCTGATCCATGGAAGGGTGTGGCTGGTTCTCTACATGTCACGGTGTACTCCCTGAGCATCAGTGCTTGCCTAACTAAGTCTGAGCTGCTAAGTGGCCTGGAACACCATACCCCTTTGCTTCTTAACTAGAGAAGCTGCCTTCTGGTATGGGCACTGGGGCTGCTGAAGCTTCTATTTCCTGTCCACTCCAATCTGCAGATTGGCCAAACACCAGCCAGCTTTCTCTTTGGCTTCAGCTGTTTCTTCCCCCTTACCTCAAGAAGCCTGTGAGGTCAGAGAGACTGGCTCTCAGCTGGGGCCCACAGTGAGAAGCTCACTTTTGGGGATAGGAGGTATGGGGTGTCTGGGATGAAAATATTTGGGTACCATGTGTCTTCACATCTCCCTAAAGTGAAAATCCAGCTGCTGTGCTCCCCACTTGGTCTCTGAAACAGAATCTGCTATATACAGAGACCAAACCAAGGGCCAGTCAGCTCCTAATGGGAATTCCTGAGTCCAGAGTTCTCTGGAGCAGTTGCTGCCTGGCTTTCTCCCACAGGAGTTCAGCTAAGGTTTTCCCTGGAAAAATGCAAAGCTCTGGGGAGAGAGAGAGAGAGAGAGAGAGAGAGAGAGAGAGAGAGAGAGAGAGAGAGAGAGAGAGAGAGAGAGAGAGACAGAGAGACAGAGAGACAGAGACAGAGACAGAGACAGAGAGACAGAGAGACAGAGACAGAGAGACAGAGAGATGAGACACAGAGACAGAAAGACAGAAATATGTTTATGTGTTTGCTGGCACCAAATGCGCTCATGCTTATGCACACAGAGGTCAGAGAAGAGTGTTGGGCGTCTTCCTCTAACACTCATCTCTATTCCTTTGAGGCAGTATCTTCCTCTAAACCAGCAACCCTCTTGTCTCCACCTCCTCTTCACACTGAGGGTTCAGGCTCAGGGGGGAGCTTGGCTTATTACATAGGCACTAGGATCTAAGCTCAGGTCCTTGTGGTTGCACAGCAAGTGCACTTAGGCACAAAGCTCCACCTTGTCATTTTTGATGCCAGGATGGGTGAAGAGCTCAGAGAACGAATTGGTGAGGACAATGAACAGCTGCTCACAGAGTTCTCCGGGTGTGCTGGGCATGGTCTCTTTCCCTGTAGTTGGCAGGACTTCCTGCTTCTGGAACTGTGTCTAAGAAAATCCACTGTGCAGAAGCCAGGCCTGATGGTTATTATACACACACACACACACACACACACACACACACACACAC
The DNA here is from genome assembly GCF_011064425.1 of Rattus rattus. NCBI lineage: Eukaryota > Metazoa > Chordata > Mammalia > Rodentia > Muridae > Rattus > Rattus rattus. The sequence continues at coordinate 54,419,236 of NC_046156.1, forward strand.
ACACACACACACACACCACACCACACCACACACACACAACTTTCAGGTGCAAGGAAAAAGAACCGTGAGGTGGCTGACATTTGAAAAGACAGCTGGAATGAGTGAGATATCGACTGACAATTCATTAAATGTCACCACTTCTGTTTCTCTTTAATGCTCAGCACTTAAGTTATTCTAAATTAATTACGCAGCCACTTGATTTATTCCTTGCATGCATCCCTCTTCCTGTCCCTCCCACCCTTTCTCAGCACTGTGCCTTCTTCCCTTTGTTCTCAAGTTACCCTGTTGTGAAGTAGAAAGAGGCCTTCAACGACCTAGAAGCTGTGCAGGTGCTAAGGGGCTGTGTGTTCTCAGTATGTCCATCCCCCATCCTTCGTCCTCCTACCCCAGAAGGTCAGCTGAGCAGTGCAGAGCTGCTGTCAGAAACTCTCTTTACAGGGGAAACAGATGAAGCTCAGCGAGGCTAAGGGATCCACTGGAGAAGACTGTCATTTTAGTCCATTTTCTGATGCAATAACAGAATATCACAGACTAGAGAACTTATAAAGAAATGTATTAGGCTCCTAGTCCTGGAAGCCAGGGAGCATAAGCATTTGCCAAGGGCCTTTGCACTGGATTATATTGTGATGGAAGGGCAGGTGACCACTCATGGTGGAACAGAAAATCTAGCAGACCCGTTTTTATCAGGAATCCATTCTCAAGATAGCCAACGCAAGCCCACGACAGCACAGATCTGTTCATCAGGGTGCAACACGCAAGGATCTGATAATTTCTTCCAGAACTCAGCTTTTAATACTATTAAGAGGGCAGCTAAATTCCAACAGGAGGGGTGGGAATGTAGCTCAGTGGGACAAGGCTTGCTAAGCATACATAAGGCTGCGACTCCTATCCCCCTCCCGGCCCCTACTCCCCTCCCACCAGGCATTTTAGAGGGGACATTCAAACCATAGCAAGAGCAAAGAAATCCAAGAAGTCAAGAATTAACCCAGATCTTCTGACTTTAGCTCCTGAGTTTACCAAAAACATTAGAATCAAAGAGAAGAAGCCATCCCTACCAGGAAGATCTGGAAGGAAGCAACATCGCATAACAGGCAGCCATTGGGATTCAATAAGCGGGAGAATTCAATTATACCCTTGTTTCATTGGTAGGAGAGTGAGGAGCAAAAGCAGGAGGGCGGCTGTGGGCACGTGGGCTTCTCTGTGGAGAGAGTTGGGCATGTTTGCATTGTGTGAAAGAGAAAGTTATTGATAATTTAAGGAAGGCAGTATCTGAAGTTTGTGTGGCTCTTTGATTTCACGATCTATTTTAACTGCTGTGTGTCATTGTCAGTAATTTCTCCAGGGAGATGAAAGGCCAGCGTACAAAATGGCTCTGTCCCTTTCAACGATGATTTAGCAAGTCCCCTGTCATCTCAGTGACTCCATTTCCAGAAACTCTTAGAATTTCTAGCCACAAGTTTTCATTCCTCATTGCCCCAGTCTGAAGGGGTCGTGACAAACCTGGCTCTGGCAGATTGCAGGAAGAAGCCACAGAGCAAAGAAATGTTATGTGTCTCAGGAAAGCCTGAGGCACCTGTCTGCGTGGAAGCTCTTTGTGTGCCTGGATAGTCCCTGATGTGTCACCAAACTTTCCCAATCTACAGGAGTTATAAAAGAGCCACTCCAGGGAGCAGAGTCATGCTATGCTTCCAGTGTCTCTCCACAGCTCTCGTCGCCTCAGCTGATGGTCTTCAGCTGAGAGCCCTACAGCAGGAGAATCTGGTACTGTGGGAAAGGAGATGCTCAATGGCTGGGGCCTGAGTGGACCTGGAGAAATGCCTCAGCACAAAGGGTTCCCCCAGATCCCCCCAACCCGACCATCTTTCCGACCATTCAGCTGTCTCTTCTTCAAGTCTTGTTTGGAGTCACATATTGTACAGCAGTAGTGAGCAGGCCTGCTTTCTTGAACTCCATGCTGCTTTCCAGTGCAGCTGCCAGGGTGAGCCAAGGCTTTACCTTCCCAGAGTCATCTTCCAGAGAGCATGTATGTGGGGTGGTCGCCTACTGTGGCATGCGATGAGGGCGCTCTCCTGACATCTTAGCAGCTCCTGAAGGGAATAACTGGTGTTGGCGACCACAAGGCCATTACAGGGCTGTGGAAAAGATGAGACTAAGGTTCCAGGGTTTTAGTTTTAGATCTCTAAAGGACAGATGCACAGATGTCTGGATTAGGCAGTCTGTAGGGGCTGAAAGCCATGCGACTGGGGGAGCTGTTCTGGAGCAAGAGTAAGGTCCAAACTCCCAAAATCTCATCCTGAGACCAGCAGGAGTAGGGGTCTTTCCTCCTTCCTCTGGACCTGCATGTCCTAGCACCCTTAGCCTTAGGACGCCTCCCTCCCAACTCTCACACACCTCTGCTATCCTTGAGATAATCACATAGCCTGGTGGCCAGGTTTTAGGTTATACTTTCTCTCTCGGTATAAGAACAGGGCCAGCTAGCACCTGGAATTCCTCTTCATGCATATGAAGCATCCCCAGCACCTCAGCAGCAGCCAATCACGTCCATGTGTCCTGTAAACCCTACCCACTCCCCATGGTTTATATAGCCCTTGTTTACCCTCAATAAAGAGAGATGATCCACTGAAAACTGTCTCTTCCAGAGAAGGCTTTTTCCTCCCACACTCATGATAACTGAGATCCTGTCTAACCCATCCAACCCATCTAACCCATCCAACCCATCTAACCCATCTAACCCATCCAGCCACCTAACCCATCTAACCCATCTAACCCATCTACCCATCTAACCCATCTACCCATCTAACCCATCTAACCATCTAACCATCTACCCATCTAACCATCTACCCATCTATCCATCTAACCCATCCACCCATCTACCCATCTAACCCACCTAACCCATCTAACCCATCTACCCATCTACCCATCTACCCATCTACCCATCTATCCATCTAACCCATCCACCCATCTACCCATCTAACCCATCCAACCCATCTAACCCATCTAACCCATCCACCCATCTACCCATCTAACCCATCTAACCATCTAACCCATCTACCCATCTATCCATCTAACCCATCCACCTATCTAACCCATCTAACCCATCTACCCATCTACCCATCTACCCATCTAACCCATCTAACCATCTAACCCATCTACCCATCTATCCATCTAACCCATCTACCCATTTACCCATCTAACCCATCTAACCCGTCTAACCCATCTACCTATCTAGCCCATCTAACCCGTCTAACCCATCTACCTATCTAACCCATCTACCTATCTAACCCATCTACCTATCTAACCCATCTACCTATCTAACCCATCTACCCATCTAACCCATCTACCTATCTAACCCATCTACCTGGATAAGCTTCATGGCTTCTGGCCCAGCCTGGTGCCTAGTGGTGGCTGGATATCCTAAGGAGAAAAGCAGACTCAGGGCGGCAGCAATCCTTGTCAGGGGGGCCTTGTTTCTGTGGTGTATCCCTAGCATCATCCTTACCCTATCACAGAAAATATCCTCAAGAGTTGGGTCCCTGTCAGCATTACCCAAAGCAATCCACGATACATTGCAATCCCTATGTGTATATCCTATCACAATATAAGTGAAGCTTTCTTAAAGAAATGGAAAACCCCATCCAATGTACCTATGTATTCGTGGTACTGAGCACCAAACCCAGAGCCTCGTATATGCTGGGCAGGTACTCTACCATACAGCTATAGCCCTAGGTCTCAAAACAGTTTTAAAAAAAGGATAAAATCTGAGGAATAATACTTTTTGATTTCAAAACATAATACAAAGTGATAGCTGGCACTAGCGTAAGGAGAACTATGTGGGGCATTGAAATAGATTAGAGGGCTCTGAAATAAATGGCTGTAAATGTGGTCAAATGATTTCCAACCAAGACACTTCAATGTAAGAGGGTCAGTCTTTTCAATAAATGATGTTAGGAAGAGTGGGGATTCACACAGGTAGACTCCTACCTTATAGCATACACAAAACATAACTCAAAATGGGTCAAGACCTACATGGAAAAAATGCTTAGAGGAAAAACTGCAAAACCATAGGATTTGGCAATGATTTCTTAGATGTCAAAGGCACAAGCAACAGAAGAGCCTGACAGTCAAACTGGCTTCATCAAAGTTAAAGACGTTTGTTGAAGGACATGGTCAGTGGCATTTAAATAGCAGGGCCTTGAGAGAGGGTTCAGCATTTAACAGCACTTGCTGCAAAATCGTCATGATCATGGAAGTTCAGATCCTGACATAAGTCAGGCATCCACCTGAAATGGCTCAGCTCTGAGGAATCTGGTGCTTTCCTCTGGCCTCTGGGTGCCAGCAGGTGCAAGCGCTACCCACCACCCACACAAAGCAACACCCAGAATGGAAGGTGATTTTGCAAATCATATACCTGACAGAATATTAGTATCCAGAATAAGTAGAGGACCTCCTCAGCTCAACAACAAACAAGCCAATGCAAAATGGGCAAAGAATTTGAACAGATATTTTTCCAAAGACGCTAAATGGCCAATTAGCACATTGATGCTCAGTGCACTGATTACTAGAAAATGCAAATCAAAACCATAATAAGGCTGAGGCTTAGCTGGTAGAGTGCTAACCTAGAACACACAAAGCCCTCAATTCCATTGCCAGCACCATAGAAAACAAGGCATTGCGGTGGATGCCTATAAATTTAGCACCCATAACAGAGGCACGAGAACTGTGAGGTCATCTTTGACTATATAGCAAGTCTATTACAGCTTGGGTTACATGTGACCCTGCCTAAATTAGTTAATTAATTCATTAATTATTACCATAATAAAATACAACTTTATACCTAACAACACAACCACTACCGCAACACAACAACCCTGACCAAGATGAGGACAAATAAGACATCTTATGTACCCTGGATGAGGATGTTAAATGGAGCTGTTGCTATGGAAATAAGGATAGTGGTTCAAAAAAAAAGTAGACATAGATTTTTTACAATACTGCAATTAATTCTACTTTTAGGCATATATAAATAAGAATCGAAAGTAGGAAATGAAATACTTTTGTGTGGAGAGAAGTGTTATTCACAATAGCCTAGAGGCAGAAGAAACCACATTTCCACTGACAGATGAACGCCTAAGCAAAATGTCATGCCTACACATAATGAAATATTAGCCTTAAAAAGGAAGCGAGTTCTAACACATACTGCAACATAATGAATCTTGAAGACATGCTAAGTGAAATAAGCCAGCCGTAAAATGGCAAACTCTAGGAGTCCACTCACGTGAGGGGACCCAGCTTTGTCAAATTTATCAAGACAGAAAGTAGAACGGCGCTTGCTAGGCACTGGGGTGGTGAGTGGAAGGTACTAGGCTTCGGTTTTGCGAGACGACACAAGTTCTGCGGATAGATGGCAGTGAGAACAGGTGCAGACCAGTGTGCCCAGTGCAGCGAGGCACCACCTAAAAACTATCAAAGTGTCATGGTTTTGATTATATATATTTTACCAGTTTTTAAAAAGCAAGGGTAGACATAGACGAGAAGGAGAAGGAAAGGCCTTGCGAGCTTGAGTGAAATGGACTCTCGTGTAAGCACCTCGGCCACGCTTGCTGTGAAGAGCCTCCTTGCTGAGCCCTGGATTGATCTGTTTTTGTTCACCAGCATTGTCATTGATCTGTGCTTCACGGCTACCCCTCCATCACTGGCCGCGTTGCTTTTCTTTTCCCTTGATCTCTGAATGCTGATGGTTCCTGAAGGGCCTCTCGTTGAGGCCCTCCCTGCCTTCTGGTACCCACTTAGCACTGGCAGCCTTGTCTTCGCATCTCATTCTGGGTATGCAAGCTTCCAGTAATTAACACTCATGCCTGACCTCTCTGCCAGGCTGCATCTGGAGCTGCAGCTGTCTGCTAGACTCCACTCCAGCATCTCCCATTGTTTGGCCCAAACTGGATTCTGTTTTCCTCATTCTTCTGTCCCCAGCTATAGTGGAAGACACAGACCACTTGAATCTCAAGTGTACAAGACACACGCTAGGAATCCCTTTCCCTTTCCCTTCCAGCTCACCTCAACTGTCAGCCGTTTGTCATCCCCTCTGTGACCGCATATAGCACAGGCATCCTGGTTACTCCATCGACTATTTGTACATGGGGCTCTCCCATATTTTCTGTGAATCAACATTCAGTAGCTGCACCCTCCACACCTTCCCTAAGGCTACTCGGTAAAGATTTCCCATCTTCTTCCCCAGAACGCTTGAAACTCATGTATTTTGGGAGGTCATACAGGTAATACTAGCAATGAGTTGTGAAGGAAAGTGACATGTGTCACTTTGCTAGAGCACATAAGCCAATATGATACCTGTGTTCCTCTCCCTCGGGCATGGTAACTAGCGATGTTTGTGATGTTGGCTGCTTTGTCATCTTATACCTCTGGAGAAATATATGGAGCGAGGCTCCCCTTGCTGACTTGATGGGTGTGGACCGAGAGGGAGAAATATACCTTCACCACGTGCAGCCTCTAAGAGCTGAGAGTTGTTAGTGCAGTGCAACCCAGCCTGTACTGATGAACCCTGACCCTGTTGGTTTGTAAAGCTCGAGTTAGAATCAATGCCCCAGTGGGTTCTGCTTTCTTGACCTGACGGGAAGATGCTAGCAGGCACAGCAGCCTGCTTGGGCACCAGAGCACTGCTCTCCGCAGTTTGGCTCCCTGTCGAGGGCCAGTGATTTAGACGCAGTTGTGCAGAGATGGATATGCCTTCTACTCGCCTCTCTACAGGCCACCTTCTAAATTAATTAGAAGCTGGAGGTGAGCAGAGAGGATGTGTTCTGTTAAGCCAGAGTGTTCCTTTCAGAATCTCAAGTCTGAGATACTATTTTCCCCGAGGCTTTGCCAAGTTGTGCCTCCATGAGAGTTAGCAGTATTGCTCTCCTGGTGGGTGGAAGCATTGTGCTTTCCAGCTAGGAGTGCGACCCATTTCCTCCAGAGGCTTCAGCATCTGGAAAAGCTCCTGTGATGCTGAGTGGCAGAGGGAACAGCCAGGCCCTCTGTCCTGAGGACTCTGTGAGCTGCAGCCTGACAGAAGGTAGGCAGGGTCCAGCCTGTTGCGGTATCCAGGTGTCCCTTGCCTATCTCTGACTAGGGGAGTGGCTGTCTGTGTGAATCGAAGAGGAAAACACAAGCTCCTTGTGTCCTGTGTGTGTACTGCCCTGCCGAATCCCAGCAACATAAAATGACAAGAGAAATGGGCAAGAGACAGAGATTTAATTGAATAAAAACTCCAGGCTGTGACAGGGGTGGGAAGACACAAAGCAGTAATTAACAACATAATTTTTTAAATGATGATACAATTAATTAACATCCTGGGTAAGTGCAAAGGGGGAGGGGGAGCATCTCTCAGCCAAGAAAGACTTCTAAATAAAGGAGAGGAGAACTTGGTGTCTTTAGCAAACCTCTGTGTGCAAATGGCTCTGGTTATCAGAACCAGCAGAGCTTGCCACCCACAAGGGGTTTCTTGTACCAGGGGAAGCCAACAAAAGAGCCAGTTTTGAATCTCAGTTTATTCTGCATTTGTTGTCATTAGTTCTCGTCTGTGAGGGAAGAATCCTGGCTAATAAATGGAGAAGCTTGTTCATGTCATTCATGCTTCAGAATGAGGTTGGACTGGTCTGGCCACCTTTGATGGGGACTTGGGGGAGGGAACCCAGGAGCTAGAAGCCTCTCTGGAGTGAGCTTCCAAGCCTAATGCCTACCGAAGCTGGTGGAGCTAAAGCGGTTGACTCAGATGATGAGAGGGGCGAGGCCATAACCAGGTGCTGTTTCCAGAAACCGTTGGGATGTTCACTTACAGAAAAGAGGCATAGAAGCTGTCTCAGACAGCTCACACCCTTCTCTCTAAAACTTAGACGGGAGCATCCCACCTGCCTAAGGGTTTCGGGGTGGCAGCTGGGCATGCGTTTCGAGCCCACTTCTGGAAGATGCCACACTCACTAGCTTCTGGGTTCCTTACGACCCAGCAAACTTAATCTGCCCCTTCCTAGTTTACACTGCTGTGTGGCTGAGACAGTCCCCTTAGTGGGGTCCATCCAGAGTCAAGAAACACAATGAAGCTACTGGCTTGTCATGACCTTGTGATTTTTCTCCCTCTTGGGTGAACTTCCAAACAGGGCACTGCCTGGCTAGAAAGACTTACCAATTGTAAAATATTTGGAGAGAAAAATCATCTTTACATACCAGTCCCTAGCCAAAGGCTCATACTAGTGGAGTCAGGATTCATCTGCATTTACTAGAAAGCTGGACCGCTTTTCTTGCCACAATAGCCTGTTAGCTCAATCTCCAATCCGGTCATTCCTCTGGTTAACAGACACTACATAAAGTTAGGGCAGCAGAGAAACTTGGGGCTTGACTTAAAATGGTGGTGACTTTATTAGGTAGCTACTCCTAGAGCATGGGGCCTATGTAAAGTGTAAGACACGAGGTATGCAGATAGCTTTTGTGTTCTTGTCCTTCTGTTGTTGAAAGAAGGGATTTTCCAAGCTGACTTGCTTCATGCAAGTCCTACAGTAGCCACAAGTTGGAGTGGAAACTCACGTTCATGTGCTTACAGGGCGTGGTGGGAAGGCCACTGGTCACTCCGTAGAAATGTGCTGTTATAAATACAGTCATTCATTTTTGTTTTCTAGACTGAATTTGGCCTAAGGTAGAGATCTAATGGAAAAACAAACAAGCAAAGATCTTTTCACTATGACTGAAACAAACAACACAGAATACTTATTAATTTATAGAACTAAAGTTTAAAGTAAGTTATTGTCCCAGAGTCTGTGGGGCTGAACTAGTCTCTGGCTAACTGGGTTTCAACTAAGAGAAGACTCTTCATAGACGGCAGACTCAAAAGTGTGGTTTGGATTTCAAAATGCCCCATTCAGAAAAGAACGTGTTGTCTAGATTTTTCTTTGCTCTGTTTAGGCATTTTAAACAGCTGCTTGATACTTTGTGGAATTATAAAGCTATGTATAACACAGGAATCATTCTGGAACGTATGTGCCTCCTTTCTTTACAATGAAGGCTATTTTTGAGAACTAAGATCCTGTTTCCAAACAACACAGTGATCATTAACTGTGGAGTGTCAGAAAACATACGGTGTGACTACTTTCAGTGGATCGTTCCTAAGGAAAGTGACGAAGTTCCCACGAGGAATCAAAATGTTCCCAGTTGGGGAAAGCCAACAAAGAGGGGAATAAGGATTCCCCTACAAACAGAGTCACAAACATGTCAGAGGTCTCATGATTTCAACACGGGACAAGAGGATCACATCTTGTCTTGTGTCACAGCCGTGAAGAGCTTCCACCAAGATAATTCACCTTGGAAAGGTTCCTAAATTGATAGGTTCCATTCTTGGAGGGCACTGAAAATACAGCCACAGCTCCATCCTTCTGGTGCATCTCCAGGGGTCAATGTTTGATGGAGGCACAAAATTTCAGAGATTCAGTCTGTTTTCCCCCACAAGACTGCTATCTTACACTGTATTTCCCAGAACCAATTTCCGGGCTCTCCATTCTTCGTTTTGTATCTCGAATCGTTGTGTTTTTATTTCTTCCTCGACGGTAGACCCAAACAAAGTGAAAAACCACAAAAACGTCACCTTGGGAGACAGAAAAGACTAGGACAGATCTGATCACACAGGACAAGTGTCTGGGCCTTGCCCTGCACGAGAGCAGTGAAGACCATGGGCTGGCAGGCAGTGGCTGCTGCTGCGGCCATCGCCGTGACTGCACAAACACTGTGTTTAGATACTGGAACAAGTGCGGAAATAACATTGCTGAGTCCCCGTTGGCTGGGCTGTGCAGCTCATGGTGTCGGAGGTGGTTTCGGAGATGGGCATGAGCTCTCGCTGTCGAAACTGGCAGCTCGGCCCTGCCACTGTGGGGAGGAGAAAAGCCTGGTTATTAGTTGCCAGCGGAATTGACATCTCAGACTCATTGGCTCATGCACTGTGCTCACCTCACCGGGCCTCGGTAAGCTTTCTAGACTTTTGCTGTCAGCCATGCAAAAACATAAAGAACATAAGTGTTCAGAACGCTTGGCTTTCAGGAAAGATCTACTGCAGCCCTAATTTCAGCTTCTTTTACAATGTGTGTACAAAAGTGTGTACGTGTGTGCGTGTGCTTAATGAGGTGCTATGACTGGACTATTTCTGAGTGCTTCGGCCATTTTTCATACACTGAAAATCAGATTATGTTAGCGGCAAAGAGAGGCAGTGTGTGCCCTTACTGCCAAGAACCTACGATCATGAATTATTAGTAATTTGTCTGGGAGCTGTTAGCACAGGGAAAGAACAGCCCTGTTGCTGCTTTGGTTGGGGCTCTCTTCTTCAGTCTTAAGGCATCCTGTGAGCATTTGCACCAGCGTGTGATGGGGTATAGAATGAGGGGACACAGCCCAGCTCAGCCTATCCTCTCTGCACTCCTCCAATACCCTTCTCCTTCCTTGGCTCCTCCCAGGAACCCCCCGAACCCTGTTGAAGTCGATGATGTAATGAGGCATAATGGAGTGGAGGAGCAGGCACAGGGTGATGGACCTGTGCCTGGATCCATTCAACCCTTCTTCAGATGAAAAGCTAGCCATAGCTAAGTGATGCTTTCTGGGCAGAGACCTGAGTCTGTGGATACTCCTAACCTATCTGGGAGTGCTCTGACTTCAAAGTGAGCCACTGTCCACTGTTCATTCACTGTTTTGTCTGCTGGGTAGAACCATTGTCTGCAAGGTAGGAGAGAGGAGAGAGGGGAGGGGAGGGGGGAGAGGGGAGAGGAGGGAGGAGGGAGGAGAGAGGAGGAGAGGGGAGAGGGGAGAGGGGAGAGGGGAGAGGGAGAGGGGAGAGGGAGAGGGAGAGGAGGGGGAGGGAGAGGGGGGGAGAGGGAGAGAGGGGAGAGAGGGAGAGGGGAGAGGAGAGGAGGGGGGAGGGAGAGGGAAGGGAGAAAGAAGGGAGAGGGGAGAGGAGAGAGGAGAGAGAGAGAGAGATGCTAAGTGGTCAAGATGGCTTTCTGAACTACCAATTCAGCCCCTTTCTGCTTCTCATAAGGTCTAGGGAGCTCTCTTATGGAGGGATGGAGCTGAGGGAGCATATATTCAGATGATTGTACAAGTGAATCCAGGAGGACAAAGTTCCCCTTTCTCAGCAACTTCCAGACGCTGAGCTGTGTGAGAGGCAGAGCATCTGACTTTCAGCACCACCTGCACAGTACATGGCCAGGGAGAGCCCACGAGGGCCACTTCCTCCGTGCAGGCACATTGAAGGCTTCTCCAGCCAACTGAGGGCTGTAGGTGTGGATGACAGACATGGCATGCGCCTGACCTTAGCAATCTCAGCATGTCAGAAACAGGTGAATTTGGGGCATCACCCAGTCTAACCCTCTTGTTCTCCAAGTAAGCAAACAGACACAGTGAAGTCAAGATACAGGCAGTTGGGTCTCCTCACTGCCTACTCACAGTCCTTTCTCTTCCAGCCTACACTGTGTACCACTGGGCTGGCATGTGACCACCCACTAGGGGAGGAAAGAGACACAGAGTGTAACAGGAACCCTAAGCTCTTCAGGCGCACACCAGGTACTTACTCCTAACTCCAGTGGCTGTCTCTCCGCTTGCAGCATCCACGTGAATGAAATCACAACCGGGGGGTTCCCTGGTGAGATATTTTAGACATGTAAATGCCTGGTCCTTGAGCCCCCGTGACTTCTGACTCCAGTGTTTCTTAACCGGAAGGTGATATAAGATGATTCCTTGTTCTTTCATTCAGCAAAACTTCACATTTCTTCCCTACTCCCTTCAGTCAGTGCAAGGTAGACAGCACAACCAGCTTCTCCCCTGAGTAAGCATACTACCTAAACAATCTGATCCACAGGCCGGGTCAGAACAGAAAACATGAAATGGCTACACCAAGGACCCTTGTCCTTTCTATCACAGCCCAGAGAGTAGTCACACAGAACATAACTGTTTATCAGGAACAAACGAGGAGGGCTCCCCTCCTAGCCCCTGACTTTTTCCTGTGATAATAAACAAAGGGAAGAGATGGGATTCATGGACAGTGTGAATGATTCCTGTGGGCTGATCAAGGGGGCTCTGAAATGGCAGAAAACCTGTCCCAGCACACAGCGAGCTTATCGTTTTGGGGCAGCTCTGTCCCACTCGGGTCCTTTGCTGTACTGGGATGGGTAATGCTCCAACCGAGATCTCAAAGACCTACATCAGGTGATCTGAACATGGCCCTTTGTTAATGAAGCACCTTGAATAAGGTCACTAACCGCATCAGCTCTGTGTGTGTGGGTAACAATGACACAGGGCACTCAGAGAGAAGGGCACTTGCTACAGCTTAATGGAATTTTATTCATGAGCGATCCCAGCAGGGAAAAATACCTTTCCAGTTAATTTGTTTCCCTCAACCTTAATTTTGAACCCCAAATAGTAAAAGCGTGTGTGGTGCTCTCTGTTCTGATTAATAAAAAAGAAATGATCGGGGTACTTGAGTGGGGACAAACATGGAGGGCTTCATAGAGATCAGTCCATTTCTCGTCCCCAAATCGGGGACGACTTCTTTATGGGTTACTCAACTACAAGAGCTGAGTTTCAGGCTAAATGGAGCCCCTGTGAAGGCAAGGTGTGGGGGGAGACAGGCAAGAGGAACCCCGGGAACGCAGTGACTAGGTCATGTTAGCCAGGCAAGGCTGTAGACACATTTCAGAAAGGTACTTAAACTGTGGGTGTTAAGGGGGGCAGTGGAAACCACACCGAAGCATCCTGCCTGAAATCCTAAGTTGCCAAGACAAATGTCATTTCAGCTTCTCCTCACAGAGAAGCAATCTGCTGGCAAGCAGAGAATCAGAGGAGAGCGGGTGGGGGAGGGCTGCTCTCCACGCTGCCAGGTCAAGAAAAAAAGTAAACCCAAAGGATATGAATCAATTTAATCTCTTTTTCGTTTTCCATATACAGTTACTTTCCCGTTACTGTCTCATCAAATATTCATTTTCAAGGGCTTCACACCACTCTATCTTTCTTGCCTTTGTCAGCTGGGCTTGCCAGTGGAGTTTCTCAGAGAAAAGGCCCTTGGAATCAATTATTTGGCTTAATTAGACAGTATTCATCGTGATTCCAGGATCAAGGCCCATCGTTTCTGGGGTACTTTGCACGTCATTCGAGCCACCACCGCTCCGGTGATTTCTTTTATTATCAGAGGCAGAGGAAGGACCTGGCAACTGTGGCCCACTGTTCCAGATTCAAGCTCGGAGAAGCTGCCATGGTTCCATTCCTGGGCCCATTTGTCACTGAGGGTCAGCACTGATCAGAAAAGCTGAGGTGAGAATGTCTTATCCTCTCATTGATTAACCAGAAAAACAAGGACCAGAGGAGGGCAGTGAAGTGTCACAGCCCGCCAAAGGCCTCTTAGCTCCCATCCTATGTCAAGCCTCCAAACTGTTTAAATTATTTTTATTTCTCCTATTCCTAAGTGTCTCCACAGTATTCTAGTAGTAGGGGAGATTAAGACATTACTTCCCATCCCTGGGTTGACTCCACATGGACTTTGGTGAGGTGTCAGAGTGGTTTCAGGCTGCCTACTTGTGACTGCAGTAAGAACCTTGCTCACACCATGAAGAGCCTTCTGGCTGAGAGGGCGGGGCTCCACAAAGGGAGGAGATGGCTCGCTGAAAAGCCTCAGCCACAAGAGTAGAAGGAAAGACCTGAACTGACGGGATCTGTGGCCTATTTCTGGGTCCTTGATACTTCCTCAGGGGCTGGGGAGGTAAGCTGACTGACTGACTGACTGACTGACTGACTAGTCTGGCTCCTTGGAAACCAATATCTCCAACAGATTCCAACACATCTAATCCCCTAAACCTTTATTCTTTCTTGGGACAACACTTTAAACCGTGGTCAAAATTGCTGTACCCACCCTGAGAAGGAAAGGGGGTCTGCAGGACCTCAGCTGTGCCATGCCTTTTCTGATTGGAGTGGGGAAAGAAGATGCTCTTAAGGCCGTGTGGCAGAAGAGAGAGCCCTGTACTTTGTGTTGTTTTCTATGTCGCACAGTTGGGACTTAGTGGATGCCTGCTAAGAGGAAGGAATTATCACCCAGATGTCCAGGATGGGCTGAATATGAGATATTGAAAATGAAGCTGAAGGCCTGACTGACAGCCCCAACATCCCAACACACTGAGGCAAAGCAGGCCTGGGGACCACCAAGGTGACAGGTCATCGGCGCTTTCATCTGTGAGGTTTGGCACAAGTGGGATAGACAATACGTATTCCTCAAAGCTGCCACTGAGAGGAGTGATGGGCTCTGGAGAGGCCAAGATCGGAGCCCTGGCTTGGTCAGACCTGGGCCTCCAGCTTTAGTTAGGTGCGACACCTTGACACCATGCTCTCTCCCAGTGAGGGTATGGACCGTGTGCAGCAGAGCCAACCGTGTTCATTGGCTTGTTCATCTAAGAGGTGGAAACTGCCAAGGGGTAGCTGTCTGGAGCCTCAGAGAACTTACTGTTCTAACTGGGCTGGAATTTCCTGCCAATTCTGATCTCACCCTCTGGGGCTTATTCCTGCAGGTCTGGGCAGATTGGGGAGCGTTGCGGAAGCTCTTCAAGACTGGCCCAGTGGACTGCTAGGGAGACTTCTGCAAAGTCCCCACTTTCCAGTAAGAACATAGTACTGCCTTTGAGCTTTGGTCTTTCTTTCTTTCTTTCTCTCTTTCTTTCTTCCTTCCTTCCTTTCTTTCTTTCTTTCTTTCTTTCTTTCTTTCTTTCTTTCTCTCTCTCTCTCTCTCTCTCTCTCTCTTCTCTCTCTTTCTTTCTTTCTTTCTTTCTTTCTTTCAAGACAAGGTCCTGTGTAGCCCACATTGCCCTCAAACCTGCTATGAAGCTGAGAATGACCTTAAACTTTGAATCTTCCTGCCAAGTACTTGGGTTGCAGTGTGTGCTGCCACGCCTAACTTTAGGCAGTGCTGGGGATTGAACTCGGGGTTTCATGCATGCTAGGCCAGGAGTCTACCAACTGAACTATAGCATCCCTGGCCCCATCACCATATATGCTCAAAATATAAAATGCTCAAAATCAAGAACTTTTTGCTAGGCAGCATCCGTGTCCTTCCTCATCACATATACCATGTTATACACTGGATGCTCCCCATGCCCCCTTTTCCATAAAAGGCCAAGGACTCAGAGCAGCCGCCTGCCATTCTGCAGCCCACACCGCCATGCAGTAAGCATGCCGACGGCCAGGCAACCTGACCCACCTCTTTGAAGGATTTCTTTACCTCCGCCAAGCAGTGCCAGTGTGCGATGGGCTTTCGTGGGTAAGCCAGCATCTCATTCCAGTGGTCCCTGCCAAGGCCTTCAGCACTGATCCCCACTCTACAGACTCCTATGATCTCGTTGTGGCCAACTCTGAGGGAAGAAGCAAAGGTCTTAGCAGTGGCTTTTCAAAATGCTCCCAGAAAGAGAAGTCTTTTGGGGGTGGGACTCTGTCTAGGGCATCTAACTCAGAACCATGAGTTCTGAAAACCAGTGCTTATCAGCAGATAGTTACCCTGCCAGGGACCCTGCGGCTTTGCCCAACCTCTCAAGTAAGGTAAGAGACTTACAGAAGTGAGCAAAGGCTACAAATCTATTTGCAATCCCAGGCGACAGTAGCAGGGGGCCTGACTGGGTATTCAGAATGTCTCTTCCCTTATTTGACTTGGGAAGCACGGTACAACCTCTCTGGATATCACAGCCCCTGGAAATAAACTAACCAGCTCTGACTGTCATTTCTCCATACCACCATTGTCTACTCATTATTCACTCAGTAAGAACTCGAATCATCTCTCAAGTATGTTAGTCAAGCACCTACCATGCCTGAGAAGCTGCCTTGAAAACCTAGGATTGGGATGTTATTGTGTGATTTTTATATCCTTCAGCTAAAATGACACTCGAAGAGTCATGGCAGACGGAGTAGCTGAAAATGTTTCTGAGCAAGCCTTAGGAAGGAAGAATCAAAAAAAAAAAAAAAAAAGAGAAGGAAAAGGAGAGGATTTAGTGGGATGGCGACTGGGGGTTCAGATTGTGGGAGGTCTGTGCAATGGGAGCCAGGGGTGGTTCTTCAGGAGGGCAAGACTAGGAGAAGAGCATCCAGGCAGATGCATCCTCAGTCTGGTGGCTGACTTAGGGCGGGGAGTGATGGGGCTTCATAGCTGTCCTGTGGGAGAAGAGATGCTAGAGAGGCATTTTAAGGGGCAGAAGATGGCACTTGGTGGCAAGTAGAAGGAAAGAAGTCACCAGGAGAGAATGCAGGAGGACTGACAGGCAGACTTACCCCTGAGGGGACCAGGCTGAAAAGGAAGCTGTAGTTTTTAAGCAAGGGTGGTTCATTCTCTTTCTCAAATTCCTGCCTTTCTTAAGTGGTGCCATGTTAGAAGCCAACAGGTCCCAAGCCGTGGGTCAAGGTCCCTATGCTGCACTGAAGAGTAACCATATCCCACAGGGCAGGCACCTACCTATCATAGTCCATAACGGAGATGAGCAGGCTCACTTGATCCATGTTTTCTGGGGGGATATCAAAGATGATGGCCTCGTTGTAGACAGGGTTGAGGGTGTTCTTTTTTATGGTTGTTTTCTTCTTTTTCAGTCTCCGCCCATCACATAGTAGGGACACTTTGACGTAGGGATCTGTGTCGATGAGGACAGGGAGAGAGGATAAGAGGTTAAACCGATTTTTGACACCAGTTCTACTCTGTAGCCCAGGCTGGCCTCAAACTCACAACCATGCACCTGTCTCAGCCTTTCCAAGTGCTGAGATGACAGGTGTGAGACATCATTAGACAGATGTTCTGGAATAGCATTTGCCACTGAGAAATGGAATCCCCGAGCCTACTGCTGCTCGTCCGATGGGATGAGTGGCTTAACATAATTAAGTCACCTTGTATTTATGGAGCGCACCTGTCTCTGAGGACGATCCACTCCTAATAAACTCAGTCTTTAGCTACCTTTGTATACTTGGGAGGGTGCCTAATGGTGTTTGCCTAATGGGAAAACTAGCCCCAATTTAGATAAGACTCTTGTCGATGGTTATATAGTTCCCAGCCCTAAATCTCAGCTGCACTCTTTGGCTGGAGAACTCAAAGAGCATCAAAGCTAACAAAAGCTCTGTTTCTTTCACATATACAGAATCGTTTACCCTGGAGTCTTGCCAGCTTTTTAACCAAAGGACAAAGCGGGTAAAAATAGGATGTGGTGATGCCCAGGGAACATGTTAGAAAGACGAAACAGCATCAGTCACAGTCCTGTCCTCCCCGCTAGAAGACATGCTTCTGGGTCCCGCTGTCCCAGTAATCTCATTTCCATTCGAAATCAGGAAGCAGGGAAGTGGCCCCTCCCGCTGCTTCCCTGGAGGCCATTTCCTGGTCACTTCTGAGCAGTGAAACAAGAGAACTGTGGCCAGGAGAGTGATCGAGGTGCCCCGCCCCCCAGACTCAGGGCAGCTGGCTGACATTTTATTTCTCAGTGGGATCTTGGATTCTCTCCATGCTGCAAAGAGATGTCTTTTTATTAAACTTCCATGCACCGTCTAATCTTCTCTCCCCTTTAGCTTTCCGAATGGGTATTTTTCATGGTCATCTTTCTACCCTGAAATTTTCTACTCATCCAAACGAGGGGACACCTATTGTATCTCACAGCACAGGTGTCTCAGTAGCCTCGTAATTAGTATTTATGCCGCGCTGCTCAAGGAAAAGGACAACTTACAGGCAATAATAGCTTTGAGACCCTGATGAGCTCAGACAACTTCTTGTCCGGAAGCCAGGGCTCCTGTCAGGAGAAATGAGCCAAAGCAGCCCCTCTCCTGGCTCTGTAGTTCTGAGGTATGTGGTGGTGCCTCCTGGACCCCTGAGCACCCACCGGGCCTCGTACTGTTTGGCATCATGTTAGGGGAAGGGCAGATGGAGTAGCCTTTACTTAGAGTAAAAACTAGAGAAACTGCACATGAGATGAACCCAACCAAGCTCCCAGCCTGGAGAGCAGTCTTCCAGACATTCCAGTGAGCTGCTGACTCACCAGTGTGACAGTGGCAGCTGTGCCTTAGCCGAGGGGACACTTGGGTTGATGGAGGAACTGGGGAGACCCTGAGGAATTTAATCAACCCCCTGTCTCTGACTATATACTTTCAGGACCCCCCACTCAGGGAGCATTTGGTAAAAAGGAAGGAGTGTTGAGACTGTGTATGCCACAGCTGTCTGGTTTCCACAGGCTCCTTCCCCTAAGGTTACCCCTTAGGACACTGTCCAGGTCACTATGGGGAAAAAGAGCCAGGCCCAAGACTCATCTTTAATATTCAAGTCTTTCCAGTTACACATTGCTTTAGAAAGTGTCTCTCCGTTTCCAGCAATTTCCTCTTCACCACAGGCTATATTTGTATGTTCTCTGTAAATTCATTCATTCACTGCTTGCTCATTCATTCATTAGTTCATATTTAATGGATGCCTAGAGTGTTTCATCCATTGCTCCAGAGACTGATGCAAAGAAGGCCCTTGCATTTACGGAATCGGACTGAGATTTAACATGAGATTCCAGACCCAGGGAGGGGAGAGAGAAAGGTGTGAAGGGAGAGGTTAGAGCTCAACATTAGAAACAATCCTTTCACCCCCCAAACAGCAGCCCCTGTTACTACCCATGGCTTCACTTAGAAACCACACTCTAGCACATCAATGTGATTACAGCAGAGAAGGCAGTCTTGGGGACTAGGACAGCAAAATCCTATTTCCTCAGCCGCCTTGAGAGTCCTTGGTGAATTTCTGTCCTCGTGTGCACTTAGTTTGGTATTAAAATGAAATCTACATTGGCTGTATTTGGTGGAAGCTGGCTTGCTGTTGCCCGAGAGCTTTTTCCCATGTCAGCAGAGGTTCATGATGTTGTGCTGCATCTGTGTGTGATGTGTGTGTGTGTGTGTGTGTGTGTGTGTGTGTGTGTGTGTGTGTGTGTGTTGGGGGAGAGCTTGGGGGCCCTCAGTGAAGGCTTTTGGACTGCAGTGGGCACTGCAGTGACTTGGAGGCAGGAGCAGAGATTTGAAAGGATTTTTAAAACGACTCAGTTTCCTAGCCCCAACCCCTTTCACCATCTTCACAGGCAAACCTGGGGCCCAGAGGTTTTCAGCTGACCACCATCGCCATCTCTCCTCTTTTCTTTTTACTCTCTGCAATGTGGGTACAGAGCCAGGGTTTTACTCATGCTAAACAACCTCTACCAGCATGTGCTATTGTAGGAGGGGCCAACCTCCTGTACCAGGTCAGGCCTGCAGGTGTTTGCAGCTGCCTTCACACAAACGTCTCCCCATGGCTGCGACTGCACTAGATTTCTATTCAGCTGCTGTGGTGCTAAGGCCAGTGCAGAAACACACACACACACAAAGACACACACACACAGACATACACACACACACACAAAGACACACACAGACATACACAGACACACACACACGCACACACACAAGACTACAAAGGTACTTTGCTTTCCAATGCATTCTCTCCTTTGGATTAGCAAACAGACTGTTGCCCTAGGCCTGGGTGAATCTGTTAACACTGACATTCAAACTCCATCTAACTTCTGTAGCAGCTGGGAAGACTACCCTCCCTCCAAGAATGATACTAGTGGGAAATTTATCCAGTGCCTGCAAGTGCATGGCTTGGCACAGATATTCTGAATCTGACCAGTAAATAGTGTTAACATGCTCACTTTTCAGATTGGAAGAAAAAACACACACTACAGTTTAGATCTTGAGTATCTCAAGGATATTGAAGACTTGGTCCCAGCCTTGGTGCCAGTCCAGGTGGAAGTCTAGGCTCCTGGGGACAGGGAGAGTAGGACCTTGGCCCCACTCCTTCTCTTCTTGTTTCGCAGTTGACACAATGGAACAGGCTCCCCTCACAGGGGTCCCTGTCATGACATACTGTGCTAACACAGGCACGCAAGCCAGAGGACCAAGTCACTCTGGGCCGAAACCTCTGAACCTGTAAACCAAATAATCTTTTCCTCCTTCACTCTAGTTTCGCAGATCTATGCCTGCACAGTGGCAGAACACCGGTGCAGAAACCACATCTTTACATAGGACGGGGCGGCAGAGGTGGAAATCAGAGGCAAGCAGTTTGCCTCCTAAGAATAGTGCCAAGTCTTGCCTTTTCTTCCCGAACACTCTTCTAAATCCTACTGTTTGGACGTCAGGGGGGCCAAATGCTAACCCGGGGTAAGAGAGGTACCTGAGTAGCCCGTGATGTCCATTGCTTTGAGATTGCGACACTTGATCACCGTGAGGGTAAGCCTGCCTGCTGTGGGCAGGTAGCAGAGGGAGAACATGATCTCTCCCAAGTCCACACTTTCCTGCAGAAGAAGCAGA